>NW_012103142.1:384815-387495 GCF_000951045.1 Mandrillus leucophaeus | reverse complement strand
TGTTCCCCAGGATTCAGCTGTTATGGAAGATCAGAGCCTAAGAGCTGGGACTGGGACTTGAGCCTGGTCCTGGCCCTCCCTAAGCATCGTGTGTCCCAGGAGCAGGACCTACTAGGAGAGGGGGGCCAAGGTCCTGCCCAACTCTCCCCCTGCTCCCATTCCTCCCTCCGACCATACTGCCTTTGCAGTTGGACTCTCAGGGATTCTGGGCTTGGGGTGTGGGGTGGGGTGGAGTCGCAGACCAGAGCTGTCTGAACTTAGGTGTCAGAAGCCTCCAAGCCTGCCTCTCAAGGTCCTCTCAGTTCTCTCCCTTCCTCTCGCCTTATAGACACTTGTCCCAACCCATTCACTACAGGTGAAGGACCTCACCCCCATCCCTGGGGGCCTTGGTTGAGTGGCCTGCTAAGGCCCCCCCTTGCCCAGACTACAGGGCTTAGGACTTGGTTTGTTATTTCAGGGAAAAGGAGTAGGGAGTTCATCTAGAGGGTTTTAAGTGGGAGGACTATCAACACCACTAGGAATCCCAGAGGTGGGATCCTCCCTCATGGCTCTGGCACAGTGTAATCCAGGGGTGTAGATGGGGGAACTGTGAATACTTGAACTCTGTCCCCTCACCCTCCATGCTCGTCACCTGTTTAGGTCTCTCCTCAGGGTGGGGGTGAGAGTGCCTTCTCTACTGGGCACAGCCTAGGGTCTCGTGGGAGAAGAGGGAGAAGTTCTTGATTCAGCCAAATGCGGGGAGGGGGGGGGCAGATAGAGCCCATAGGCCACCCCCTATCCTCTGAGTGTTTGGAAATAAACTGTGCAATCCCCTCACCCTGACTTAGTAGTTTTTGTATTCTCTGCTACCCCTCTTTGCATCAGGCCAGACTGTGGGAACCTGCGCGTGCCTGGCACGCTTCTGGCTTATTACTGAAAAAACCTCACACTAGGCCCCCAGAATCCCATAGAGATCTGAGTATGGTTCTGCAGCCCCCAGCCCGATGGAAGGCCTCGGCCCCTCCCCATGCACTTCCTTCATCTCTTTGGGTTTCATGCAGTTTCCCACCCTTTAGGGAATCTGGAAGATCCTTTAGCTACGGAGCTGGTAGAGCAGCTGCACATATCTGAGGACCCCCACAGGCCACCTCAGACCTGGGCTGAATTCTTCTCCCAGCCTGGGGTTACCACCCACGCTGGTCCAAAAGGCCCTTCTCCCCCACATTTAGCTCTGCCTGGGACACAATGTCCCAGCTCCCCCTTCATGATGTCTCCACAGTCAGCACACACGCAGGGCTTTCATTCTAGTTTTATGCTGCTTGGGAGTCCCTATGGGGACGCAGCCAGGGGTGATAAAAATAACAAGCATGGGGGCGTTGAAATGTTCCAAAATCTACAGTCTTTCCAGTCCTGGGCACCCTGGTCTGTGTTTCTGACGCCCTTCCAGAACGGTCACATGCAAGTCCAAGAGAACTCGTGAGCTTTACTTTCACCCTTCTAGGGAGGGCTTGCCAAGCCCCTTTTCCCTCCACAAGGTCTTCAGAGTTTAGTACAGATGCAATCTTGGAAAAGGGAGAAGGCGGCGCTGCAGGCAGTGGTGGCTGGAAGGTGGTTGCTACCAGGCACCCCGCAGTGTACAGGAAAAGCTCACAGACAACATTTATAGAACACGTACTGTGTGCCAGGCTTTATGCTGAGAGTTCATCATCTGCCCAAATAATAGGTATGGAGACGGGAGTGGGGGTGCTCAAACTACTATTTACAGAAAAGGAAACGGGTGCTTTCTCAGTCACCCAAGTAGTGAAGACTTGCCACCAGGATACTGGCTCGAGTTTTACGTGGAGGCAGGAGGACAATGTGGGGCTTGCGAGCACAGTTTTAGGGGGCCCAGAGTGCAGGGTCGCCTCCGCCCCCGACCGATGCCATAGAGGCTAGAGGTGGGCGGTTGCCCGAGTCCAAGATGGCCGCCGCCGCCGCGAGCACGCAAGCGTGCCCTTCTTTGGGCGGGGCCTCCGGGGCGCACCCCCTCCAGTCTCTGGGCTTTGAACATCGTGTAGCATTGACCGGCGAACAGATCGTTGCATCGCTGGAAGAAAGGCAGGTGGGCTGTGGTTAGCCTACTCGTCTAAGGAGTTGCAACGCTAACCGGAAAGGCATGGGTGGGGCAGCCCAAAAAGTTTTGGCCTGCCCCGCCCCCCAACGCCCTCTATTCTGCTGCCAGGATGTTCTGAAACCAGGGGATGAGAAGTTGTTAGGTCAGACACAGCCAGCCAGGGGCTGCGAGGATAACGGGAGTGTAGGGGCTTTGCGGGTATTAGGGAAGAGAAACCAAAATAACTCATTTCTATCCAAATTGTGCGCTGCTTCTGAGATTCTGGCTTGGTTTCCACCAAATACGTCTGGGTTCGTCACAGTCTGTGATGTCACTGAGCTGGAGCAGCCCGGCCAGGGAAAGGAGCGGTGTGCAGCTGTCACCTGCTTAGTTCTGCAGTTTCAGTATGGATACCCGCCCTTCCTTGCACACAACAGCCTCACATTCTCCCCACCCCCATCCTGCCGCTTTACCTTCACGTATTTGTTTTTACCTCCTCTGGAGAGTATAAGAGAGTCACCGAGTGTCCATCCAAACCCTTTCGTTTGAAAAAATCCTTCCTTAGCCTAAAATCACTCAGTATATTGAACAAATTATTATGACATAGTC
>NW_012103142.1:377336-379725 GCF_000951045.1 Mandrillus leucophaeus | reverse complement strand
AGGTGGGCCATACTGAGGAAAGGCAAGATGAATTTGGCATGTCTGGTGTCTGAAATTTGGAAGCTGTGAATCAGAGTACAAGAGGCACTTAGATGACAGTTACCATGTCTGCTTAAAAAAACAAAACAAAATAAAACAAAAAAAACCCAGATTTGCAGGTAGCTAAATAACACTACTACCAGGCTGTGTGTGAGAAGGGCTGTGGGCAGGTTAAAAGCTGAGCGCTAGCCTAGTAAGGGCATGGGGGATCCTCCTGGTTGTGATGCCTAGTGGAATGGGTGAGTGTCTTTATTTATTTATTTATTTGTTTGTTTATTTACTTATTTATTTATTTTTGAGATGGAGTCTCACTCTGTTGCCCAGGCTGGAGTACAGTGGCACAATCTCAGTTCTCTACAACTTCTGCCTCCTGGGTTCAAGCGATTCTCCTGCCTCAGTCTTCAGCTGGGATTACAGGCTCATGCCACCACTCCCGGCTAAATTTTTGTATTTTTAGTAGAAACGGGGTTTTGTCATGTTGGCCAGGCCGGTCTCGAACCCTTGACCTCAAATGATCCGCCCCTCAGCTTCCCAAAGTGCTAGGATTATAGGCATGAGCCACTGCACCCGGCCAGGTGAGTGTCTTAACACGACTTTCATTCTGGGTGGCCTGCAGAATAGGCTAACTAGGAATAGCCCTTCCTTCTCCTGGCTAGGGGGGGCACATCCATGCTCAGTTCACCAGGCTGGGGATTCTTTAGAGTATTCAATGCATGCTTCTCCCTCTCCCCAGCCCCCTCCACCAGTGGGAGACACTGCGATGTCCACAGGCCTAGGATGTTCAAACGCTGGTGTTCTCAGACCGCTCCGGTAATGGGCCTGGCACCCCAAATCTAGATTGCATGGTGCCAAGCAGCCTGTGTACCTCCACTGACAAAGTTGCTTTTTCATGCCAGCTCTACACAAAGACAGCGTGATGGCAGGAAGCCCCTCCCACTGGAATGCACACTGGAAGAGCACCCGGCTGCTCTGGCTCAGGGGCCCTCCCCACCCTCGTCCCAAACCCCTGCCCCCTGCAGGGTGGGAAGTGTGAAGAGAGGAGGGTCAGGGAACCTATACTGCTTCTCTTGCTGATTTGTTGTTTTCTCTTCCACCAATAAAGCCTATTCCCAGGCTGTGTCACGCTGTGGAATTTGTCTCAAACCCAGGTACCCGATGGAGAGACCCAGAAGGGTGCTGTCCAGTGGGAAAAATAACTTATAGAGGGTAGAGGAGGGAGAGCAGGGAGCACACAGGGTTGGGCAGGGAGGATGCAGGTCCGTGCCTCACATGAATTTCTCTTCCTTGCCGCTCACCAGTCTCCAAAGCCGCTGTGCCTCCCTCTGCTCATGGCCACCCTGAGTCAGAGGCCGCTCCTGTAGACGGTCACTCCTCAGCTCCCCATCTCTGCCTTCTCATTGCCACTGCCAAGGCTGTGGGGTGTATTTTCAATTTCTAGATTTTTTGGTCATGGCCCTGCCTTAGGTCCCACCCAGCTCAAATTGTCCCCAGCACACCACCACCACCACCAAACTGGTTTCACAAAACATTGTCTTGATCCCCACTGAAAATCCATGAGGTACGTGATATTCATTACATTCACCTCCTTCTTGCTCATCCCTGGTGGGAGCACAGGTGTGTTGAAGGGTCTGCCCTCAGGCAGCTTACATAGCCACAGAGGAGGAGGCATTAAGCAGTTATCTGAATGGGACGCAGGGAATTTGGTGCCCCAGAAAAAATATGCCAGGTTGGCCTGGTCTGGGGGCACCCAGGGAGGCTTTTCAGAGGAGGGGACACATAAATCTTTCCTTGAACAAACTCAACATATTCAGGCAGGCACTCAAGGCCTTCTCAGTGGCTTTCCATACTTTTTTCTGACTCCTGCCTTTGCTACAGCCAGATGGTCCAGGCACCACTCTGAGCTCTCCCGAGCTCCTTCCACCTCTCCCCTCCTCTCAACCCACAGGACATTTTACAGGATCTGCTTCTCACCTGAAATATCTCCTCCCACTCATCTCCTTTCTGTTTCAATGTGCTTTCCCATTTCTTAACATCCAATGCTAATTCCCTGTGGGTCAGTCTCTCCCCTTCTCACCACCAGTGGTCCTTGGGATCTGATCTACTCATTGGCCAGTTAATGGCCTTGTTGAGTTGGAAAGAGCATTTCATTTATTAAATAAAAATTATAGAAAGCCATCAGCCTAGGCAACACAGTGAGACCTCCCTTCTCTACCGAGAAAAAAAAAAAATTAGCCAAACATGGTGGTGCAAGCCTGTAGTCCTAGTTAGGACTAAGGGGGAGGATGGCTTGAGCCCAGGAGTTCAAGGCTGCAATAAGCCATGATTACACCACTGCACTCCAGCCTGGGGG
>NW_012103142.1:373153-377286 GCF_000951045.1 Mandrillus leucophaeus | reverse complement strand
CTTTCCATGGGTGAGGACAGCTATGGCCTTAGGAAGAGCGAACCCTCTATAAGGCATGGGGCTGCCAGGGTTCGGCCCTCTCTCCCTGACTCCCAGCTTTGATCCTCAGAGGAGCAGGTAGCCCGGGACACAGAGGAGGTTTTCCGCAGCTACGTTTTTTACCGCCATCAGCAGGAACAGGAGGCTGAAGGGGCGGCTGCCCCTGCTGATCCAGAGATGGACACCTTGCCCCTGCAACCTAGCAGGTAAGTTACAACCACTGGGCCCACAAGGACATCTTCAGGGAGGCAGTGGCTCGCACGGGTCTCTGTGCAGGTCCTGGGAGCTGGGGAGACCTGAGGGGTCTTGCCCTTCTCTCATGATTGCTCCTCTTTCACGTTGGGCTCCCACCCCGATCCAGGGCCTTGTATCCTTTTTAGCCCATGCCTGCCCCTTGTCCCAGAGGCCAACACTCATGTCTTAGAACATTGTCAGGGACCTCCAAGAAGGGGTGCACAGGGCCATGGACAGCTCAGGCAGAACCCCTCTGCCACGAGCCAAGGCCTGGCCCTGACTGCCTGGTTACCCGCTCACCTGCCTGCCTCCTGCTCCTACAGCACCATGGGGCAGGTGGGACGGCAGCTCGCCATCATCGGGGACGACATCAACCGACGCTATGACTCAGAGTTCCAGACCATGCTGCAGCAGCTGCAGCCCACGGCAGAGAACGCCTATGAGTACTTCACCAAGATTGCCTCCAGGTACCCCTGCCGGCTCCAGTCACTCCTCTGTCCTGTCACAACCACACCATACCCTGCCTGCATGATGCGCTCCTGGCATGGGGAGATGCCTTCTGTCAGTGTCCAGTGTCTGCTGTGAACTCACATGTGGTCTCGGCCCCCTGTTTTTCTCTCTCGGGGTCCCAGACTCGTCTTGTGGGCATTAGCTCACAGCTCTTTTGATCTCTGACTCCAAGGACTTGACTGGTTAGATCAGGACTCTAGAGGGGGCCGGAGGTGGGGATGTCGCCCACAGCTCCCCGGCCCAGCTGGGACACAGCTATCCTTCATGGTTCCAATTTGACACCACATATCACACTGAAGATGGTAAGGGTGCTAACCTCTGCCAGGTCCTAGAAATGGCTCCTAGTTGCTATAATCTGGCATCCAAGTGGTTAAAGACACCAAATATTTGGGTGTAAATCCAAGCTTTGCCCCTTCTGCCTTTGTGAAACTTCCTAGCCCTTAGTCTCCTGGTTTGTAAAATAGGGAAAATATGCCTAGCTCAGTGTCCTCCTTACAAAGTGTTAGCCATTGCTACCACCAGAGTTAGGGAGGTCAGTGTCGGGGTAGATTGAAGCGGGAGGTGAAGGTAGGAGTGATGGATTTTAGAATTAGTGCTCAGAGCTGAAATATCCAGCCCGTGAACTTAGAGGCCAGCCTTCATACCACTGTGATGACAGGAACTACCCTAATCTTCTCTGTCCTTTTCTCTCTGCCATCTCTCGGGCTGCCAGGCCAGCAGCAACACCCACAGGTAATCTCCCCGCGGATTCCATCCACTCGCTCTGTCCTCTGCCCTCTCTGTGCCCCACTGCACCTGAGCGTACACCCCAGCAGTGGCATCCAGCTCATCTGGCCCTGAGCTTTCTCCTTTCGCAGAGACCCAGGTTGTTCCCAAATACAGGCCAGGCTGGGGCAGCCTCTGTGGCCTTAATTCACAACTAAGCTATATTTAGTTTTTCAGCTGGGAGAGGGGTGGGAGAGGCCAGGCAGGCTGAAGGGCTCCCTGGGGGCTCTCCACCAACGGTATGGGATGCTCTACCCACAGCCTGTTTGAGAGTGGCATCAACTGGGGCCGTGTGGTGGCTCTTCTGGGCTTCGGCTACCGTCTGGCCCTACACGTCTACCAGCACGGCCTGACTGGCTTCCTGGGCCAGGTGACCCGCTTCGTGGTCGACTTCATGCTGCATCACTGCATTGCCCGGTGGATTGCACAGAGGGGTGGCTGGGTGAGTATCCAAGGATTGCAATGTCCTCCCTGCTGTTGGGGCTGCCCCTCTCTCAGGCCCCGCCCCTTCCCTGGGTGCCTGTATTTTCTGCCAGCCTCTCTGTGACCACCTTGTTTCTCCCGGCAGGTGGCAGCCCTGAACTTGGGCAATGGTCCCATCCTGAACGTGCTGGTGGTTCTGGGTGTGGTTCTGTTGGGCCAGTTTGTGGTACGAAGATTCTTCAAATCATGACTCCCAAGGGTGCCCTTTGGGGTCCCAGCTCAGACTCCTGCCTGGACTTAAGCCAAGTTTTTGCCTTCTCCGCTCCCTTGCAGGGGTCCCCCCTCAAGAGTACAGAAGCTTTAGCAAGTGTGCACTCCAGCTTCGGAGGTCCCCTGTGTGGGGGCCAGTCAGGCTGCAGAGGCGCCTCAACGTTGCATGGTGCTAGTGGGCCCTCTCTGGGCCCAGGGGCCGTGGCCTCCTCCCTCGGCTCTCTGGGACCTCCTTAGCCCTGTCTGCTAGGAGCTGGGGAGACTGATAACTTGGGGAGGCAAGAGACTGGGAGCCACTTCTCCCCAAAAAGTGTTTCATGGTTTTAGCTTTTTATAATACCCTGTGAGAGCTATTCCCACCATTCTACCTGAGGCCAGGACGTCTAGGGTGTGGCGGTTGGTGGGTATACCCTATGTTCCCCAGGATTCAGCTGTTATGGAAGATCAGAGCCTAAGAGCTGGGACTGGGACTTGAGCCTGGTCCTGGCCCTCCCTAAGCATCGTGTGTCCCAGGAGCAGGACCTACTAGGAGAGGGGGGCCAAGGTCCTGCCCAACTCTCCCCCTGCTCCCATTCCTCCCTCCGACCATACTGCCTTTGCAGTTGGACTCTCAGGGATTCTGGGCTTGGGGTGTGGGGTGGGGTGGAGTCGCAGACCAGAGCTGTCTGAACTTAGGTGTCAGAAGCCTCCAAGCCTGCCTCTCAAGGTCCTCTCAGTTCTCTCCCTTCCTCTCGCCTTATAGACACTTGTCCCAACCCATTCACTACAGGTGAAGGACCTCACCCCCATCCCTGGGGGCCTTGGTTCAGTGGCCTGCTAAGGCCCCCCCTTGCCCAGACTACAGGGCTTAGGACTTGGTTTGTTATTTCAGGGAAAAGGAGTAGGGAGTTCATCTAGAGGGTTTTAAGTGGGAGGACTATCAACACCACTAGGAATCCCAGAGGTGGGATCCTCCCTCATGGCTCTGGCACAGTGTAATCCAGGGGTGTAGATGGGGGAACTGTGAATACTTGAACTCTGTCCCCTCACCCTCCATGCTCGTCACCTGTTTAGGTCTCTCCTCAGGGTGGGGGTGAGAGTGCCTTCTCTACTGGGCACAGCCTAGGGTCTCGTGGGAGAAGAGGGAGAAGTTCTTGATTCAGCCAAATGCGGGGAGGGGGGGGGCAGATAGAGCCCATAGGCCACCCCCTATCCTCTGAGTGTTTGGAAATAAACTGTGCAATCCCCTCACCCTGACTTAGTAGTTTTTGTATTCTCTGCTACCCCTCTTTGCATCAGGCCAGACTGTGGGAACCTGCGCGTGCCTGGCACGCTTCTGGCTTATTACTGAAAAAACCTCACACTAGGCCCCCAGAATCCCATAGAGATCTGAGTATGGTTCTGCAGCCCCCAGCCCGATGGAAGGCCTCGGCCCCTCCCCATGCACTTCCTTCATCTCTTTGGGTTTCATGCAGTTTCCCACCCTTTAGGGAATCTGGAAGATCCTTTAGCTACGGAGCTGGTGGAGCAGCTGCACATATCTGAGGACCCCCACAGGCCACCTCAGACCTGGGCTGAATTCTTCTCCCAGCCTGGGGTTACCACCCACGCTGGTCCAAAAGGCCCTTCTCCCCCACATTTAGCTCTGCCTGGGACACAATGTCCCAGCTCCCCCTTCATGATGTCTCCACAGTCAGCACACACGCAGGGCTTTCATTCTAGTTTTATGCTGCTTGGGAGTCCCTATGGGGACGCAGCCAGGGGTGATAAAAATAACAAGCATGGGGGCGTTGAAATGTTCCAAAATCTACAGTCTTTCCAGTCCTGGGCACCCTGGTCTGTGTTTCTGACGCCCTTCCAGAACGGTCACATGCAAGTCCAAGAGAACTCGTGAGCTTTACTTTCACCCTTCT
>NW_012103142.1:372494-373103 GCF_000951045.1 Mandrillus leucophaeus | reverse complement strand
GGAGGTGTCCCCTGCTGGCTCCTTCCTTTCCTCAGGCAGGTTGCCCGACATCTCCTGGCTTGCTGTGGGCAGGACTGACTTCACCTCTCCACCCCAGGCCTTCCTGCTCTTGCGGGTGTAGGTCCCCATACCCCCCATGCCCAGCTTTGAGGATGCTGCCGTGACAGTTGTGAGAAGCCCCTGGGTACGGCCACAGAGAAGGCGTGGGGCCGCAAGGCAGATGGTCCCAGCCCCCTCCCCCCATTACATCCCACTCAGCTCATCATCAGGGAAATGGCACCCTGGTCTGGCAAGGGGTGTGCCTGGGCTCCCGCCAGGGCTGTGTCAGAGCTCCTCGAACTGTCCTTGCTCCCCACGAGGGAATGAAAAAAGTAGAACATGGAGGAGCACCCCGAAATTCGTGATTGGGGCTTCGGAGCTGGGGCCTCAATCCTGATAAGGTCCCCAACGCAGATCCTGTAGCAGCCACCCCAGGACCAGCTGCTTAAGAACAGGAGGAGTTTTCAGATTAAAACCTCCAGTTGGAAACTTCCCGGAATTCTGGAAGGCAAAGATGGGGGAAGACGGGGGGTTGGGGGAGATTAGTTGGAGGTAGAGGGGGCAGGGGTT
>NW_012103142.1:368263-371255 GCF_000951045.1 Mandrillus leucophaeus | reverse complement strand
TGTCTTTCACGTCCCTTCAGCAGGTCAACCTGGGAATGTTTCGGGTGTGTTCTCATGGTGATCACAGAGAAGCAAGAGAAGAAGCAGAAACACAGGGAGTTTTTCTTTTTCTTTTTTTGAGACAGTTTCGCTCTTGTTGCCCAGGCTGGAGTACAGTGGCACGATCTCGGTTCACCGCGACCTCCACCTTCCGGGTTCAAACGAATCTTTTGCCTCAGCCTCCCGAGTTGCTGGGATTACAGGCAGGCGCCACCATGCCTGGCTAATTTTTTTGTATTTTTAGTAGAGACGGGGTTTCTCCATGTTGGTCAGGCTGGTCTCCAACTCCCGACCTCAGGTGATCCGCCCACCTCGGCCTCCCAAAGTGCTGAGATTACAGACATGAACTACTGCGCCCGGCCAGTTTTTCAAACCTCTACATGTGTCAGGTCAGCCGACATCATAATGACTAAAGCAAGTCACATGGCCAAGCTCAGATTCTTCAAGAGGGCAGGGAAATAGGCTCTGCTTCTATTTTGAAAGAAATTGCAAATTCACTGGGCAAAGAGTGTGTGGAGACAGGGAGGGGTGAAGACTTGGAGTCACCGATGCAATCAATGTACCACAGTCTGCCTCTGGCCACAGGTTTTTTTGTTTTTGTTTTTGTTTTGTTTTCCGAGACAGAGTCTCACTCTGTTGCCCAGGCTGGAGTGCCATGGCAGCATCACAGCTTACTGCAGCCTCGAACTCCTGGGTTCAAGTGATCCTTCCACTTCAGCCGCCTGAGTAGCTGGGACCACAAGTGGGTGCCACCACGCCCAGCTAATTTTTTATTTAAATCTTTTGTAGAGACAAAGTTCTCTATAAAATGTTGCCCAGGCTGGTCTCAAACTCCAGGCCTCAAGCGATCCTCCCGCCTCCATCTTGCAAAGTGCTGGGATTACAGGCATGAGCCACCTCACCTGGGCTCTCTAGACACAATTACTTATGTTTTCTCTATATCCAAAATATGCTCATTCCCTGTTGCAGGACCCCCAAAAGACTCATCCAATCCTGACATTAGGCTGAAAGTCCAGGATCTTGTGATCTATATCAGGTCTAGATGTGGTACTTTTTTTGTTGTTTTTGAGACGGAGCCTTGCTTTATTGCCCAGGCTGGAGTGCAATGGCGCAATCTCAGCTCACTGCAGTCTCCACCTCCCAGGTTCAAGTGATTCTCCTGCCTCAGCCTCCCAAGTAGCTGAGATTACAGGCGCCCACCACCATGCCCGTATTTTTAGTATTTTCACCATGTTGGTCAGGCTGGTCTCGAACTCCTGACCTCAGGTGATCCACCCCGCCTCGGCCTCCCAAATGCTGGGATTACAGGCGTGAGCCACCTTGCCCGGCCGAGGCAGCCTTTGATGGTGGCTGAAATGCTTTCTCAGCTTGTTTCCTCCTGATGGAAAGTAGGCAGCCCAGAGGTCTTTGTACAGTTTGAACAGTCTCAGTCCCTTTGTGTCTAGATTAGCAGTGCGGTTGTGGGTGTAATATCCTTAAAAACTTTGGAGTTTTAATTATATCTGTATGATTAGAGTCTACCTTATGCATCAAGAACCACACCCCACATTTTCTCGAGATATGTTTCTTTGTTGACTTAGTCTCCACTAACTGGCTATCAACTAATTGTGTGAGGGTGCTATGGGAGTCATGCCTTTAAAATTCACAGAAGTCCTTTTGTCAATCAGAGGGTCTACTAGGCGTTGTCCTGATTTTCCCAGAGGATTTAACAGTCCTCAGCCGTGCCCTAGAACACATTTCTTACTCTGATAATCTTTGACTGGGCTAAGAGGCTAGAAATGAAAAATAAATTTTCTCTTGAGACGGAGTCTTGCTCTGTCACCCAGGCTGAAGTACACTGGCAAGATCTCAGCTCACTGTAACCTCCACTTCCCAGGTTCAAGTGATTATCCTACCTCAACCTTCTGAGTAGCTGGGACTACAGGCACGTGCCACCACACCCAGCTGATTTTTGTATTTTTAATAGAGACAGGGTTTCATCATGTTGGCCAGGCTGTTCTCAAACTCCTGACCTCAAGTTATCTGCCTGCCTCAGCCTCCCAAAGTGCTGGGATTACAGGTGTGAATTACCAGGCCCAGCAGAGAAAAAATTTTACTTTTCCAACCCAGAAAATGCTGCACCCTCCACATTTCCTCTGAATTCAGCTCACAAATTGACTAGTTCATCTCTTTAGCTCATCTCTTATAAAAATTTTTTTTGAGACAGGGTCACCCAGGCTGGAGTACAGTGGCATGATCATGGTTCACTGCAGCCTTGACCTCCCAGGCTCAAGTAATCCTCCCACCTCAGCCTCTGGAGTAGCTGGAACCACAGGAACCTGCCAGCATGCCTGGCTAATTTTTAAAATTTTTTGTAGAGATGAGAGCTATCTATGTGGGCCAGGCTAGTCTCGAACTCCTAGCCTCAAAGGATCCTCCTGCCTTGGCCTCCATAAGTGTTGGGATTACAGGCATGAGCCATGCATCCAGCTTAGAAAACTTTATCAAGGGCCAGATGTGGTGGCTCATGCCTGTAATCCCAGCATTTTGGGAGGCCCAAGAGGGTGGATCACCTGAGGTCAGGAGTTTGAGACCAGCCTGGCCAACATGGTGGAACCCTGTCTCTACTAAAAAAATACAAAAATTAACTGGGCGTGGTGGCAGGTACCTGTAATCCCAGCTACTTGGTAAGCTGTGGCAGCAGAATCACTTGAACACGAGAGGCAGAGGTTACACTGAGCCGAGATCGCGCCACTGCACTCCAGCCCGGGCAACAGAGCAAGACTGTGTCAAAAAAAGAAAGAAAGAAAGAAAGAAAACTTTATCAAACACAGATAGTAAAAGCCAACTGACACTGTCAACATTCTGCTTGGAGATTTCTTTGCTCAAATCTGCAAGTTCGTTTGGTATAATTTCTTCTTCCTTCCTTCCTTCCTTCCTTCCTTCCTTCCTTCCTTCCTTCCTTCCTTCCTTC
>NW_012103142.1:366711-368213 GCF_000951045.1 Mandrillus leucophaeus | reverse complement strand
CTTCCTTCCTTCCTTCCTTCCTTCCTTCCTTCCTTCCTTCCTTCCTTCCTTCTTTCTTTCTTTCTTGACAGAGTTGTGCTCTTGTTGACCAGGCTGAAGTGTGCAATGGCACGATCTCGGCTCACCGCAACCTCCGTCCCCTGGGTTCAAGTGATTCTCCTACCTCAGCCTCCTGAGTAGTTGGGATTACAGGCATGAGCTGCCACCATGCATGGCTAATTTTTTGTATTTTATTAGAGACAGGGTTTCCCCATGTCGCTCAGGGTAGTCTCAAACTCCTGAGCGCAGGCAATTCGCCCACTTTGGCCTCCCAAAGTGCTGGGATTACAGGTGTAAGCCACCGTGCCCAGCCACTGATGTTGTTTTTGAGACCGGGTCTCATTCTGTCACCCAGGCTGGAGTTTCAGTGGCATTATCTTGGCTCACTGCAACCTCTGCCTCTGAGGCTCAAGCGATCCTCCTGTCTCAGCCTCCCCAGTAGCTGGGACCACAGGTCCCAGGCGCCATCACCCCTGGCTAATTTGTGTATATTTTGTAGAGACAGGGTTTCATCATGTTTCCCACGCTTGAAATTGCCTTTGTAAAAAAAAATTGAGCACAAGGTTAGATTATGGTTTGGGAGTCACGCAGCCAGAGGTTACAAGGTTTGTAACTTTCTCAATTGCTCCTATAGATAATGTTACTATTGTAAATCCTAGGACTAGTGCTTGAGGTGTTTTTCAGACCCTGCATTCTGATGGACCAGCTGACACCGCCCAAACCAGTAACCTTTACCAATAAACTGACACAGTAGGTCTCTGACCCCCATAGGAACTGACTCAGCACAAGACGACAGCTTTGACCCCCTATGACTTTATTCCCAATCCAACCAATCAGCATTTCCCATTCCCTAGCCCCCTCCCCACCAAACTATCCTTACAAATCTCTGGATTCCAAATTCTCAGGGAAGCAGATTTGAGAAACATCTTCCATCCTTCAGCTTGGCTGGTCCTGTGATTCTTAAACTTTCTCTACTGCAATTCCTGGTGTTCTCAGTGTTTGGCTTTTCTGGGCAGCAGGCAGGAAGAACCCAGGTGGGCAATTACAATGGTCTAAAACAACCATTCATGATTTCTCCCAGCCAATGTCAACTGAGCAGTTCTGCTGACTGTGCTTGCTCATGTATCTTTTTTTTTTCTCTTTTTGAGACGGAGTTTTGCTCTTGTTGCCCAGGCTGGAGTGCAATGGTGTGATCTCGGCTCGCTGCAACCTTTGCCTCCTGGGTTCAAGCAATTCTCCTGCCTCAGCCTCCCAAGTAGCTGAGATTACAGCCACCACATGTGGCTAATTTTGTATTTTTAGTAGAGACAGGGTTTCCCCATGTTGGTCAGGCTGCTCTTGAACCTCAGGTGATCCACCCGCCTTGGCCTTCCAAAGTGCTGAGATTACAGGCATGAGCCACCGTGCCTGGCCGTGCTCATGCATCTTTAATCAGGTGGTTGAGGACTCCCTGGGACCTGGCT
>NW_012103142.1:362233-363484 GCF_000951045.1 Mandrillus leucophaeus | reverse complement strand
GGCAAATCAATAAGATCATAGTAGAATTACGGCAAGAAAAATATGAACTGAAAGTACTTTATTACTTTGGGAAGGAAAATAGAAATGATCAAATAAAAACAAAACCACAAGATTTTTTTTTTTTTAAGCTGGGACTATAGGCAAACAGCCCTGAGCCCAGCATAATGTTACTTTTTTTTTTTTCTTTTGAGGCGGAGTCTCGTTTTGTTGCCCAGGCTGGAGTACAATGGCGAGGTCTCAGCTCACTGCAACCTCTGCCTACTGGGTTCAAGCAATTCTCCTGCCTCAGCCTCCCAAGTAGCTGGGATTACAGGAACCCGCCACCATGCCTGGCTAATTTTTGTATTGGTAGAGATGGGGTTTCACCATCTTGGCCAGGCTGGTCTTGAACTTGTGACCTTGTGATCCACCTGCCGCGGCCTCCGAAAGTGCTGGGATTACAGGCATGAGTCACCGTGCCCAGCCCATAATGTTACTTTTTTAATGTAAAGTTTAGAAAAGAGGCTTTGGAAGACTGAGATATTCTCTGTGTGTGTGCTTGTTTTGTTTTGTTTTGTTTTGCTGTTTTGAGACGGAGTCTTGCTCTGTCGCCAGACTGGAGTGCAGTGGCGTGATCTCGGCTCACTGCAACCTCCGCCTCCCAGGTTCAAGCGATTCTCCTGCTTCAGCCTCCTGAGTAGCTGGGACTACAGGAACGCACCACCACACCCAGCTAATTTTTGTATTTTCAGTAGAGACAGGGTTTTACCATGTTGGTCAGGATGGTCTCAATTTCTTGACCTCGTCATTCGCCCGCCTGGGACTCCCAAAGTGCTGGGATTACAGGCGTGAGCCACTATCCCCGGCCTGGAATCTTTAAGATAACTTAATTTGCCACATTTGACAGTCTGAATTATTAGGTTTATGATAATTATTTACATGCTTAAGAATTTCTTCTTGTTTGACTTGTAAATCTGCCCTATGAGGAATTTGAAGTGCTTGGGAAAAAAATCAAGTGTATTAAATTTGTAAATGTAGTTTAAATATTTAAGAGAATTTAATTACTAAGTTTATAAATGCTATGAGTAATGTTCAAGCAAATTAAATATGTCAAGCCCATGGGCTAATTGTGTATTAATCAAAGAACAAGTTATTACTCTTATTTTTATCCACAACCTGAAAGATTTCTAAATAGAGTATCGGGATATGGAAGTTAAATTTAAAAACGTAAGAAGATCTGTTTTTTTGTTTGTTTGTTTGTTTGTTTGAGAC
>NW_012103142.1:361792-362183 GCF_000951045.1 Mandrillus leucophaeus | reverse complement strand
TGAAAGATTTCTAAATAGAGTATCGGGATATGGAAGTTAAATTTAAAAACGTAAGAAGATCTGTTTTTTTGTTTGTTTGTTTGTTTGTTTGAGACGGAGTCTTGCTCTGTTGCCCAGGCTGGAGTGGAGTGGCGCAATCTCAGCTCACTGCAAGCTCCGCCTCCCGGGTTTACTTACGCCATTCTCCTGCCTCAGCCTCCCGAATAGCTGGGACTACAGGCACCCGCCCCCATGCACAGCTAATTTTTTGTATTTTTAGTAGAGACGGGGTTTCACCGTGGTAGCCAGGATAGTCTCGATCTCCTGACCTCGTGATCCGCCTGCCTCGGCCTCCCAAAGTGCTGGGATTACAGGCGTGAGCCACCACGCCCGGCCGAAGATCTGTTTTTAA
>NW_012103142.1:360563-361742 GCF_000951045.1 Mandrillus leucophaeus | reverse complement strand
GCTGGTCTTGAACTCCTGGATTCAATTCTCCCACCTCGGTCTCCCAAAGTGCTAGGATTACAGGCATGAGCCACCACATTCGGCCAATCCTAGCACTTTGGAAGGCCAAGGGCTGGTGGATTGCTTGAGCCCAGGAATTCAGGATCAGCCTGAGCAATGTAGTGAGACCCAGTCTCTACAAAGAATTTTTAAAAATTCGCCAGGCTGGTGGCATGCACGTGTGGTTCCAATTACTTGGGAGGCTGAGGTAGAAGGATTGTTTCAGCCTGGCAGTCAAGGCTGCAGTGAGCTGTGATTGCACCACTGCACTCCAGCCTGGGCAACAGACTCTTCTCAAAACAAAAAGAAAAAAATCACACACACACAAGCAAAAGTATTTTATGCTAAAAGATGTTAATTCCTGGCAAAATCTCAATTAACCAAAGATTAGGATAGTAAGGAAAAACACTAGGGAAATGGTTGTGCAAATTTGTCTCTAAAAGGATTTAGGCTGTTTACAATGGCCTAAACCAAAAAGCATGATAAAATACATTTAAAACAAAACAAGAAAGATAAGGCAAGGGGAAAACAAAGATAGCAAAGTGGGAGGGGGTAAATTAGCAGAATGGAAAAAAAATGCACATTCTAACATCATATATCCTTGCCCTACAAGATTAGCTCTAAGCTTTCTTTCTTTCTGTTTTTTGTTTGTTTGTTTTTGTTTTTGAGACAGAGTCTCCCTCTGCTGCCCAGGCTAGAGGAAGTCGCTTGATCTCCACTCACTGCAACCTCCACCTGCTGGGTTCAAGCAACTATCGTGCCTCAACCTCCCCAGTAGTTGGGATTACAGGTGCGTGCCACCACGCCGGATAATTTTTTGTATTATTATTATTATTATTATTATTTGTATTTTTAGTAGAGATGGGTTTCACCATGTTGGCCAGGCTGGTCTCAAACTCCTGATCTCGGATGATCCACCTGCCTTGGCCTCCCAAAGTGCTGGGTTTACAGGCATGAACTGCCGTGCCCTGCCTATATTCAGTATTTAGTAGTCACATGCTGTACAGGTTTGTAGCCTTGGAGCAACAGGCTCTACCATAATAGCCTAGGTGTGTAGAAGACTATACTAGCTAGGTTTGTATAAGTGTACTCCATAATGTTTGTAGGACAACTGATTCGCTTGGCACTGCATTTCTCAGG
>NW_012103142.1:358361-359664 GCF_000951045.1 Mandrillus leucophaeus | reverse complement strand
GAACGCCTGACCTCAAGTGATCTACCTGCCTTGGACTCCCAAAGTGCTGGGATTACAGGCGTGAGCCATCACGCCCGACCTGGCACAGGCAAATTCTAAGCCTTTTGTCTGACACAAAAATAAGACTGCTTACTAAGATAACAAGCTAAGAGGTCTAGTTTGACACATCCTACAACATGTGGGAGGAAGAATGGGGAAGAGCCCACAGCTGGTAAGAAACTGCAGGTAAGTCCTCCAGTCAGAGGCTGTGAGTCACAGGAAAGTCCTTACTCCATAATTCTCAACAGGTGCAGTGGCTCACGCCTTTAATTCCAAGACTTTGGGAGGCTGAGGCGGGAGGATTGCTTGAGCCCTGGAGTTCAAGACCATAGGAAGGACTTACAACATAGGAAGAGGCGTCTCTATAGAGGCTAATAAATTAACCGGGCATGGTGGCACACATCTTTAGTCCCAACTATTCGGGAGGCTGAGGCAGGAGAATCCCTTGAACCCGGGAGGCAGAGGCTGCAGTGAGCCGAGATTGCGCCACTGCACTCCAACCTGGGCAACAGAGGGAGGTTCCATCTAAAAAATAAATAAATAAATAAAAATAAATACTGAATATAATACCATGGTAGGTATTTGTGTATCTAAACCTGGAAAAGGTACAGTAAAAATACTGCATTATAATCTTATGAGACCACCTTCTGTCATTGACCAAAACGGTAATGGGGTGTGTGACTATGCTGCTTGCCTTTCTCACACCTGGAGTCTCTGTGAGTGGTCTGCACAGCAGGAGCCCAGCCCTGGGACCAACCGTAGCTTCCAGGGTGGCTGCCCACCACCACTGTCCTTCAGGTCATCCTAGACACACAAGAAGGACGTGCCCAGCAGGACTATATTGTTTTCCAGACCTCAGAGTATAGTCTGACCCCTGAGAGAGCTTATTTCTCCAACTTCCTCAAATAGATGAAATGATTTTTTAGCTCTTTTTTGTCACTCTACTCTGGTATTGAAATGATTTAATTAGATTAAAACTGGGGGGACATTAAGGTGGAAGACTGCCACCTGCAGTTTGCCAGCCCCTCACACTTTATAGCTCAAAGAGAAGTCTTCGTATTGTTGCAGAAAGGATGAAAGGCTGAAAGGATGAAAGGATGAAAGGATGGGGTGGGGATTAATTCCACCCTTGATATGAATGTGATAGAAAAGAGATTCTCAGGATATCATCTAAAAATGAAAGCAGGAAACAGATTCAGCTTTAACTACCCATTGTCAGTATTTCTGTGGTCACTAGGAGAAAAACTTTTTTTTTTTTTTTTTT
>NW_012103142.1:356347-358311 GCF_000951045.1 Mandrillus leucophaeus | reverse complement strand
TTTGAGACAGAGTCTCAGTCACTGTTGTCATCCAGGCTGGAGTGCAGCAGTGCAATCTCGGCTCACTGCAACCTCTGCCTCCTGGTTTCAAACAATTCTTCTGCCTCAGCCTCCCAAGTAGCTGGGTTACAGGCATGAGCCACCATGTCCAGTTTTGTATTTTTAGTAGAGACAGGGTTTCACCATGTTGGCCAGGCTGGTCTCGAACTCCTGACCTCAAGGGATTCTCCCACCTCGGCCTCCCAAAGTGCTGGGATTGCAGGCAGGAGCCACTGTGCCCAGGCTAGAAAAACGTTTATCCGAGGAATCCTTTTAGGCTAGTTTGGACTGGAAGAAAGTGGAGAGGTAGGGAGTCTTTGGCTCATCACGGGGAGAAGGAATCCTGAAATAATAGGCTGGGGTAGCCCCACCCCTAAGGAAGCAAATGGAATATCTAGAACCAGGGGGAAGGGGCTAGGGGGTGGGAGCAGAAAAGATCACAGCTAGTTCTCGTGGGGCCAGGAGTGAAGGGGCTAACCAGCAGAGATTTGGCCTGAGATCCCTGTTCTTAACACTCAGACCCTTTTCCTTGTCCACAAATAGGATTTTCAGTTGATAAACCTGAGGCGATAAACCAGTTGGAAAGGAGAGGTCTTGTGTATCCAGGCTTGACAAAGCCACACCAGACATAATGCCAAGAGACAGCCAGACAGGGAAATGCAGGAAGACCTCTGGGGCCTGGTCTGCTCTGCTTTTGACTTGTACTAATCAAGGCGAATAGTTGTAAAGGCTTCTGAGTTATTGCTAAGAGTATAAGCGCATTTTAATTAGTTCTGTCTTCCTGATTGATTTTACAATTACCAGTGATTATCCTTTCACTCTCAGGCCTTGCTCTGATTCGGGGTTACCATGAAGGAAGGTTAAGATGGGTTTCTTGGGCTGAGCACGGTGGCTCACGCCTGTAATCTCAGCACTTTAGGAGGCTGAGGTGGGTGGATCCCGAGGTCAGGAGTTCGAGACCAGTCTGGCCAACATAGTGAAACCTCATCTCTACTAAAAATACAAAAAGTTAGCCAGGCATAGTGGTGTGCACCAGTAATCCCAACTACTCGGGAGGCTGAGGCAGGAGAATTGGGTGAACCCAGGAGGCGGAGCTTGCAGTGAGCCAAGATCCTGCCATTGCACTCCAGCCTGGGCAACAATGTGAGACTCCATCACACACACAAAAAAAAGATGGGTTTCTTGGTCAGATGGGGTAGCTTACGCCTGTAATCTCAGCACTTTAGGAGGCTGAGATGGGAGGACCACTTGAGACCAAGAGTTTGAGACTAGTCTGGACAACACGGTGAAACTCCTTTCCTAGAAAAAGATTTAAAAATTAGCTGAGTGTGGTGGCTCATGCCTGTGGTCCCAGCAACTCCTGAAGCTGAGCAGGCAGGAGGATTGTTTGAGCCCAGGATTTCGAGGCTGCGGTAAGCTATGATTGCACCACTGCACTTCAGCCTTGGGTGACAGAGCAAGACCCTGTCTCTAAAAAAAATAAAATTAAATTAAAATGTTTAGGATGAGTTTCTTTCCACCTTCATCAGGTGGAATCCCAGTTCTCAAGTTCTCAATGGACTTGGGATTTCAAAGTGAGCAAACGGTTGTTCTCACGGTTCTTGTTGTTTGGTATCTGTGTGTTTTTTGTTTTTTGGGGTTTTTTTGGAAATGGAAGAAGCATAGAGAATGAGACTTTGGATCTGGAATCTCCAAGTTCTCAAAAACTTTCATGTTCAGTAAGCACCACTCTGAATCCAGTGGCCCCTCTTCTGGCATTGAGACTGAGAAAAGGGTGTCTGAGTGATGGCAATGGGACCTCCAAACCTCCTTCCTCATCTTTGCCTTAGTGAATTCCTAGGGACTGGGAAGATGATCCAGGCAGTTGTCCCAACAGAAAAAGCTGTTTTGCCCCCCCTTTTTTTTTTTTTTTTTTTTTTGAGATA
>NW_012103142.1:352606-356297 GCF_000951045.1 Mandrillus leucophaeus | reverse complement strand
TTTGAGATAGCGTCTCGCTTTGTCGCCCAGGTTGGAGTGCAGTAGCACGGTCTCGGCTCACTGCAATCTCCGCCTCCTGGGTTCAAGTGATTCTCATGCCTCAACCTCCCAAGGGGCTGGGATTACAGGCATGCGACACCACATCTGGCTAATTTTTGTATTTTTAGTAGAGATAGGGCTTCGCCATGTTGGCCAGGCTGGTCTTGAACTCCTGGCCTCAAGTGACCTGCCTGCCTCGGTCTCCCAAAGTGCTGGGATTACAGGCGTGAGCCACCGCGCCTGGCCTGTTTTGCCCTCTTGAAGATGAAGACCTTCCCTGGCTCCTGTGTTTGGGGGACCAGGAGCCCAGGACTCTTCTACACTTTCCTGTTTGCTGAGTTTGGGGCCTGATACAGTACGGTATCGATGTGAACCCCATCATCCAGGCCACTTGGGTCAGTTCTCTCCATGGGTTTGCTAAAGGCAACATAATAACCTCAGCCACCAGACATGTAAAGAGTTAAGGCTTTATTGCTTATGAAGTTAAGTTAAACATTAGACGGTCAAATTCTGTTTAAAAACTAAATCCAAGCTGGGCACGGTGGCTCATGCCTGTAATCCCAGCACTGTGGAAGGCTGAGGTGGGCGGACCACTTGAGGTCAGGAGTCCAGCCTGGCCAACATGGTGAAACCCCAGCTCTACTAAAATACAAAAATTAGCCAGACGTGGTGGCGGGTGCCTGTAATCCCAGTTATTCGGGAGGCTGAGGCAGGAGAATCCCTTGAACCCACGGAGGTTGCAGTGAGCCAAGACTGAGTCACTGCACTGCAGCCTGGGCTACAGAGCAAGATCCTGACTCAAAAAAAAAAAAAAAAAAGAGAAAACCAAATCACCAGTAGAGTCCATCCTTATTTCTGTTCATTTTCACCTCCATACTCTTATGAGGAGAGAGGTTGGTTGCTAATAATGAGCCTCTCCTGGTTTAAATGAAAAACCACACCTTCCAGAAAACAGCATATCTATTTAAACAGCATTTCCAGGACTACAAATCATAAGAAACCTATCAGCACTGCCGACTTTTTAGAAGTCAGAGGTTACTTTCCCCGGACATAATAGCATCTCTGAAGTCTAGGAGTCTTGAAAGACTCCTTAAAAATAACCTCAGCTAGAGTAGTTTTATGACATTGAATATTTGCTTTCTGCAATTGTAGAAGAGATAATTTTTTCCCCTTGTAATCTTGCTGAGATTTCTCACTAGCATTTACAAAAGTCTGGCTTGGAATTCCATTAATTAGTATCAGAGAAGGGAAAAAAGAGGCAAATCTGACAAGCTCAAGTCTCGTAACGCAAGGAAAGGGCTGGATGGGATAATTATCTTTTTTTTTTTTTTTTTGAGACGTAGTCTTGCTCTGCAGTCAAATGCTCTACCCCTGAGCTATACTCCCTTCACCTAGTAGTCTTGCTCTGTCACCCAGGCTGGAGTGCAGTGGCGCAATCTCGGCTCACCGCAACCTCTGCCTCCCAGGTTCAAGCGATTCTCCTGCCTCAGTCTCCCAGGTGCATGTCACCACACCCGGCTGATTTTTTGTATTTTAGTTGAGACCGGGTTTCACCATGTTGGCCAGGCTGCTCTAAAACTCCTGACCTCAAGTGATCCGCCTGCCTCAGCCTCCCAAAGTGCTGGGATTGTAGGCTTGAGCCACCACGCCTGGCCTTGGATGGGATAATTATCAAACAGGACACAGGAATATTTATAGATTTATTTTTTCTGTACACTCCAGTTCTGGCTTTTATTTAACACTGACTATACGATACTCTGATACTACCACATGCTTACAACCCAGAAAGGTGTATTTTTATATTAGTGTCTGTAAAGACGGATTTAAAATGTGTATTTTAAACACAGCAGTTGAGCTGAGTGCATTTTATATAATATGCTGAGATTTACTTGTCCTACTTCAAACAAATTCTCAATTCCCCCGAACACGGAAATACAATGGAGTCATGTTTTCTGCCTGTAGAATGTGGAGGATGCGTGTTAGGCAGAACACATGTCAAATATAAGTTGAGTCTCAGCTGGTCCCAGCCGCTCATGTGGCCCTGAGGCCTGTGATCACAGCCTCTCCTGTCACTGCCACACAGGTGGCTCCTGGGCCAGAGGCCAAGCAGTAACCCCTGGGGTCCCATGAAGAAAGGAGAGCAGAAGCTGGCTGGTGGGACATCCCAGGCCCAGTTCATTCCAAGTGGAGCTGCTTGGATGACAGCTCCCCGAGCTTGGAGCTGGTGTGGTATCACTCCTGTAGCGAGGGACCAGGAGCTGTGTGTCAAAGATGAACTAATTTCTACTCCATTTCCTTCTCAAACGCTGTTCCCTGTCTCTGGGAACCAGTGCCCTTGCCCTGGCTGTAGAGGCTCCGCTGCTTTCTGTTCAGGATTCCGGAGAGGAAAATTCTAAGCTCCTGTGTGTAGTAAGCCCTTGAAATAGGTCTTCTGGATTATTTACTAGCATATGGTGGTTTGAAGATTTCTTTCTGCCACGTAAGTAGATAGTTTTCAGGTGAAACGCTGGAATTTACACTAGCCTTTGGGAACACTTTCATTTTAGTAGGGTGGCCATATGTCCCAATTTGTCTAGGGACAATGCTGGTTAAGACCCAATGTCCCAGTGTAATTATTTTTATTTTCTCTGTGCCTATGCATACCCATGTGTGATTATTAATACGACTCCCTTTCATTCCTAGAAGTAGCTCCGTTGGAACCGTAAGCCATGTGGTCACTGGAATTCTAGGACAGATTTCATATGCCCTGATCTCGCTTCCTACTCCCCAAACCCCCTCCCCAGTCATTCTCTCTCTAACTTAACCAGTCCCACTAATTTACCTCCAGGGCCCCGCAACTGTGCAGCCCAGGAAGCCCTTTTCACCACAGGTTGGTTGTGTAATTGCCTTCTGTCATTACTGTGGCCTGTGATGCTATGTGAGGATGAAAACCAAATACTTTAATTACCTTCTGCCTAAAGGAATTATGAAAAGTAGATGAATCCCAGTTGTAAACACCCTGAGGAAGATGTAGCATTGAGTGGCTGTCCTGTGCAACTTCCTGAAGGGTTCTCATCACTTCAACTTGTTTTTTATTTCTGACTACGTTAAGACAAAAATCAGGACAGCTTCAGGGCCAATGTGGGTTGTTAGGCCAGCCCAGGGTCTTGAAGTAAGTTCAACTGAGGTACAGTCATGCACTGAATATCAGCGTTTCGGTCAATGACAGACCACATATACAATGGTGGTCTCAGAAGATTATAGTGGAGTCAAAAAATTCCTGTTGCCTAGTGGTGTCTTGGCTGTGCCAATGTCATGGTATGACGACTTAATTTTATTATTTTTGTTTTTACTTTATTATTATTATTATTATTATTTTGAGACAGAATCTCACTCTGTCGCCCAGGCTGGAGTGCAGTGGCGTGATCTCGGCTCACTGCAACCTCCGCCTCCTGGATTCAAGCGCCTCCAGAATAGCTGAGATTACAGGCACGTGCCACCACGTCCAGCTAATTCTTTTTTGTATTTTTAGTAGAGACGGGGTTTCACCATGTTGGCCAGGTTGGCCTCGAACTCGTGACCTTAGGTGATCCACCCACCTCAGCCTCCCAAAATGCTGGGATTACAGGGGTGAGCCACCGCACCCAATCTGTTTTATTTTATTATTTTAGTA
>NW_012103142.1:328989-351736 GCF_000951045.1 Mandrillus leucophaeus | reverse complement strand
TTTTTTTTGAGAGGGAGTGTCACTCTATCACCCAGGCTGGAGTGCAGTGGCACAATCTCAGCTCACTGCAACCTCCCCCTCCTGGGTTCAAGTGATTCTCCTGCCTCAGCCCCCTGAGTAACTGGGATTGCAGGGACACACCACCATACCCGGCTTGTTTTTGTATTTTAAGTAGAGGGGGTTTCACCATGTTGGCCAGGTTGGTCTCAAACTCCTGAACTCAGGCATTCTGCCAGCCTCAGCCTCCCAAAGTGCTGAGATTACAGGCATGAGCCACCGCACTGGCCTACGTTTTTTATTTTTAGTAGAGACAGGGTTTCACTATGTTGGCCAGGCTGGTCTCAAACTCCTGACTTCAAGTGATCCACCTGCCTTGGCCTCCCAAAGTGCTGGAATTACAGGCGTGAGCCACCATGCCTGGTTTATTTTTAATTTTTTTTTTGTAGAGATGGAGGTCTCCCTGTGTTGCCCAGGCTGGTCTTGAATGTCCTGGCCTCAAGTAATATTCCCACCTCAGCCTTCCAAAGCACTGGGATGGCAGGAGTTAACCACTTTGCCCAGCCTATTCTTTTTTAAGAGATGGGGGTCTCGCTATGTTGCCCACGCTGGAGTGCAGTGGTTCACAGATGCGACACCACTACTGATTAGCATGGGAGTCTTGACCAGCTCTGTTTCCTGCCTGGGCCAGTTCACCTCTCCTTAGGCAACCTAATGGTCCCCAGCTCCAGGGAGGTTGCTATATAAATGTTGAAGTTAGTGCTGACACCAGATCAAGATAGCTCATTACATCTCAGAAATCCTTTGCTCAAGCAATCCTCCTGCCTTAGCCTCCCTTAGCTTCTGGAGTAGCTGGGACTCCAGGTGCC
Organism: Mandrillus leucophaeus; assembly: GCF_000951045.1. Classification (NCBI taxonomy): domain Eukaryota; kingdom Metazoa; phylum Chordata; class Mammalia; order Primates; family Cercopithecidae; genus Mandrillus; species Mandrillus leucophaeus. Next base: position 350,870 of record NW_012103142.1, on the reverse strand, counting down.
TGCCATGGTGCCTGACTGCTTAATTTCTTTTTTTTTTTTTTGGATGGAGTCTCACACTGTCGCCTGGACTGGGGTGCAATGGCTCAATGTTGGCTCACTGCAACCTCCGCCTCCCAAGTTCACACGATTCTCCTACCTCAGCCTCCAGAGTAGCTGGGATTACAGGTGCCCACCACCACACTCGGCTAATTTTTTGTATTTTTAGTAGAGACGGGGTTTCACTATGTTGGCCAGGCTGGTCTTGATCTCCTGACCTCGTGATCCACCCACCTCGGCCTCCCAAAGTGCTGGGATTACAGGCATGAGCCACCGTGCCCGGCCACTTAATTTCTTATAAATTTAGTGTAGCCTAAGTGTACAGTGTTCATAAAGTCTGTAGTAGTGTACGGTAAAGTCCTAGGCCTTCATGTTCGCTCACTACTCACTGAATGACTCACCCACGGCAAATTCCAGTCCTGCAAGCTCCATTCATATTAAGCGCCCTATATAGGTGGACCATTTTTTAATCCTTTATGCCATATTTTTACTGTACCTTTTCTGTTTAGATACACAAACACCATTGTGTTACAACTGCCTATAGTGTTCAGTACAGTGCTGCACAGGTTTGTGATCTAGGAGCAACAGACTAGACAATCTAGCCTAGGTGTGCTGTAGGCTGTACCAGCTGGGTGTGAGTAAGGATACCCTGTGGTGTTTGCGCAACAATGTATTTCTCAGAACATGTCCCTGTCATAACGGGGTGATGACAGCGCTTCCAGAGAGGCCTCCCTGTCCAGGAGAAACAGCTCCCTTCATCTCTTTCCCAGCTGCTTCACTCAGTTTACCATTCCCGCCTGGGGCCTAAAAATGTCTGAGTTTGTGAACTCAGCTCTAAATTTCCCTTCCTGTCTTCGTTACCTATTGTTCACGATGGAATGGAATGGAAAAGGTTTGAAGGAAAACCTGACAGCCACTGAGGTTGGCTTTGCAAGGGGGATCACCACAGGTAAGACAGGCCTGGCCCTAAGGCTCAAACCACCCTATTCACAAAGATGTCAGTGATATTAGCTAACCTTTGCTAAGTAACTCCTGCTTGCCAGTCACCATTCTAGGCATTTTCCTGCTGGCAACCTTAAGGGCAATGTGCTTTTATTATCCCCATTTTATAGGTAAAGGAAGTGGCTGGCAGGGCGCGGTGACTCACGCCTGTAATCCCAGCACTCTGGGAGGCCGAGGCAGATGGATCACGAGGTCAAGAGATCGAGACTATCCTGGCCAACAGGGTGAAACCCCCTCTCTACTAAAAATACAAAAATTAGCTGGGCATGGTGGCAGGCGCCTGTAGTCCCAGCTACTTGGGAGGCTGAGGCAGGAGAATCGCTTGAACCCAGGAGGCAAAGGTTGCAGTGAGCCAAGATCATGCCACTGCGCTCCAGCCTGGGCGACAGAGCGAGACTCCATCTCAAATAAACAAAGAAAAAAATTGCTCTTTATTTTCTGATTATAGAAGTAATCGTTCATTATCGAAAGGCAGGAAAGCACAGAAAAAACAAGTTATCTCTATTTCCACCCTGAAATATAATCCCATATTTAGTAAGGGTTCTTCCAGGTCTGTCTTTTTTTCTTCCTGAGTATATGTATTTCTAAACACAGCTGGGATCATTTGACACATCTGTTTTGCATCCTGATTTTTAAAATGCCTTCTATATTCCCATGGCATGTTCTGCTCTTTTACATTACTATTATCATTTTTAAAATTGGAGACGTGGTCTTGCTATGTTTCTGCCCAGGCTGGTTGTGAACTCCTGGGTTCAAGTGATCCTGCCATCTCAGCCTCCCGGATAGCTGTAACTATAGGCGTGCAGCACTCCACCCAGCTTCTTTTACATCGTTTTTAAATGGTTGCAAAGTCTTATATTATATATATGTACCGTGATGAATTTTGTTCTTAACTGATTCCCTATTGTTGGACATTTATGTAACTTCCAAGCTGTTATTATTAACCAGCATGCCAATTTTCGATGAGAAATGTATCTGGCAAGTAAATAAGACTATTCTGCAAGTTGATCACACATCTTTTCCCTATGAGAAAAGATGTAGAAAATCTAACTATATCACAGAATTCAAAAAGGGGCATTGATTAATCCTAGTAACTGGAGTCAGGAAGCTGTGTCATAGCCTGTTAATATTGTATTTGGACATATGTTCCGATAACATTATCTACACTGCAGCCTTCCAAATTACATCAAAGACGATGCCCTAATCATGTCAAGGTCTCCTCCTCCTCACCGTTAGAGATAGCTGGAGCTGAATGGGTTCTGCTGGTGATTAATCATCTCTCTCCTGCCGCTCTCAGGGTCTCGAGTGCCCTTCACCATCATCCCCATGGACTGACACCTAAACATCTCACATACTTGTCCTTTGTGTATACACACTACCTTGTAATCTTTTCCCCCATAACTTACATCTCATTTCCTCGTATGGAAAGAATCCATATCTTTGTACCGTTTCAGTATTCAATTGACAAACTGTAGCAGCTTTATACACTATTAGATGAACGTATAGATTAGTGCGAACCTGTTCAGTATCCTTTCTTCTTGGAGGCGTTTGCAAAATGATTTAATGTATGTCTTCGTATTTTTTGTTAATCCTAATCTTGCTCTGTCACCCAGGCTGGAGTGCAATGGTGCAATCTCGGTTCGCTGCAGCCTCTGCCTCCCAGGTTCAAGCAATTCTCCTGCCTCAGCCTCCCGAATAGCTGGGATTACAGGCGCCCGCCACCACGCCCAGCTAATTTTTGTATTTTTAGTAGAAAAGGGGTTTCACCATGTTGGCCAGGCTGGTCTCGAACTCCTGACCTCAGGCGATATGCCTGCCTCAGCCTCCCAAAGTGCTGGGATTACAAGCGTAAGCCACTGCGCCCGGCCAAAATGTTCTACTTATGTATGAAGAGTGTGGAGAGTAGAATAAGAAGACAAGAAGAAAAGGAAACGTACACAACAGGACGCTACAGTTTTCTTAAATTTTAAGTGTGTTGGTTGCAGTGGCTCATGCTGTTATCCCAACACTTTGGGAAGCTGAGGCAGGCAGATCATTTGAGGCCAGAAGTTCAAGGCAAACCCTTGGCAACATAGCAAGACTTCATCTCTACAAAATATTTTACAAACTAGCCAGGCATGGTGGTGTGCCTGTACTCCCAGCTACTCGGGAGGCTGAGGCTGAAGAATGACTTGAGCCCAGAAGTTGGAGGTTAAGGTGAGCTAGAATTGAGCTACTGCACTCCAGCCTGGGCAACAGAATGAGACTTTGTCTCTAAAAAATAAATAAATAAATCTCATTTCTCTTTTTCACTCAGTACTGTATTTTTTTTTTTTTAATTTTTCTTCTTTTAATTTTATTTTAGAGATAGAAGTCTCACTCTGTTGCCCAAGCTGGCCTTGAACTCCTGGCCCAAGTCATCCTCCTGCCTCAGCCTCTAAACTTGCTGGGATTACAGGCATGAACCTCTGCACCTGCCCAAGTACTGCATCTTTAAGATCCATCCCACAGAATTAGAGTAAGTGGTTTAAAAAAAAAAAAAATGCTTGTTGCTCTGTGTTCATTCTTCCTGTGTTTCTAACTGCTATAAAGCGTTTCACAGCAAACATCCTCCTTCATCCTCCTTCCTTTACCCACCTTCTTTCCGGAACAGGAGACAGGGTGCCAAGATAGTTCCAACTCCCTGTCCCACAGCTACAACTTATTCAAACAAGTTCCCAGCCAGGCAGCTTACGCCTGTCATCCCAGCACTTTGTGAGGTTGAGCTGGGGGATCGTTTGAGTCCAGGAGGTTGAGACCAGCCCAGGCAACATAGTAAGACCTCATCTCTACAAAAAATAAATAAATAACAAAAAAAAAAAATTAGCTGGGTGTGGTGGTGTACACCTGTAGTCCCAGCCACTTGGGAGGCTAAAGTGGAGGGATCACTTCAGCCCGGGGAGGTTGAGGCTGCAGTGAGCAGTGATTAAGTTAACTGCAATCCAGCCTTGGCAACAGCAAGATCCTGTCTCAAAAAAACAAAACAAACAAAAAAAACCCCCACAAAACCCAACACATTCCCTTAGGCCCTGTACCTAGGTGTGGCCTTGCTGGGTCACACGGCCTGTGGGTCTGTGGGTACTTATTTTACTTTAGTTACTGAGTCAGCTCTCCCTTCCCACTGGAGCACGGAAGGGCCCTGCGTTCCCATATTCTCCCCATTGCACGGCACCATCCTACTTTCTAATTCGCCAGTCTCATAGATATAAAGTGGATCTCATTTTAATTTTGTGTGTCTCTAATCACTAATCATTTTGAGCATCTCTATATGCTGATTAACTTTTTGGTTTCCTTGTCTATAGATTGCCTGTTCATATCCTTTGCTGATTTTCCCATTGGAGTTGTTCTTGTCTGGTTAATAGGCGAGAGCTTCTAGATATTAAGCTCTTGTCAGTTTTTTCTAATCTTGTCAGTTTTTTTAAATTTTTAAATCGAGATGTAATTCATATACCAAAAAATTCACCCTTCCTAAAAATGTGTTTTTAAAATTTTTTTAGAGACAGAGTCTCACTGTGTTGCCTAGGCTGGTTTCAAACTCCTGGGCTCAAGCGATCCTCCTGCCTCGGCCTCCGGAATGCTGGGATTACAGGTATGAGCCACTGCGCCTGGCCTTTACCCTTCTAAAATATACAGTTCAGTGGGTTTTTAAAGTTTATTTACAGAGTTGTGCAACCATCACCATAATCTTAGAACATGTTCATCATCTCCAAAAGAAATCATGTACCCACTAGCAGCCACTCCCTCTCCTCCACTTTTCTTTTCTGAGACAGAGTTTTGCGCCTGTTGCCCAGGCTGGAGTGCAATGACGAGATCTCTGCTCACTACAACCTCTGACTCCCAGGTTCAAATGATTCTCCTTCCTCAGGAGAGGAACCCTGGAAACCACTAATATACTGTCTGTCTCTACCATTTTGCCTATTCTAGACATTTTATATAAATGGACTCATACAGTATATGGCCTTTTGGGTCTCGCTCTCTCACCCAGGCTGGAGTGCAGTGGCACAATCATGGCTCATTATAGCTTCAACCTCCTGGGCTCAAACACTCCCTCACCTCAGCCTCCTTAATAGGTGGGACTACAGGCATATGTCGCCACACCTGGCTAATTTTTTTTTTTTTTGAGACCAAGTCTCGCTCTGTCACCCAGGCTGGTATGCAGTGGTGCAATCTCGGCTCACTGCAACCTCTGCCCCCAGGGTTCTAGCAATTCTCCTACCTCAGCCTCCTGAGTAGCTGGGATTACAGGCGCCTGCCACCATGCGCAGCTAATTTTTTTGTATTTGTAGTAGATACGGGGTTTTGCCATGTTGGCGAGGCTGCTCTTGAACTCTTGACCTCAGGTGATCCACCTGCCTTGGCCTCCCAAAGTGCTGGGATTACAGGCACCAGCCACTGCGCCTGGTCTTTTTTTTTTTTAATTTTGTTATTGTCTGTCAACTCATACCTAACCAACCAACTTTTGTATTTTTTATAGAGATGGGGTTTTGCCGTGTTGCTCAGAGTGGTCTCAAACTCCTGAGCTCAGGTGATCCACCCGCCTTAGCCTCCCAAAGTGTTGGGATTACAGGTGTGAGCCACCACAACCCAAAATATTATTCTTTATTTTCTCCTACATTTAAGTTTTTTTATTTTTTATTTTTGTTGTTGTTGTTTGAGACGGAGTCTTGCTCTGTCGCCCAGGCTGGAGTGCAGTGGCACGATCTTGGCTTACTGCAACCTCTGCCTCCCGGGTTCAAGCAATTCTCCTGCCTCAGCCTTCTGAGTAGCTGGGACTACAGTCATGCGCCACCTTGCCCGGCTAATTTTTTGTAGTTTTAGCAGTGACAGGGTTTCACCATGTTAGCCAGGATGATCTCAATCTCCTGACCTCGTGATGCCCCCGCCTTGGCCTCCCAAAGTGCTGGGATTACAGGGCATGAGCCACCACGCCTGGCCCTTAGGTTTTTAATCCATCTGGTTTCCTCTTGTACATGGCGTTGGGTAGGATCCAGTTTTATGTGTATCTGGATAGTGAGCTAGTCTTCCAGCACTATATCTGAACAGTCCGTCCCTGTGTCAGTGATCTGTGCTGCCACTGTTATTCTGCACTAAGCTCCCACATATGTGTCTCTAGCTTCTCTTTTCTTTTTTTCTTTTTCGAGATGGAGTCTTACTCTGTTGCCCAGGCTGGAGTGCAGTGGCACAATCTCGGCTCACTGCAACCTCCCCCTCCTGGGTTCAAGTGATTCTCCTGCCTCAGCTTCTCAAGTAGCTGGGACTACATGCATGCACTATCACGCCCGGCTGATTTTTTGTATTTAGTAGAGACAGGGTTTCACCATGTTGGTCAGGCTGGTCTCCAACTCCTGACCTCAGGTGATCCACCCCCTCAGCCTCCCAAAGTGCTGGGATTACAGGGGTGAGCCACCACACCCAGATAGTGTGAATCGTTTTGCTATTGTGAATAGTATATTTTGCTAGTGTGAATAGTATATTTTTTGCGGGGGAGTTATGTTTCTAGTTGATTTTTTGCTGATATGGAAAGAAATGCTATTGGTTGACTTTTTTATCCAGCTACTTTGCTGAATTCTCTTATTAGCAATAATAATTTTTCTCTAATTTTTTTTTAATTGTTGTTGATTCTGGTTTATTTTCTTTCTTTATTTTTCTTTCTTTATTTTTTTGAGATGGAGTCTCACCCTGTCACTCAGGCTGGTGCAATCTCGGCTCACTGCAGCCTCGGCCTCCCGGGTTGAAGTGATCCTTCCACCTCAGCCTCCCGAGTAGCTGGGATTGCAGGTGCCTACCATCATGCCTGGCTAATTTTTGTATTTTTAGTAGAGATGGGTTTTCACCATGTTGGCCAGGCTGGTCTTGAACTCCTGGCCTCAAGTGATCCACTCACCTTGGCCTCCCAGAGTACTGGAATCAAAGGCGTGAGCCACTGAACCTAGCCTATTTTCTTTGTTTCTCTCTCTCTCTCTCCTTCCTTCCTTCCTTCTTTCTTTCTCTCTTTCTCTCTCTTTTCCTTCCTTCCTTCCTCCCTTCCTTGCTTTCTTTCTTTTCTTTTTTTTGTTGAGATGGAGTTTCACTCTGCTGCCCAGGCTGTGGCACAATCTTGGCTCACTGCAATCTGCATCTCCCAAGTAGCTGGGACTACAGGCAGGCAACACCACACCTGGCTAATTTTTGTATTTTTAATAGAAATGGGTTTTCACAGTGTTGCCCAGGCTGGTCTCGAACTGCTGATTTCAAGTGATCTGCCAACCTCGGCCTCCCAAAGTGCTGGAATTACAGGCATGAACCACCGCACCTGACCCGATTCTGGTTGATTTTCTATATAGATAATTAGATATCTGCAAATAATGAATTTGCCTCGTTTTTTTTTTTTTTTTTTTTGAGATGGAGTCTTGCTCTGTCACCAGACTGGAGTTCAGTGGAGCGACCTTGACTTGCTGCAACCTCCGACTCCCGGGTTCAAGCGATTCTCCTGCCTCAGCCTCCTGCGTAGCTGGGATTACAGACGTGTGCCACCACCCCCAACTAATTTTTGTATTTCTAGTAGAGACAGGGTTACACAACGTTGGCCAGGATGGTCTTGATCTCTTGACCTCGTGATCTGCCTGCCTCGGCCTCCCAAAGTGCTGGGATTACAGGTGTGAGCCACCGTGCCTGGCCTTGCCTTTTGTTTTGTTTGTTTGTTTGTTTGAGACAGAGTCTCACTCTGTTGCCCAGGCTGGAGTGCAGTGGCATAATCGTGACTCACTGCAGCCTTGACCTCCTATGCTCAAGTGATTCGCTCATCTCAGCCTTCCAAGTAGCTGTGACTACAGGCACACATCACCATGCCCAGCTAAGTTTTGTAATTTTTGTAGAGACGGAGTCTCACTATCTTGCCCAGGCTGATCTTGAACTCCTGGGCTTAAGTGATCTCCCACTTCTGCCTCCCAAAGTGCTGAGATTACAGGCATGAGCCACCATGCCTAGTCTCAAATTCTTTATATAACAAATCTTTGGAAGCATTTCTGAAAACATAGCAGAACATTGTTTATTGAGAATGTCTGAGATTTAACCTATTCCAGATTATTTCCAGGGTTTAGATATCTTAATTCCCAAAACAGCATGGTGATTAAAAATATATATATATGTTTTGGCATAAAAGGGAATGGTTTGTAATATGGGACATAAGGTATTATAAGAAATAAACAAAATTTTAAAGCATAGTGCCTCCAGAAAGTGTATCAGCGTGTGACTCATTAGGACATCTTAAATAGCTGACATTCTGTATAGATGGAAAACATGTCCACATTTACCTAAAATTAGAAAAGAATAATACGTTACATAAAACAGGAAATACTTAATGTAAAAACAGAATATATCGTATTTACCAATTCTCATACTAGAAAACATATCGAGCAATAATAAAATGGTATCTGAACTCCCCTTTCCTAGGATTGTTGTTGATCTGAAACACGAGTGTGAAGAAAGGTCAGATTTGGCCCCAGCTGCAGCCTAAGAAGCGTGCAGAGCCACAGTCAGCCTGTAGGGCGGTCTGCTCTTGCTTCGGGCTTTCTCTTTGAGTCTGTACATCTGGAGTGGCCTTCTTCGTAGTAAGTGTACACAGTAAAGGCTGTTCTCTTGTGTTAAAGAAGTCTAGAGGCTCAGTTCCAGGCAATATGGTGGCTCCCTGAGGCTATCAGTGCCCCAGGCTCCTTCTGTTTTTCCCACTGCCATCCTCAGCCTGTGGCTTCTTCAAGGCCACATCACATGTGGAAGATGGCCCCTTTAGCGCCAGCCATCACATCCACATTCCAGTCAGGAAGAAAGAGGAAGCCAAGTCAGCTCCCCTTAAAGCATCACTCTCAAACTTGAGCTCAACATGTGTAACTCAACAGGTGGTCTTGTTATAATACAGATTCAGATTCAGTAGGTCTGGGCTGGGGCCCAAGATTCTGCATTTCTAACAAAGTAACACACTTGGAGTAACAAGGCTTTAAAGAACTTTCTGGAAGCCCTGCTCAGTGACTTCTGCTCTCATTTCTTTGGCTAAAACTGTATCATATAACCAGATTCATTGGTTCCCACAGAAAATTGGAAAACTGCTTGGTGTGGGGACCCACTCCACTTCCCAAATCTGGTGTCAGAAATGATACCATCATAAAGAAGATGAGGAAAAAATAATTTAAAAAAAAAGAAAAAAGAAGTGATGTAGTTTGGAAGTATTGAGTGTCTTGAGTGAGAGTAGAGACGAAAACAGAAAACTCGGCTGGGCACATTGGCTCATACCTGTAATCCCAGCACTTTGGGAGGCCAAGGCAGGCAGATCACGAGGTCAGGAGTTTGAGACCAGCCTGGCCAACATAGTGAAACGCTATCTCCACTAAAAATACAAAAATTAGTTGGGCATGGTGGCACATGCCTGTAGTCCCAGCTACTTGGGAGGCTGAAACAGGATTATTGCTTGAACCTGGGAGGCGAAGGTTGTGGTGAGCCAAGATCACGCCACGGCACTCCAGCCTGGGCAACAGAGTGAGACTCCATCTCAAAAAAGAAAACTGAAAACTCTTTTTCCCCTGCAGTGGCCGGTGAGAGGGGCTAGGATAATGTTCTGAAGGGCTAAGAAAGACTCGTCCCCGGGAGCTTGGTCTTGCATGTATTCTTCATATTCAGCTTGTGGTGGTTTTTAACCCCACGTATAAACCTCCTAGATCCTGTAGCTCTACAATTATATCGATATGAAAAGCTTTGGCCAGGCACAGTGGCTCATGCCTGTAATCCCAGCACTTTAGGAGGCCGAGGCAGTGGATCACGAGGTCAGGAGTTCAAGACCAACCTGACCAACATGGTGAAACCCCGTCTCTACTAAAAATACAAATATTAGCCAGGTGTGGTGGCGGGCACCTGTAATCCCAGCTACTCAGGAGGCTGAGACAGGAGAAATCACTTGAACCCGCGAGGCAGAGGTTTCAGTGAGCCGAGATTACGCCACTGCACTTCAGCCTGGGTGACAGAGAGAGACTCTGTCTCAAAAAATAATAATAAATAAATAAGTAAATAAATAAGAAAAGCTTTAAAAAAATCATCAGGAGTGCCAGGCGCAGTGGCTCACGCCTATAATCCCAGCACTTTGGGAGGCCGAGGCGGGCAGATCAGCTGAGGTCGAGACCAGCCTGACCAACATGGAGATATCCTCTCTTTACTAAAAATACAAAATTAGCCGGGCATGGTGGCGCATGCATGTAATCCCAGCTACTCGGGAGGCTGAGGCAGGAGAATCACTCGAACCTGGAGGCGGAGGTTGCGGTGAGACGAGATTGTGCCACTGCACTCCAGCCTGGACAAGAGCGAAACTCCATCTCAAAAAAAAAAAAAAAAAAAAAATCTTCAGGATCCTGATCCAACAGTAAAAAGATCCTATTGAGACATTCTTGATCATCAAGGGCAATAGATGAAACAAGAATGACAAGAGGTTTATGACTGTGTAGTTTGCTCTTTTATGAATCTGAATTTTTTTCAAGAAAAAAAATCAAAGATATCCAGAATATATAAAGAATTCCTACAATCCAACAACAACGAAAAGCAACGTGGTTAAAATACTAACTGCACAACAGTTAGGATGGCTTTTTTTTTTCTTTTTCTTTCTTTTCTTTTTTTTTTTTTTTTTTTTGAGACTGCATCTCGCCCTGTTGCCCAGGCCATAGTGTATGGTACAATCATAGTTCATTGAGCCTTGCACCCCTGGGCTCAAGTGATTCTCCTGGCTCAGCCTCCCAAGTAACTGGGACTACAGGTGCGCCACCACACATGGCTAATTATTTTTTTATTTTTTGTAGAGACGGTGTTTCACCATGTTGCCCAGGCTGGTCTTGAACTCCTAGGCTCAAGCAATCCTCCCACCTTGGCCTCCCAAAGCGTTGAGATTACAGGTGTGAGCCACCACTTCCAGCCCAGGATGGTTATTATAAAACAAAGAGAAACCCAGAAAATAACAGATGGTGAGGATGTAGATTGGAACCCTTGTGCAATTCCGGTCATGCGCAGAGGAACCGTAAAAATGACACAGCCTCTGAGAATGTAGGCACAGAAACCAAACCAAACTGTTTTTGCTATTCTCTCATGACGATCAACACAGAAGACTTCTGCGGCCTCTGATCACTAAGAAGTGCATGCAGAGTTCTCCCTACTAGTAACCAATCAATCAAGTCTATAGCAAACACCAGCTGGGTGTCCTCTAAATCAATTCCAACACTTTGTGGAGATAGCAGCAGATCCCACGGGTTGAGGGCTCAGTCCCACAAGACTGCCCCCCCACTTCTGATGCCAATTGCAAGCTCCAGGTTGTCTAGCCTGTGCTTCCAACCAAGGGCCTATAAATCAGAGTTCCCACGACCCTCTCCTTGCATACTATTAATCTGCTGGAGTAGCTACAGAACTCAGGGAAACACGTGCTTATGTTTACCAGTTTATTATGTTGTCCTAAGGAAAGAAACTGAGGCAAATAGATATAGATAGAGAGTTTATTTGGGCCAAGGGTGAGGCCTGCAACCTGGGAAGCATTGGGAAGTGGCCCAGAGAACAAAGAAGAGGGTGCTTGTTTGTTTTTTGAGAGAGTCTCGCTCTGTCACCCAGGCTGGAGTGCAGTGGCATGATCTTGGTTCACTGCAACCCCCGCCTCCCGGGTTCCAGCAATTCTCCTGCCTCAGCCTCCTGAGTACCTGGGATTACAGGTGCCCGCCATCATGCCTGGATAATTTTTGTATTTTTAGTAGAGACAGGGTTTTATTATGTTGGCCAGGCTAGTCTCGAACTCCTGACTTTGTGGTCCACCTGCATCGGCCTCCCAAAGTGTTGGGATTACAGGTGTGAGCCACCACACCCAGACTGGTAATTTTTAAATTAATTTTTTGTTTTGTTTTGAGACAGGGTCTCACTCTGTCATCCAGGCTAGAATGCAGTGGTGTGATGGTTGCTCACTACAGCCTCTACTTCCCAGGCTCAAGTGATTCTCCCACCTCAGCCTCCTGAGTAGCTGGGACCACAGGTGTGCACCACCCCGCCTGGCTAATTTCTTCTATTCGTTGTAGAGATGGGGTCTCACTATGTTGCCCAGGTTTGTCTCAAACTCCTGGGCTCAAGCGATCCACCCACCTGGGCCTGCCAAAGTGCTGGGATTAAAGGCGTCAGCCACTGTGCCGGGGCTGGAACTGATTGTTTAAAGGGGGCTGGCATTCCTCACTTAAGTTTCTTTCTCACTTACAAAGGATATTACAAAGGATACGGATGAACACCAGATGAAGAGATGAATAGGGTAAGCTATGAGGGAAGGAGTGTGGAGCTTCCATGCCCTCTCCAGGTGCCTCACCCCGCCAGGAACCTCCAGGTGTTCAGTATGGAGCCTTCATTACTTGGGCATGATTGGTTAAATCTTTCGCCCTTGATGATCAACTCAACCTTCAGCCCTCTCCCTCCCTAGAAGTTTGCGGGCGGTGCTAAAAGTCTCAAACTTCTAACCATGCCTTGGTCTTTCCAGTGACCAGTCTCCATCCTGAAGCTACCTAGGGGCTACCAGCTACCAGCCAACTTACTAGCATACGAAAAGACACTTGTACTTTGAATGTTACAAGGTTTCTAAGAGTTATATGCAAGGAGACCAAGTATATATTTCACAATATCACAAGCCACTGTGTAAAACAGTATGGCAGTTCCTCAAAAAACTGAACATAGAATTACAATATGATCCAGCAATTCCACTTCTGGATATGTACCCAGAGAACTGAAAAGAATTCAAAAGAATTGAGGCCGGGCATGGTGGCTCATGCCTGTAATCCTAGCACTTTGGGAGGCCGAGGCAGGCGGATCACCTGAAGTTAGGAGTTCGTGACCAGCCTGGCCAACATGGTGAAACCCTGCCTCTACTAAAAATACAAAAAGCTAGCCGGGTGTGGTGGAGGGTGCCTGTAATCCCAGCTACTCAGGAGGCTGAGGCAGGAGACTCACTTGAACACGGGAGGCAGAGGTTGCAATGAGCTGAGATCGTGCCACTGCACTCCAGTCTGGGCAAAAGAACAAAAACCCAACCCAAAAAAAAAAAAAAAAAAAAGGAGTGAAAACAGGGACTCAGATATTGGTACACCCATGTTTATAGCAGCATTATTCACAATAGTCAAAAGATAGACGCAACCCAAACGTCCACCGATGGATGAATGGATAAACAAAATATGGCATATGCGTGTGATGGAATATTACTCAGCCTTAAAAAGGAAGGCGGTTCTGGCACATGCTACAACATGGATGGACCTTGAAGACACTATGCTAAGTGATATAAGCCCGTGACAAAATTATTGTATGATTCCACTTATATGAGGCACTTAGAGTAGTCACATTCATAGACACACAAAGTATAAGGGTGGTTGCCAGGGGCTGGGGAGAAGGGAATGAAGAGGATTCTGTTTAGCCTAAAGCTGCTTCCTTACAGTGTAAGTTTGGCGTAAAGGTTTCTCTGGCTGGGTGCGGTGGCTCATGCCTGTAATCCCAGCACTTTGGGAGGCTGAGGTGGATGAATCACCTGAGGTTGGGAGTTTGAGACCAGCCTAATCGACATGGAGAAACCCCGTCTCTATTAAAAGTACAAAATTAGCTAGGCGTGGCGGCGCATGCCTGTAATCCCAGCTACTCGGGAGGCTGAGGCAGGAGAATTGCTTGAACCCGGCAGGCGGAGGTTGCAGTGAGCCAAGATGGTGCCATTGCACTCCAGCCTGGGCAAGAAGAACGAAACTCCGTCTCAAAAAATAAAAAACATGAAAAAAAAAAAAGATTTCTCTGTACGTAGTGAACTGTAACCTAACTGGATGTGTAAACAGCCTGTACCAATCATGGAGTTTTGTACCAATCATGGAGTTTTAGCCAATAAGAAGCAGCCAGCTGTTCAAACGGTTCAAACAAGGCCAATGCCAAGCTGTAGCCAATCCAGCTGTTTCCATGCCTCAGTTTCGCTTTCTGCACGCCACTTTCTTTTTTCCGGTCATACACCCTCGTCCTTTCTGGCCGCTGAGGCCGCACAGAGTCCTCTGAACCTCTGGTGGTTCTGGGGGTTGTGGCAATGCAGGAATCATCCTTTGTTCAGTTAGACTCTGTTAAATTTATTTTGTCTAAGTTTTTCTTTGAACAGGAGTTACTGTTTAATGGGTACAGAGTTGCAGTTTGGGAAGGAAAAAAACATCTGAAGCAAGTGAAGTTACTTAATGCCACAAAATGTGCACTTACTGGCATTTGCGGAGCCTGTTTGCTTCCCTTGGCAGCCCTGACTGTCCCCTTCCCACTGGAGGGATGTCTCCCGAGGCTTGCTGGCTGGCCTCTTGTTCTACAGCTCTTTTTGTTCATTGCACACTAAACACAAACTCGAAGCCCGCCCTTTTACTCTGGGGAAGGTGGTTGTGCTCCTCAGGGATTATTTCTCTGGCCGCTGCAGAAATCATGTATCTCAGGATTACGTGATTTTTGAGGTGTGTGAGGATGTGGTCGTGTACTTCACTCATGGGGAATGGCACTATCTCACCCCTCCGAGAGGAATCTCCACAGCATGTGATGATAGAGAATTTCAGGAAGGTGATATGATCTGACTGCATTAGGAATTCTCTGAGCCTAAATTCATCCATTGCTAACTAAATCATTGCTGCTGCTGGGCTCACACTTGTAATCCTAGCACTTTGGCAGGCTGAGGCAGGTAGATCACTTGAGGTCAGGAGTTCAAGACCAACCTGGCCAACATGGTGAGATCCCATCTCTACTAAAAATACAAAAAATAGCCGTGTGTGGTGGCTTGTGCCTGTAATCCCAGCTAGTGGGAGGCTGAGGCAGGAGAATCGCTTGAACCTGGCAGGCAGAGGCTGCAGTGAGCCTAGATTGCGCCACTGTACTCCAGCCTGGGCAACAGAGTGAGACTCTGTCTCAAAAAAAAATCATTGATGCTGCCCATTGTTAGTGGTGGTCTGGTCTAAAGATTTCAGTTTTGTTGATTTTAGTTTCTTTTTCTTTTCTTTTTTGTTTTGAGACGGAGTCTCACTCTGTCACCCAGGCTGGAGTACAGTGGCGCGATCTCGGCTCACTGCAAGCTCCGCCTCCCAGGTTCACGCCGTTCTCCTGCCTCAGCCTCCTGAGTAGCTGGGACTACAGGCGCCCGCCACCACGCCCGGCTGATTTTTTGTATTTTTAGTAGAGACGGGGTTTCACCGTGTTAGCCAGGATGGTCTCGATCTCCTGACCTCGTGATCTGCCTGCTTCGGCCTCCCAAAGTGCTGGGATTACAGGCGTGAGCCACCGCGCCCGGCCTGATTTTAGTTTCTAAATCCGTGCAAGCTGCATGGTCCCTCCCCATGAAAAGTGGACTATTCCTGCTCCCCATTGACGCTGGATTCTGCTATTTCCCTTGCTAGAAATGGGAAGCTTTCTTACTTTCTTGTGCTATGAGTCTTGACTGTCACTCCCAGCACCCCAGTGGTTTTCACTCGTATTGAAGCCCTGCCCTGTGGAGTTTTACTTCCTGTCCCATTACAGAGTAGCCCTGTCTGTGCTTTGCCACCAAGCTCTTTTTTTTTTTTTTTTTTTTTTTGAGACGGAGTTTCGCTCTTATTCCCCAGGCTGAAGTGCAATGGCATGATCTCAGCTCACCGCAACCTCCATCTCCCAGGTTCAAGCGATTCTCCTGCCTCAGCCTCCCAAGTAGCTGGGATTACAGACATGCGCCACCACGCCTGGCTAATTTTGTATTTTTAGTAGAGATGGAGTTTCTCCATGTTGGCCAGGCTGGTCTCAAACTCCCAACCTCAGGTGTTCTGCCCACCTCAGCCTCCCAAAATGCTGGGATTACAGGCATGAGCCACCAAGCCCGGCCTGCCACCAAGCTGTTTAGTTGTTTGCCTGGCCATGTCTGTTTCCCAGAGACAGAATGGCTCAGACTGCGCTGGGTTCATTATCTTCCCTTTCCTCTTTTCGGCGCTATGAACAGAATTTTATTTTTTCAAATCTAAGCCAATCATCTGCATTGGGATGGATGGATTGAGGGAAAGATCATGGTACCAGATCTGCAGGCAGCTGGGGACAGAAGTCTTCACTTGCATGGGTAAGTGAGGGGCTGTAGCGTCTCCCCTTGTTGCAGCTCCTTCCCTGCACAATTAAAAATGCTGAAGAGCTCAGGGAAAAAGACTGATGAGTCCTCATTTTCTCTCTTGGTCTCTAAGAGACCGGCCGTTTTTTGTTTTTGTCGTTTTATTTTATTTTATTTTATTTCGAGACGGAGTTTTGCTCTTGTCGCGTAGGCTGGAGTGCAACGGCACGATCTCAGCTCGCTGCAACTTCCGCCTCCTGGGTTCAAGCAATTCTCCTGCCTCAGCCTTCCAAGCAGCTGAGATTACAGGCGCCTGCCACCACGCCCAGATAATTTTTGTATTTTTAATAGAGATGGGGTTTCATCACACTGACCAGGCTGGTCTCAAACTCCTGACCTCAGGTGATCTGCCTACCTCAGCCTCCCAAAGTGCGGGACCAATCCCTACTCTTACTATTAAGGGTTGTGAAGATAAGTATCACACTGTAACTGTCCTCTTTTTGCTGTACTTGATTATTCTGTTCTTTGAAAAAATTTTTTTTAAATTTATTTTGAGACAGGGTCTCACTCTGTTGCCCAGGCTGGAGTGTAGTGGTGCGATCACTGCTCACTGCAACCTCGACTTGCCAGGCTCAGGTGATTCTCCCACCTCAGCCTCCCAGATAGTTGGCACTACAGACGTGTGCCACCATGCACAGCTAATTTTTTTTTTTTTTTTTTTTTAGAGATGGGGTTTCACCGTGTGAGCCAAGCTGGTCTCGAACTCCTGGGCTCAAGTGATCCGCTCACCTCAGCCTCCCAAGTGCTGAGATTACAGGTGTGAGCCACCGCGTCCAGCCTGAGTACTCTGTTCTTCTCAAGTTGATTTTTGTGCAGAATGGGGATCAGGTCATGTTGTGTTTTTGTTTGCCAGGCGGTGAGAACAGAACTGAGAAGGTGGGGTCAACTTTAAAGACGGGCATTTCCGAGGACACGGAGAGTTGAGTGTTGAGTCCATTGGGAGGACTCCAAAGGCCAGACTTCAGAGATCCAAATTTGTAGAATCTCATGAATCCCAAGAAAACACAAGAGATCTTAGAAGGAAAGGATCCTTCAAGTGTGGTGAGTGCACTAAGGGATCTAGTAGGAAGTCACACCTCGCTGTTTGCAGAGTAAAGGTGTGTGGGGAAGCCCTGAGGAACAGCCGCAAGTTCTCCCACAGCTGACACTGCTCCAGGGAGAAACCCACACCTGCAGGAAGCACAGAAACATCTTTGTGTGTGATGACGTGGCCGTCCACTGCAGAGAAGGCCCAGGAGTGTGTGGAAAGGCTCCACAGATGTAACCCACATGGAAGAGCCTGGCAGACGACGAGGCCCTTTCCTCCCACCACAGAGCACATGTGAGAACAGAGCGCAGGCACCTTCTCTCAGAAGGCCATTGTTGTTGATCAGGTGGTCCACTCTGGAGACTTTGGAAGCTGTTTAGGATGTAAAGAATGCAGGAGTGATTTCAGAGAGGGGTCAAAGCTCACTACACGCCAGAGAGTTCATGTTCCAATAAGTCATATACGTGCAGGAGGTATGGAAGAGCTTTCGTGTGTGTTATACTGCAGAACCGGAGGGGCGCCGTCAGGGCACCAGAGTGGCAAAGCCTTTAGGGAGAGCTCCCAAGTCCTGGTTCATCAGTGCATTCACACCAGGGGAAAAGCCTTTTACAGGTGGGGAGAACTTCAGGGATCAGCCTCACGTCATTGTCAGAGCTTTCATTTTAGGAAGAAGCCTTTACATTATTATTTTTGGAGACAGTGTCACTCTGTTGACCAGACTGGAGTGCAGTTGTGCGATCACAGCTCACTGCAGCCTTGACCTCCTGGGCTCAAGTCATCCTCTCACCTCAGCCTCCTGAGTAGCTGGGACTACAGGTGCACGCCACCACGCCCAGCTAAGGAAGATGCCTTAAGAATGCTGAAAGGTTGACCAGGCGTCGTGGCTCATGCTTGCAATCCCAGCACTTTGGGAGGCTGAGGCGGGCAGATCACCTGAGGTCGGGAGTTTGAGACCAGCCTGACCGACATGGAGAAACCTCGTCTCTACTAAAAATACAAAATTAGCCAGGCGTGGTGGTACATGCCTATAATCCCAGCTACTCGGGAGGCTGAGGCAGGAGAATCGCTTGACTCCAGGAGGCAGAGGTTGTGGTGAGCCAAGATAGCACTATTGTACTCCAGCCTGGGTGACAGAGCGAGATCTGTCTCCAAAAAAAAAAGAACAACAACAACAACAAAAAAAAAACCCTGGGCGCAGCAGCTCACTCCTGTAATCCCAATCCCAACACTTTGGGAGGCCGAGATGGGCAGGTCACTTGAGGTCAGGAGTTTGAGACCAGCCTGGCCAACATGGTGAAACCTTGTCTCTACTAAAATACAAAAAAATTAGCTGGGCATGGTGTCGCGCGCCTGTAATCCCAGCTACTTGGGAGATTGAGGCAGGAGAATCGCTTGAACCTGGGAGGCAGAGGTTGCAGTGAACTGTGATCATGCCACTGCATTCCAGCCTGGGTGACAGAGTGAGACTCCGTCTTAAAAAATAAATAAATAAATAAATAAATAAATAAATAAGAAAGAAAGAAAGAATGCCAGAGGTGTGGACAAGTGTTCAGACATAACTAGAATCTCAGGGCCCATCAGAGTCCACATAAGAGAGAAGCCCGGGAATGCCATCAATGTGGCTGGACAAGGAATACCAGCCTTAGAAATCATCAGACTGCATTTTGGGGAGAGGCACTGACTGGGAGGGAGGAGGGAAGAAAGGCTGTGGATAATCATGAGGACCTTCATTAACATAGTAGAATTCACACAATTTCAAATCCCCTGAGTGTAATGAGTGGGAAAGCAGAACAAGATCACACCTTACCGTAGAATTCATGCAGGAGAGAGATGGTACAAACAAACCACAGAGAGAAAAGCCTTCACTTTTCATTCATTCCAGAGGAGGGCTTGGTAAGTTGTTTTTGTAGAGGACCAGAGAGCAAATCTGTTAGGCTTTGGGGGCTGCGTGGTCTCTGCTGTAACTGCTCAGCTGTACGGGAAGCACAAAGATGGCCACAGACAGCATGTGTGCGAATGGGCACGGTTGAGTTCCGGTAAAGCTTAGCTTTTCCCTTTCTCTTTCCCTTTCCCTTTCCCTTTCCCTTTCCCTTTCCCTTTCCCTTTCTCTTTCCCTTTTCCTTCCCTTCCTTTCCTTTCCTTTTTTTCTTTCTTTGTGACAGGGTCTCACTCTGTCGCCCAGGCTGGAGTACAGTGGCGCAATCATGGCTCACCGCAGCCTCAACATCCCAGACTCAAGTGATCCTCCCACCTCAGCTTTCTGGGTAGCTGGGACCATAGGCACAGCCACCCCACCCAGCTAATTTTTGTATTTTTAGTAAAGACAGAGTTTCACCATGTCACCCAGGCTGGTCTCAAACTCCTGAGCTCAAGGGATCTGCCCACCTCAGCCTCCCAAAGTGTTGGGATTATAGGCGTGAGTCACTGCACCTGGCCCCAGTAAAGCTTTCTTTCCAAAACAAGTGGCCACTCAGGTTTGGCCAAGGGGTGTACTTTGCCAACGCCTGTCCTGGAGGTTCGAGGGGAGGAGTCACACTAGATAGGGGCTCCTGCAGAGAAATCTCACAGGAGCAAGGTTAGTGTAGCAGAATCTGCAGGGCTGCCTGCCTCATCAGCGGGGTCTAGCAGGAGACACATGGGTGGTCCAGAGACCTGAGTTCTGCCATGAAACAGCTGAAGGACTAGCCCCCATCTCTCAAAAGCCATGCGGCTTCTATGAGAAGCAAAATAATGTGTCTGCACATGCCTTTTTTTTTCTTTTTTGAGACAAAGTCTTGCTCTGTCGCCCAGGCTAGAGTGCAGTGGTGCGATCTCAGCTCACTGCAACCTCCACCTCCTAGGTTCGAGCGATTCCTCTTCCTCAGCCTCAGGAGTAGCTGGGATTACAGGTGCTCGCCATCATGCCCAGCTAATTTTTGTATTTTTAGTAGAGTCAGGTTTCACCATGTTGGTCAGCTGGTCTCGAACTCCTGACTTCAGGTGATCCACCTGCCTCAGTCTTCCAAAGTGCTGGGATTACAGGTATGAGCCAACGTGCCTGGCCTGCATGTGCTTTGGAAGTAATATAGTAAGTACAACTAAAATGGTGACTTATGTGAAAAGATTCACTCTTTCTCTAAATAGTTGTTGAGCCCCTGCTCTGTGCCACCTTCCTGCCAGAGGTAAATTCAGGAGTGTCGGAATGCATATGGTGTTTAGAACCACAGACTAGATGATTTCGAGGGGAACCACGAAGGTTGAACTGCAGGCCCCCAACACTTAGAAGTTACAGGGAAGTGAGGGATCCAGCATGGAAGCTGTGACGACGCCCTGTGGAGTCGGCAGAGCAGTGTGAAGGAAGCGTCTCAAGAGGGCTGGGGTGGCCACCGCCTCCAAGTTCTGCCAGTGGGTGGGTAAGGGCAGGCTTGGGAATTTACCACTGGATTGGTCAAGGTGGCTCCGTTGGTCTCCTAGGGCTGCTGTAACAAATGGCCACAAACTGGGTGGCTTAAAACAACAGAAATGTATTCTCTCATGGTTCTGGAGGCTGGAAGTTCAAAGTCAAGGTGCCAGCAGGCCGTGCTCCAAATGCTTGAGGGGAGAGTCCTTTGGCTCTTCCAGCTTCTGGTGGCTCCAGGTGGTCCTTGGTTTGTGGCTGTGGAACTCCATCCTCTGCCTCTGTCTTCATGTGGTCACCTCCTCTGTCCGTGTCTCTCCTCTGTGTGTCTCTTGTGATACTTGTCATTGGATTTAGGGCTCATTCAGATATGATCTGATCTTCAGATTCTTACTTGCATCTTCAAACACCCTTTTTCCAAATCAGTTCATGTTCCTAGGTTCCAGGTTTGCAAAGTGAACCTATCTTTTAGTGGTGGAAGGATCTTTGAACCCACTAGATGTGGTGTCAGTGGAGGAACATGTGGTGGACTCTGGAGAGAATGGGGGTGGTGGGATGCAGATAGCAAGCCTGTCTAGAACTAGAGGATGAGGCTGTGCTACACCTGCCTGGTAGAAGCCAGGATAAAATCCTACCTAACTCGAGTGGCCTCCTAGACACCCCCCTCACTGCACACACACCCTTGCTCAGAAGGCAGCGGCTGGAGGAGGGAGGGGACTTGTATTGCAGCACTCCTGTTACATAGCTTTTGTAATGGCCTTTCTGGAATTAGCAACTGTAGTATGTGCTTTGCTTCTGGGTCTCTAGGTGCTTAAAGGACACATGAGCTTGGTTGGGACTCGGATGGGGCTAGCATCACCAAGGCCACAGCACAGGAGGTAGAAAAGAACAAATTTGCAATGGCCTGAGCTGCCCTCTGCTCCCTGCATTCTCCATGTCTAGGAGCAGGGCTGCTGGTTGCTGCACACTCTAGCCTATGGCACAGCTGCCTGTTCCTCAAGACTGCACTGGGGACTTGCGGAAACTGGGTTACCTGCAGTGCTGAGGCGGCTCTCCGTAAAACAAACTGTGTGACCTCCCTGCAGCCACCCCTACTTTTTCCACAGGAAATGTGTCCTCCTGTAGCTAAACCCAACCTGTGTCCCAAGCTTCCAGGGGAAAGGAGAGGCTGTCTTCCAGCTGAATGTGGGGCATCCACATCAGGCTTGGCATGAAAGCCACCGCCCAGATGCCCCATGGCAAAAGCCCACCCTAGCTGTTTTGCATAGGATTTCTTTTTG
>NW_012103142.1:326866-328004 GCF_000951045.1 Mandrillus leucophaeus | reverse complement strand
GTGTCCCTGAGTACTTGAGATTAAGAGAATGGTGATGACTTTTCACAAGCATACTGCCTTCAGGCACTTGTTTAACAAAGCACACCCTGCACAGCCCAAAATCCGTTAAACCTTGAGTCACCACAGCACATGTCTCTTGCAAGGACAAGGTTGGGGGTAGGGTCACAGATTAACAGCATCTCAAATACAGCACAAAATGGAGTCTCTTATGTCTACTTGTTTTTATATAGACACAGTAACAGTCTGATCTCTCTTTCTTTTCCCCACAAACAGTGAGCTGTAAACTCAGCCTTGAACAAAAGAGAACGAAAAGGAAGGTCTTAGGAAGGAGGCCTTGGCCAGAATGCCAAGTTTCCAGGTGATGCCAGGATGAAGTTACTCATTGGAAAGGGATAGTACCGCGGGGCAGATGTTGGTCAGGGAAGGGAGATGTATTTGAAACTTAGTTTACACATGGTTTGCAAAAAGGCTTTCTTTGAAACACACCTCCCTAAATAAGTTGGGTCCCCTGTTCTTCCATCTCACTTGTTCAGTGTCCATCATCGCCCTAGGAGGGCAGCTCTGCCATGACCAGGACTGGCCCAGCCTCTCTGCCTAATGCATGGCTGACACTGGGTGAATTGGAGGGGAAGGGTGGGAAGAAATAATCAATGTCATCTGCATCTCAGGCTTGGGTCCTGGGAGAGGGCTTTCCTCTGAGTGGTTGCTGTCTGACATCCCCCTCTGCCCCTGCCCTAGAAGGACGGCTGATGCTGTCCGCCTGCAGGAGCTGCCTGCCCTGCCCTCCCCCCAGCCCATAACACTGCGGGGAATGGAGAAGGGCTGACCGTCGGATGCTCACCTGGAGTCACGGAGGATGAGTGAGTGCCACACTGCCCCCCTCCCTGTGATTACTTCTGCTGATAAGTTTGCCACAAGGGCCTCCTCTGTTGTCACCACCGCTATCACTTGCCACCTCCCAGCTCTTCCTCTTCCCTGTTCCTTCCCTTTATCAGTGGACTCCAGCTGAAGGAATGCCGCAGGGGTGGCAGCATAGGACCACCCACCCCATTCTGTCCTGTCCTCCCAGCAGTTGGATGTATTTGAAAGCATCGAAACCATCTGATGGAAGCACACAGCCTTTTTTTTTTTTTTTTTT
>NW_012103142.1:324270-326621 GCF_000951045.1 Mandrillus leucophaeus | reverse complement strand
TGATCCGCCCGCCTCGGCCTCCCAAAGTGCTGGGATTACAGGTGTGAGCCACCGTGCAAGGCCATGGAAGCACACAGTCTTACCCATGTTACACACACATGTGAGAGTGGGTTTCTGCACCGGCGTTTCTCTAGAGGATGGACCAGGCCTCAGCTGTTTCTGAGGTTTGTTTCCAGAGATGGGATTACCAGAGAGACCCACTTTCTATGTCCTGGACCTCTCTAGTTTGGCTTTTTTTTTTTTTCCCACACAGAGTCTTCCTCTGTCTACCAGGCTGGAGTGCAGTGGTGCAATCTCAGCTCACTGCAACCTGTCTTCTGGGCTCAAGCAATTCTCCCACCTCCGCCTCCCAAGTAACTAGAACTATAGGCGTGCAACATCACGCCTGGCTAATTTTTGTATTTTTAGTAGAGATGGGGTTTCACCATGTTGGCCAGGCTGGATGGCCTTTCTTAAATAAACATTTTGTTTCAGAGTAAAAATAAATAAAATATGGAAAATATGGCCAGGTGTATGGCTCATGCCTGTAATCCCAGCACTTTGGGAGGCTAAAGTGGGTAGATCCCTTGAGCCCAGGAGTTCGAGACCAGCCTGGGCAATATGGCGAAATCCTGTCTGTATAGAAAATAAGAAAATTGACTGGGCGTGGTGGCTCGTGCCTCTGGCTGCAGCTACTCGTGAAGCTGAGGTGGGAGGATCACCTGAGCCCAGGAGGTCAAGGCTGCTATAAGCCATGATCACACCCATCCTGAGTGAGTCTCTGTCTCAAAAAAAAGAAAAAAAAGAAAAAAAGAAATATATGGGCATTGTTTGCTAATTATTGGTTACCAATATCTTTTTTTTTCTTTTGGTTACAAGTAACAACTAGTATCTTTCATAGTTATGTTTTCAGGATTAAGGCTGTGCTTAACTGACCTTTCCATAATGTCTGTATTTCTTTTGAAATCTGACATCTTTTCTAAAAAAGTCCACATTTTGTAAAGCACAGATTTAAAACAATTTTTTAACCATTTTTGGCCAATAGTTATAGGCAAATAGTTCCTATCTAACTGAATAGTCTTTTTTGACTATTAAAGCCTAGTTCCAATGGCTTTATTGGATCATACACAGTGAAAAGCATGTATCATCTTGGAATATTTGAGAAGTGTCTGTTTCATTGCTTACTGTTTTACCAATTATGAAGTTTTTTCTAAGTGATGTTTATTTGACACTTTCGAAGGGAGAAGACTGTCCCACAGCCAGTCACCTGGGGCCTTGTTTCCAGAAGTGGAGTCCTGGAATCAGCGCATCTGCGAGCAGTGGGCGTCACATCGTATAACGTTATGGTCAGTGTGGCCTAGAAGTGAGCTCCAGCACCCTGCCACCCTCCCAACACAGGACACTACACATGTAACCAGAAAATAAAAACAAGAATGGCTCCTGTTTCTAGATTATCTAAAAGGAGGGAATCTCTTATTTCTAGATTTAAATTTAAACTTTTTTTTTTTTTTTAGAGACAGGGTCTCGTTTTGTTACCCAAGCTGGAGTACAGTGACACCATCATAACTCACTGCAACCTTGAACTCCTGGGCTCAGGTGATTCTCTCACCTCAGCCTCCCTAATAGGACTGCAAGCACACGCCACCACACCTGGCTCATTTTTAAACTTTTTTATGGAGACAGGTTCTCCCTATGTTGCCCAGGCTGGTCTTGAACTCCTGAACTCAAGTGATCCTCCCACCTTGGCCTCCCAAAGCACTGGGATTATAGGCATGAGCCACTGTCGAAAGGAGAGAAACCTTTGCAATGTGAATAGACTTCTCTAAAAGCACACTTGGCTTCCTCCCTCAAACTTACTTGATTCTGATGCTTTTTCCCACTCCATAAACTCTTTTACAAAGTTGAATTTACATGTATCGTTAAGATACATAATTTCCACTGTTACATCCTTCTTAGAGGTCACTTCCCCTTACCTACTGCTTGATATGACTTTTTTTGAGGGAGTGTGATTAAGGACATCACGGGACTAGACTGAGCTTTTTGAAAGCAGGGGCCGTTTCTCAGTCATCTTGGGTATCTACAGCACTTGTTGTGAGTGAATGAATGAATGAGGATGGAATGAGTGATGCCTGCTCTGCTTTCACATGGCCATAAAGCAGGCATCCAGGTACCCATTCCCAGGAGGAGGTGAGGTCCACAGTCTCCACCCCCCAAGCCCCCACCCCTTCCTGGACCCTGGTGGGAGCCCAAGTGTAAAGCAGCCCAGACCAGAGAAGGGGTTACAGCTGGACAGCCCCCAAAACACAGGAGGGCAGATTGCTCGAGCATCCCAGTCTGAGAACAGTGGGGGCAACATGCCAGAATGGAGGTGA
>NW_012103142.1:321824-324220 GCF_000951045.1 Mandrillus leucophaeus | reverse complement strand
TATCTTTTTTTTTCTTTTGGTTACAAGTAACAACTAGTATCTTTCATAGTTATGTTTTCAGGATTAAGGCTGTGCTTAACTGACCTTTCCATAATGTCTGTATTTCTTTTGAAATCTGACATCTTTTCTAAAAAAGTCCACATTTTGTAAAGCACAGATTTAAAACAATTTTTTAACCATTTTTGGCCAATAGTTATAGGCAAATAGTTCCTATCTAACTGAATAGTCTTTTTTGACTATTAAAGCCTAGTTCCAATGGCTTTATTGGATCATACACAGTGAAAAGCATGTATCATCTTGGAATATTTGAGAAGTGTCTGTTTCATTGCTTACTGTTTTACCAATTGCGAAGTTTTTTCTAAGTGATGTTTATTTGACACTTTCGAAGGGAGAAGACTGTCCCACAGCCAGTCACCTGGGGCCTTGTTTCCAGAAGTGGAGTCCTGGAATCAGCGCATCTGCGAGCAGTGGGCGTCACATCGTATAACGTTATGGTCAGTGTGGCCTAGAAGTGAGCTCCAGCACCCTGCCACCCTCCCAACACAGGACACTACACATGTAACCAGAAAATAAAAACAAGAATGGCTCCTGTTTCTAGATTATCTAAAAGGAGGGAATCTCTTATTTCTAGATTTAAATTTAAACTTTTTTTTTTTTTTTAGAGACAGGGTCTCGTTTTGTTACCCAAGCTGGAGTACAGTGACACCATCATAACTCACTGCAACCTTGAACTCCTGGGCTCAGGTGATTCTCTCACCTCAGCCTCCCTAATAGGACTGCAAGCACACGCCACCACACCTGGCTCATTTTTAAACTTTTTTATGGAGACAGGTTCTCCCTATGTTGCCCAGGCTGGTCTTGAACTCCTGAACTCAAGTGATCCTCCCACCTTGGCCTCCCAAAGCACTGGGATTATAGGCATGAGCCACTGTCGAAAGGAGAGAAACCTTTGCAATGTGAATAGACTTCTCTAAAAGCACACTTGGCTTCCTCCCTCAAACTTACTTGATTCTGATGCTTTTTCCCACTCCATAAACTCTTTTACAAAGTTGAATTTACATGTATCGTTAAGATACATAATTTCCACTGTTACATCCTTCTTAGAGGTCACTTCCCCTTACCTACTGCTTGATATGACTTTTTTTGAGGGAGTGTGATTAAGGACATCACGGGACTAGACTGAGCTTTTTGAAAGCAGGGGCCGTTTCTCAGTCATCTTGGGTATCTACAGCACTTGTTGTGAGTGAATGAATGAATGAGGATGGAATGAGTGATGCCTGCTCTGCTTTCACATGGCCATAAAGCAGGCATCCAGGTACCCATTCCCAGGAGGAGGTGAGGTCCACAGTCTCCACCCCCCAAGCCCCCACCCCTTCCTGGACCCTGGTGGGAGCCCAAGTGTAAAGCAGCCCAGACCAGAGAAGGGGTTACAGCTGGACAGCCCCCAAAACACAGGAGGGCAGATTGCTCGAGCATCCCAGTCTGAGAACAGTGGGGGCAACATGCCAGAATGGAGGTGAAGGGAACGGAGGGGCAGGGGCGTGAGCTCACCTCCACCCTGTGGCCAAGGAACGGGCACAGGTAAGAAGGGAAGGAAATGTCCCGGGCTCGGCAGGAGATCGCAGACCTGTGAGGGAAAGTGAGGAAGAGCTTGCCATGTTGGGAGGAGAGGCAGGAAAAAAGTTTCCTTTCCTCAGAGGAAAAGGAAGGAGAGCTCAGTTTTAAAAACAAAACCCTCACCTGCACCCTCCATAACCAAAGATCCCGACACTGATTCTCGACAGCTGAGAGTGAGCTGGGACACAGAGTGGTTCATCCACCCGCCAACTGCAGACAGCAAGCTGTGGGAGGAGCAGGTTTATGGGCCTTGAAACCCTCTGAGGTGGGAGACATAATATCCATAAAATCCAGGATTGCTAGAGAGCCACAGACTTGCTCTCCAAAAGGCTGAAAATAGAAAGTAGGAAGTGAAATTAATAGAGCTGGGAATGAGAAAGAAACAAGGCCATGTGTGCGTATCTTTAAAGCTAGAAAATAACAACCACATCTTCTGAACACATTACATTCCCGGTGCCGAACTAAGCAATTTGCACTTATTTAATCCTCATATAACAATCTAAGGAGACGGATATTACAATCTTGTTTTATTGGTGAGGAAATTCTCTCAGAGAAGTTGTTACCACACCTGTAATCCCAGCACTTTGGGAGGCCGAGGCAGGCGGATCACCTGAGGTCGGCAGTTTGAGACCAGCCTGACCAACATGGAGAAACTCCGTCTCTACTAAAAATACAAAAATTAGCCATACGTGGTGGCGCATGCCTGTAATCCCAGCTACTCAGGAGGCTGAGGCAGGAGAATCACTTGAACTCGGGAGGCGGAGGTTGTGGTGAGCCGA
>NW_012103142.1:318869-320889 GCF_000951045.1 Mandrillus leucophaeus | reverse complement strand
CTCACAAGTATGAGTTGTAATTTATATCTTATATATAATTTTTTTGGTGGGGACAGAGTCTTGTTGCCCAGGCTGAAGTGCAGTGGTAAGATCTCGGCTCACTGCAACCTCCACCTCCCGGGTTCAAGTGATTCTCCTGTTTCAGCCTCCCAAGTAGCTGGCATTACAGGTGCATGCTACCACACCTGGCTAATTTTTATATTTTTAGTAGAGACGGGGTTTCAGCATATTGGCCAGGCTGGTCTTGAACTCCTGATCTCAAGTGATCCGCCCGCCTTGGCCTCCCAAAGTGCTGGGATTACAGGTGTGAGCCACAGTGCCTGGCCTCTATCACATATATGTAATGGCCTCTGTCCCCTCCACTAGAATTTGAACCCTTCGAGAGTAGAGAATTCTTTCATTCGCTACCTTTGTATTTCCAGCACTTAGCCTAGAGCCAGCCATTTAGATGCTCCTCAATACATTTTGGAGGAATGTTATCATTAATTAATCAATATCTGCCTGAAAGAGGACTCTGGGGGCATGTGCCAGGGCTTTAGCCTTAGTCCTCTCATGTTCAACATTCTTCTCAGCTACCTGGACACGGAAATGAATGACATATTTATCAAAGTTTCAGGTGGCAAAAAACTGGGGCAGCCAAAGTACTGAATGACAGAATCAGGTTCCGAAAATAACTTAGTAGCCTGGAATGGTGGGCTGAACGAACGTAGAGAATAATAGACATCTGTATTCTGCCTTTCTGTCTAAAACTTAGCTTCATAAGCACAGGACTGGGGGTAGATGATTTAACAGCAATACATGTGAGGGACTTGTGGTTTTTACTGCAAGCTAATTAATGAAGCAGCAGTGTGGTTAGGTCACCAACTCTGCAGACTTAGACTGTGAAAATACAGACTCAGTGAACAAAAGAGGGAGACCAGAGTCCCTCTACTTTATGCAGGTCAAATGACACTGGAAAAACTGGCTTTGTCTGAATGACATTATTAAGGAAGACAATGACAAACTGCAAACCTTTTTAGAGGAGAACAATATGTTGAACTTGCCTGCGTCACAATTAAGGATTCCTGTTAAGTATAAGACGCCATAAAGTTATTGGATGAATAACAAACTAGGAAAAGATGTAACATGTAAAACTAACACAGAATTAATATCTAGAGTATTTAAGGAACGTCTGCAAATCAACAAGAGAAAGCCAGGAGTCACAGAGAATGAGTACTCATTTCACAGAAGAGGAAGCTTGAACTGATACCAATGTAAGAAAAGATTCACCACTAATCAGATAAATTAAATGAAAACAACAGGACTTCCTTTTTCTAGTAATAGGAGTATAACTCTCTCAAGCAACCCTCCAGCTGAAAACAACTAAATAAGCTGAATAAAATACTGAAAACAGGCCAGGCACGGTGGCTCATGCCTATATTCCCAGCACTTTGGGAGACCAAGGTGGGCGGATCACCTGAGGTCAGGAGTTTGCGACCAGCCTGGACAACATGGTGAAACCTTATCTCTACTAAACATACAAAAATCAGCCAGGCGTGGTGGCAGGAGCCTGTAATCTCAGCTGCTCGGGAGTTGAGACAGGAGAATTGCTTGAACCCAGGAGGCAGAGGTTGCAGTGAGCCAAGATCGCACCACTGCACACTCCAGCATGGGCGACAAAGTCAGATTGTCTCAAAAAAAAAAAACAAAAAAAAAAAACTGAAAACATCTTCTGTAAAGAATTGACAAGGTGGGACAGCATCACTCTGTAGGCAACAGGAACCAAAGGAGAGGGAAGTCCAGAGGCTGTTCTCTCTCCAGGACCCTTCACCCATCAGGGGAGGGTAGAGGGTCAAGCTTCTTTTGATGATGTATTTTTCTCTCCCTCCCTCCCTCCCTTTTTCTTCCTTCCTTCCTGCCTTCCTGCCTTTTCTTTCTTCCTCTCTCTCTTTCTTTCTTCTTTTCTTTTTGTAGAGATAATGTCTCACTGTGTTGCCCAGGCTGGTCTTGATCTCCTGCCTCAAGCAATCCTCCTTCTTTG
>NW_012103142.1:316028-318009 GCF_000951045.1 Mandrillus leucophaeus | reverse complement strand
TTTTTTTAGTAGAGACGGGGTTTCACCGTGTTAGCCAGGATGGTCTCGATCTCCTGACCTCGTGATCCGCCCGTCTCGGTCTCCCAAAGTGCTGGGATTACAAGCTTGAACCACTGCGCCCAGCCAAAAAATATTTTTAAGTAAAAAAAAAAAATTAACCAGGTGTGGTGGTATGTGCCAGCTACTCGGAGGGCTGAGGTAGGAGGATTGCTTGAGTCCAGGGAGGTCGAGGCAGCAGTAAGCCATGATTGTACCACTGTATTCCAGCCTGGGAGACAGAACGAGACCCTATGTCAAAAAAAAAAAAAAAAAAAAGACACTTGTTCCAATTTGTGTAAAGGTGCTCTATGGCCTAGTGGCAGCTCCATGTATAGACTTTAAATATTATAACTATCTGGCTGGGCACAGTGGCTCAAACCTGTAATCCCAGCACTTTGGGAAACCAAGGCAGGTGGATCACCTGAGGTCAGGAGTTCAAGACTAGCCTGTCCAACATTGTGAAACTTCTTCTCTACTAAAAATACACACACACACAGACACACACACAGAGACACACACAAAATAGCCAGGTGTGGTGGTGCATGCCTGTAATCCCAGCTGCTTGGGAGGCTGAGGCAGGAGAATAACTTGAATCTGGGAGGCAAAGGTTTGCAGTAAGCTGAGATTACACCACTGTATTCCAGCCTGGATGACAGAGTAAGACTCCATCTGAAAAAGTAAAACTAAATATTACAACTGTCTGATACATACAACAAAAACTCTAAGTTTATTATTTTAAAGAAATAGGAAAGAAGAAAAAGTGAAAAGTGATATGGCAGATTTTTAAAGGAACCTAGAAAAAACAGTTTTTAGAAATGATAAATACAATAATTGAAATGAAAAACTCATGCCCGTGAGATAACTACTTTATACCAGTTAGAGAGATCAAAATTAGAAAGATGGGAAATACCCAGCACTAGCCAGGATGCAGGGCACCAGGAGCTCGTGGGCAACACTTGTGGCTATATATATATTAGGTGCTGCCCCCTGGAGAGCCGCTGCAGTACTGAGTGCAACTAGGCACGTGTGACAGTCCTGACCCTGCATTCAGAGCTCAGAGAGACCCTTGCACTAGCTGGTGCAGACAAGCATGAAGGCATCCAACCTTGTGGCACAGACCACAAGCAACTGCGAGGAACACCCTCATGCAGCACCCAGAGATTTTATTACAGCAGGTGTGGAAAGAATGTTTTCAAATGGAAAAGTTCACACCATAGCATGTGGAAACCGAGAAACGAAGAAACCTTATCCTTGGGGGGAATCTAACTAAATAGGAAGCAAAAGCTATTATTCATAAAATCATAAAAGTGAAGTGATTAAAACATTGAATTTTTAAAATATTTTACTTGTATTGCTGTCAGAGTATTAAAGTCACCTAATTTGTTTTGCAAAGTCCATACACATTTGTTACAGAAGATATAATATATGATGTGGCTGTTTTAGAAAATGGAATATTTTTATGTCAACATTTTTTCGTAATGATAGTTGGGCTTCTCACAGAGTCATGTAAAAATAAACTCACAGCTAAAATGCAAAACTGACCAATTAGTTTGAGGGAGTTAATTTCCCAGTGACTGCAATTATTTGCATCATCTGTTTTTTCCTAAATAAATTAACAAATTATCTTTCTACATGTGGATATATTGGCAAAGATAATGAGTAATTTTAATTATTTAATGTTATTAAAAATGTTTCTGGCTGGGCGCGGTGGCTCAAGCCTGTAATCCCAGCACTTTGGGAGGCCAAGACGGGCGGATCACGAGGTCAGGAGATCGAGACCATCCTGGCTAACACAGTGAAACCCCGAAACCCCGTCTCTACTGAAAAAATCCAAAAAGCTAGCCAGGCAAGGTGGCAGGCGCCTGTAGTCCCAGCTACTCGGGAGGCTGAGGCAGGAGAATGGCGTGACCCCAGGAGGCAGAGCTTACAGTGAGCTGAGATC
>NW_012103142.1:313303-315919 GCF_000951045.1 Mandrillus leucophaeus | reverse complement strand
AAAAAAAAAAAAAAGTTTTTAAGGCCGGGCATGGTGGCTTATGCCTTTAATCTCAGCACTTTGGGAGGCTGAGGTGGGAGAATCACTTGAGGCCAGGAGTTTGAGACCAGCCTGGACAACATGATGAGACCCTGTCTCTACAAAAAAATATAAATAAATTAAAAAATTAACTGAGCATGGTGGTGCAGTCCCAGCTACTTGGGAGGCTGAGGCAGGAGGATCCCTTGAGTCCAAGAAGTTGAGGCTGCAGTGAAACGTGTTCATGCCACTCTACTTCAGCCTGGGTGACAGAGTGAGACGAAGTCTCAAAAAATTTTTTAAAGTTCATATAATAAAATGTAGCCTAAAGCCAAATCCAAGATGTGAAGACCATATATTAAATTTATATCAAAAAATGAGCAAGCACTCACTATTTTGTGGAAAGCTGATTAAATCAAGAGACCCAAAGCAATACTTAAATACATTCATAACAGATGTTTAAAATAGTAAATTGAATCTATCTTATTAAAATCAGATCCCCTGACTCCATATACCAGATGCAATTTGTGCTGATAATATTTAAAACAGTTTGCAATTCCTGAACATCCCTGGCTGGTCCCTGGAAGATGATCCTTGGGAAAGCTCTACGGGTGGAGGTGGGGGCTGCCTAGAACCTGACATTCAGGGTGGGCACATCTGGCAGCCTGTCTGGGCCTGGATAACAGAGGATTGACTACGGAAATGTATTGCCACCAATCGGCTCTCATGTTTCTTGGTTTGTTGGTGTAAAATTGTTTATGTTGAGGCTACATTTGCAAATTCCTTATTAAGGGATTAAAATTACACTGATTTGCTTTGTTGTATTTGGAATGCAAAGCTCAGATACATTTTTATTGGATTCTGGAAGCCCCAGGGGTTTCTCATAAGTAAGCTGCTTGTTAATTGCCTTTTTTGTACATAAACAAAATCCCAAATTGGATAAATAAAAGAAAATGGAGAACTAAACTTTCTCTACTTTAAAGGCAATTTATATAGTTTATGTCTTCCTTTCCCCTTTCCATTAATTATTTAACACATTTTATGATACATGGGGGTAATTGGCTGCTTTAAAATTAAAACTGAGAAAAAATACTTATGAGATCCAAATGATGGTGTTTTTCCCCAATAACAGTTCTGAGATACGATGGGAGGCATTTGAAAGAGTATGAACTTTACAATCACTCAGACCTGGGTTTCAACTGGGGTTTCTCAATTAGCTATAAATTAATTACCCTTTTGATGTTTCTGCTCTGTGGAATGGGACTATCACTCCCATTACGGTTGTTATGAAGGCAAAAGATAATATGAGTAAAGTGCCTGGCAAATGAGAGACAATTTCTTTTTTTTGTCTTTTTGTAGAGATAGGATCTCACTCTGTTGCCCAGACTGGAGTGCAGTGGCACCATCACAGCTCACTGCAGTTTTGACCTCCTGGGCTCAAGCGATCCTCCCACTTCAGCCTCCTGAGTAGCTGGGACTACAGGCATGTGCCACTACACCAGGCTATTTTTTTTTATTTTTTATTTTTGTAGAGATGGGGTCTTACTTTGTCCCGAACTCCTGGCCTAGAGTAATCCTCCTGCTATTCAGCCTCCTGAGTGACTGAGATTACAGGCATGAGCCACCATGTCTGTAAATACTTTCCAGTGTGACTTCATTTCCCCCAAACCTAACACTTTCATATGAATTAATTAATCTAATCTATATAATAGTCTATGAAGGTCTGTCTCAAGCCCATCAATATGAACTTATAATTAAAAGCTAGAAAATTAACAAAGAAATAATCCACCACAAATTAGACTTTGTTTACACCACAAACAGTGCAGGATTAGACCCATAAGCACTTCAGATAATGAAATTACAAGATTCAGTCTCTAAGTATGTTAAAAAGTATTGAGGTTATAAAACAAGGAATCAAAAGAAAAATAAACAGAATGCTATTGGAAAATCAGGTATCATTTTCAAAGTTATTATTATAGACAGTGAATGGGTTACACAGACAATTAGAAGTAGCACAGAGGCTAAGTTCAGTGGCTTACGCCTGTAATCCCAGCACTTTGGGAGGCCAAGGCAGGAGGATCACTTGCACCCCAGAGTTTGAGACCAGTCTGGGCAACATAGCGATACCTTGTTTCTACAAATACTTTTAAAATTAGGTGGGTGTGGTGGCGTATACCTATAGTAGCAGCTACTTGGGAGGCTGAGGTGGGAGGATCACTTGAGCATGGGAGGTCAAGACTGTGGTGAGCCATGATTGTGCCACTACACTCCATCCTGGGTTATGGAGCGAGACCCTTCCTGTCTCTTGAAAAAGAAAAGAAATTACTGAGGACAGAGATGGATACTAGAAGATAAATCTGACAAAATTTTCTAAAATGTAGCATAGAAAGATACAGAGATGAAAAGTGTGTTGAAGAGATGAAGAGGCATCATGGATAGCATAAGATATTCCAATAAATATTTGAAAATATTTGAGCAGGAGAGAATAGGGAGAAGAAGATGAGTGGAGAAAATGCTCATTTACAAAATCATTCAGCTGTTTAGAAGCACCTAATGTGTGCCAGGCACTATTCTAGGCTCTTAGAACATACAAGGAGA
>NW_012103142.1:305901-307283 GCF_000951045.1 Mandrillus leucophaeus | reverse complement strand
CATGATCTTGGCTCACTGCAACCTCTGCCTCCCCGGTTCAAGTGATTCTCCTGCCTCACCCTTCCAAGTAGCTGGGACTACAGGCTCATGTCACCAATGCCTGGCTAAGTTTTGTATTTTCAGTAGTGACGGGGTTTCACCATATTGGTCAGACTGGTCTCGAACTATTGACCTCAGGTGATCCACCTGCCTTGGCCTCCCAAAGTGTTGGGATTATAGGCGCGAGCCACTGTGCCTGGCCCATCTCTTGTTTATTGTCCATCACATGAAAGCGAAAGAAAGAAAGAGAAAGAGAGAGAGAGAGAGAGGGAGGGAGGGAGGAAAGAAGGAAGGAAGGAAGGAAGGAAGGAAGGAAGGGAGGGAAGAAACCATTCACCAAGGATATAATGTTAGCATATAACTTAGTACAAGAATGCTTATATAACAGATGGATCGGTAGGAGTCTTCTAGCCCAGCACAGTGGCTCATGCCTGTAATCCCAGTACTTCGGGAGGCTAAGAAGGGAGGATCACCTGAGGCCAGGAGTTTAAGACTAGCCTGGGCAATATAGTGAGTCCCCATCTCTTAAAAAAAAAACAGCCAGGTGTGACGGCACACACCTGTAGTCCCAGCTACGAGAGAGGCTGAGGTGGGAGGATCTCTTGAGCCCAGGAGGCAGAGGTGGCAGTGAGCCAAGATGGCGCCACTGCACTCTAGCCTGGGTGACAGAGCCAGACTCTGTCTCAAAAAGAAGTATTCTGATGTGAATATTGCATCGCCTGTGATGTGATCAGCCAATAATGTTTGATATGAATCCAGTGAAAACTTTGGATCTAATTTACAGTTTATAGGAAATATAGAGGAAAGAGGAATGTGCTAACCACTACCACAAGGAAGCAGTCAGACCCAGGAGGTGGGAAACTCTGCAGGGCAGCCTACCCTGTCTCTTCAACCAATGAGCACCGTGAAGAAAAGGACTGTTCAAGACTAAAAGAGACTAACAGGCATACTAAATAAACTGACAGTATGTGGTTCTGCATTGGATCTGAACTGAAAAAGCAAACACAATTGGGATAATCGGAAAACTTTGAATATGGAATGGATATTAGATGATACTAAGAAATTGTTTATTTTGGTAGATTTGTTTATGTTTAGTTGACTAAGAAAAAGTTCTTTTTTAATATAGACACAAAGTATATTTAAGGTTGGAATATCAAGATCTAAAATTCTGGATTTTTAAAAGATAAAGCAAGTTTAAAAATATTTTAAAAGGAGGTGAAATCGAGTTGTTTTTATTCAAAGAAAAACAAAGAGTTTATCACCTACACAGCCTCAGTGAAGGATTTCTAAAAGATGTATTGCAAGATGAAGAAAACTGAACATTAAGATGCAGGAGAGGCCGG
>NW_012103142.1:301353-303311 GCF_000951045.1 Mandrillus leucophaeus | reverse complement strand
AAAAAAAAAAAAAAAGAAGAAGAAGAAAGCAAAGACATTTCCCACAGAGCAACAATGCCTGGACAGACGGCAAACTTCTCAACAGCTACTATAGAAATTAGAAGACAAGGGAATACAGAATACAGTCTTCATAGTTCTTAGAGAAAGTATCTGGCAACATCGACCATAAAACCCAACTAATCCATCCTTTGACATGGAAGGTGACTTGAACTAATAACCAGTATACAGTCAACTCTGGCTTAGATTTACCCAAATCCTTACAAACTTTTTGGACAGCTGGAGAAATGTGAATATAGACTGCATTAGATAGTTTAAGGAATCATTGTTATTTTTAGTGATACAATATTGTGGTTAAGTAGATGTCTTTAATTTCATAAGATGAATACTCAAGAATATTAGGTGAACTGCCATGATGTTACAGCATCTTTGGGGTGTCGATTTTCTTCCTGAAAACCTTGTGGCTGGTGGTGCCTTTGGAGCCTTTGCCCATGTTCTTGTCCTGTGTCCAAGTACACAGACAAGCGAAGGGTGAAGAAGATGAAGAGGACCTTTATTTAGTGTTAGAACAGCTCAGAGGAGACCCACAGTGGGGAGCTCCTCTCTGTAGACAGGTTGTTCTGTTGAGTGTTCAGCTCTCAGCAGAGAAGGCCCTGGAGTGGGTAGCTCTTCTCTGCCCATGCTCATCTGCCGCCCTCAGCAGAGAGGAGGCCCTAGGGAGAGTGGCTTCTCTCCACAGGCAGGTCATTTAGACATCTCCACAGGCCTCTGAAGGTCTCATCAGAGAGGGTAGCTCCTCTCTGCAGCTGGTCATCCTGTTGTCTTTCTGTCCTCTGCCCTCTGCCCTGCTCTGGCTGAGTCTAGGGCTTTTATGGACTG
The DNA here is from genome assembly GCF_000951045.1 of Mandrillus leucophaeus. NCBI lineage: Eukaryota > Metazoa > Chordata > Mammalia > Primates > Cercopithecidae > Mandrillus > Mandrillus leucophaeus. The sequence goes on along the minus strand of NW_012103142.1, from coordinate 302,435 downwards.
AGAGGGGAGAAAGTGCCTACCAATTGGTCATGGGCAGCCATGGGTGGACCTGGAGGAGGCACCACAAGTGCTCACTCTGGTGGGCAGAACTGAATGCCTGGCCCCTAGCCTTCAGGTCCTCCTTGGCCTGAAAGTGGGGCTTTACTGAGGACCCCCTTCCACCCAGGGCTATGCCTTCCACTGCCATTCAAAGCCCCAGGACTGGCCCCGACCTGGTTCCCATTGGAGCTGCCAGGGAGAGGAGAGAGGTCAGGCAGCAGGAAAACTGGGTAGGGTGGGGCGGGCTGCAGAGATGCCCAGGTCCTGTGCCTGGGAGGGCAACTGCAGCTGCAACCAGGGAGCTCCCACCCTGCCAGTTTGGAAGGGACGGGTTTCCTGCTTGTCCTCAGCTCCTGCCTGTTCCATGGAGCAGGAGGCCCAGGTCTGCAGCTGTGGGTTGGGAGGCTGCAGCTGCAACCCGAAGGGCAGATCCTGCCTACTCCTGCCCCCTCCAAGAGCACAGAGAGGCTGGGATCCACAACCACAGTTTGGGCTCCGTAGATCAGGAGGCCTGGGTCTGCAGCCAGGGTTTGGGTGGCTGCATGGCACCAGGGAAGCTCCTGCCCTAGGTCAGAAGGGGCAGGGCTCCCACTGGCTTCATGGAGTGTGCAGCCCCAGCCAGACCTCCTTACTGCAGCCGGCATGATGGCAGCAGCCACTGCCATCAATCATATGTGAAATAATTTTTTTAAAACCATAACGAGATAATGTTTCACATAATTATATAGGCTAAGTAAAAATGTCTGCAAATACCAAGTGTTGGGGAAAAGAAATGCCTTACATGCTACTGGAAGAGGTGTAAATGGGCTAATTAGACAGCAATTTGGGACTAAGTGGTAAAGTTGAAGATGTAATCTCCTTCTACTCAGTAATTCTGCTTTTTAAGTTTATAGCTTAGAAAAATTCTCCTGCATGTACAGAGGCATCTTCCAAGTGGTCCCAATGAGTGCTGCTTAAAGGCTGTATGTGTATGGCCTTTTATCCCCAGGATGCATTTTCCAACATTCTTCCTTGTCTCTTGCTTTTTTTTTTTTTTTTTTTTT
>NW_012103142.1:295771-296458 GCF_000951045.1 Mandrillus leucophaeus | reverse complement strand
AGCCTTAAATTTTTTTAGGGCTGGGGAGGTTTTGCTATGTTGCTTAGGCTAGTCCCAAACTCCTGACCTCAAGGAATCTCCTGCCTCAGCCTTCTGAGTCACTGGAATTACAGGTGTGAGCCACTGTGCCAGCTCCCATATACCCCCACTTAGAATGGCATTTTGAATCCCCAGAATTGGCATTAATTCAGAGCCAGTGTCCAATAATCCCCAAAAGGTCTGGGTATTTCCTTTTTTGTAAGGCACAGTCACTGTAGGAAATGTCTGCAAATTCCTTTAGGGAATGCTTAGAAGATGTTTTCTGTAGTTGTTGGTGTTTTTCGTTTTGTTTTGTTTTGTTTTTGAGACAAGGTCTTGTTCTGTTCCCCAGGCTGGACAGCAGTGGTGCAATCTCGGCTCACTGCAACCTCGACCTCCTACAGTCAAGCTACCCTCCTACCTCAGCCTCTCAAGTAGCTGGGACTATAGGCACACACCACCACACCTGCTAATTTTTTGTTTATTTTTTGTAGAGATGAGGTCTCACTATTTTGCCCAGGCTGGTCCCGAACTCCTGAGTTCAAGTGATCCTCTCGCCTCAGCCTCCCAAAATGCTGGGATTATAAGTGTGAGCCACTATGCCCAGCCAGAATGCTTAGAAGAAGATGAAGGTGTGTGTTTCCTTCCTTCCTTCCTTCCTTCCTTCCT
>NW_012103142.1:290940-292406 GCF_000951045.1 Mandrillus leucophaeus | reverse complement strand
TCGTCTCTACTAAAAATACAAAAAATTAGCTGGGCGTGGTGGCGGCGCCTGCAGTCCCAGCTACCTAGGAGGCTGAGGCAGGAGAATGGCGTGAACCCGGAAGGCGGAGCTTGCAGTGAGCCGACACCGAGCCACTGCACTTCAGCCTGAGCAACAGAGTGAGACTCCGTCTCAAAATAAATAAATAAATAAATAAATAAATAAATAAAGATGCAGGAGTGAGGAGTCTACGAATAAATCAGTAAGAACTTGAGTACATTTAAATAGGAGTTGACTATACAAAGCAAGAATAATAATAACGTCAATCTGGGGCATAGAAAATAAGATACAGTGAGACACTGGACTCCAGATGGAAGGGAGGTGGTTGGTGTGGTAGCATTCAGAGGCCCTTTACTCTTCTGAAAGAAGGCACTGAAGTTAATCAACTTTACACTTTGTCAAGTGTGCATACTATAATACTAAAGATAGGCCGGGCACGGTGGCTCATGCCTGTAATCCCAGCACTTTGGGAGGCCGAGGCAGGCAGATCACAAGGTCAGGATCGAGACCATCCTGGCCAACATGGTGAGACCTTGTCTCTACTAAAATACAAAAAAAAATTAGCAGGGCGTGGTGGCACACACCTGTAGTCCCAGCTACTCGGGAGGCTGAGGCAGGGGAATCGCTTGAACCTGGGAGGCGGAGGTTGCAGTGAGCTGAGATCGCACTACTGCTCTCCAGCCTGGCAACAGAGCGAGACTCTGTCTAAATAAATAAATAAATAAATAATAAAATAAAATAAAATATAAAAGATAGTTACTAAGAGAACAGAAACAGAAAGTGTAACTTCAAACCAGTAGAGAGAAAGTAAGGGAAAAAAATAAAACATAATAATTCTAAATTATTATCATGAGGTCAGGAGTTTGAGACCAGCCTGGCCAACATGGTGAAACCTTGTCTCTAGTAAAAATACAAAAATTAGCTAGGCATGGTGGCGGGAGCCTGTAATCCCAGCTACTCGGGAGACTGAGGCAGGAGAATTTCTTGAACCCAGGAGGCAGAGGTTGCAGTGAGCCAAGATCATGCCACAGCACTCCAGCCTGGGTGACAGAGCAAGACTCTGTTTCAAAAAACAATAATAAAATAAAATAAATAAATCCACATAGTCACCAATAACAATAAGTATAATTTTCCCATCATTCCAAGGATTATTGGGTTGAATGATTTTTAAATAACAAGCTATATGCTATTTACTAGATCACATTTAAAACAAACAAGCTATTTTCAGAAAAGTTGAAAATAAATGGATGGAAAATGATATAGTAGACAAAAAGTTAACCAAAGGAAAGGATTATTAGGGCGGGAGCAGCGGCTCATGCCTGTAATCCCAGCACTTTGGGAAGCCCTGGTGGGTGGATCACGAGGTCAGGAGTTCAAGACCAACCTAACCAAGATGGTGAAACTCCATCTCCACTAAAAACTGCAAA
>NW_012103142.1:285054-289045 GCF_000951045.1 Mandrillus leucophaeus | reverse complement strand
TGCTGGGATTATAGGCATGAGCCACTGCACCCAGTCGCAGGTGTTTTCTTATAGCAGTGTTACAAGGTCCTGTGAGATCTTCAAGGGAAACTAGCCTCCTATTCAAGCAAAGGGCTCTGAGTCAGTGAACCAACTTTAGCCTGGAAACTGAGTGAGAGGCCACCATTCACCATTGTTATGACTCAAATCAAGTATTTGGCTACCGGACATAGGGTTTTCCTATTATACAGATCAGCTAACTCCACCAAAGATCTCTGCAGGCCAAAGTGTTTTGATTACTGAAACATTTCTGATGCCCTTTATGGTTGATGTGCCCACCTAGTCTTTGTTGGTTAAGTGCTTCAACTTGGCCTCTGCTACAGTGCAATACCATCATCCCCACTGAAATTAGGGGGCCCATCTTAAAGTTGGAACCCCCCCACAGCCTGGTCTAACAAGGGGAATAACCAGAGAACTTGTCAAAGATGCAGATGTTCCCCTGACAAACGTATTTTTTAATGCCTTGGTAAAGGGAGTATCTTCTTGGGTCTTTACATAGAATAAGTCACACGTGATCAATCCACTCCAACACTGCCATCTCCCGATGCTCTTGGATTTCTTCTTCCACAACACACCAGCAAAGCTCTGGCATCTTAACCTCATTAAATTAGACCTCATGAAACTTGACTTTTGAGTTCAAATTTCAGTCAATGAACAAAATAAGCAGTTAGATTCACCTTCATCTACACAAGCTAACACTTTACATTCAGAATTCTAGTAAGCACACTCATGTAAAAGGATTTGGCCTGATATTGTGCTATATCATGTCTACCAACCTCTGATCTACCAACTTCAGAATCCATTCCCATGTATAGTCCCCAGGTTACTACTAACATATATTAGCAAGGCCCTGCAATCCTTTTGGTGCCTAAGCTGTCTCCTCCTGGGTCCTAAGTACTCCTGTCCCTCTGGAACATGCTAAGACTTTATGGGTCTGGTGGCCACAGGGTATGGCTGTGGTGGGTCTAGTGGAGAATGTGCAACCCTATTCAAGGCATCTGCCTCAAGCAAGGTTGTCACAAGGATTTCAAGCAGAAGAAAGGTAACGTCCTCAGACACCAGAGGGCAACCTACTTCTGCTGGTCAGGGGGCTCAGAACGACCCCCTGATAATCTTGGATCTCAAGACTATTGGCTTCATTTGGATATCTCAATTCATTTGAGTTGTCTCAGTTCATTTGAGATGTCTTGATTACAAGATTCAGGATCCCATTCTTTCCTTATCAGTGCCCTTTCACATTAAAAACTTGCCAAGACTGTGAACTCAAATGTCATTATAATTAAGTAAACTGCACAATTAAGTTTTATTTTTGGTCTTCAGCAATATCAACCCTGGATCTACAAGAAAGATTCCTAAAAAAAAATTTTTTTTTTAGAGACAAGATCTCGCTGTGTTGCCCAAGCTTGTGTTAAACTCCTGGCCTCAAATAATGCTCCTGCCTCAGCCTCCCAAGTTGCTGGGATTACAGACATGAGCCACCGTTCCCGGCAAGGTTCTTTTTAGGGTCACCATGGAAGCTTTCTTGTTCTCACTTCAAGACTTGAACTGAAAGGTAACAGACATGAACTTGTCATTTTTTCTCTTATGAGTTCTCAAGTACACTGGAAAGAACCGTCCCAAACCTTAGAGCTTATAGTCATTATTACCGTCATAATGGTGCAGGGTGGCAGCCATATGGGCTCCTGAGGCATGTGCTTCCTTCTGTTGGCACTCCATCAGAATCAACCACAGATGATGGCTTGACGAATTGTGGTGCCATTGCATGCCCATTTCTCATGGACAAGGAGGTTAGCACTGTGCTCAAGCCCAAGGACACAAACAAACCAATGCCCAAATCTCACCTTTTTCAGTCTGTTCCTGGGACCACTCCTGAGACCGATTTTTTTTTTTTTTTTTGAGATGAAGTTTTTTTTGTTTTGTTTTGTTTTTGTTTTGTCACCCAGGCTAGAGTGCAATGGCACGATCTGGGCTCACCGCAACCTCTACCTCCCAGGCTCAAGTGATTCTCCTGCCTTAGCCTCTCAAGTAGCTGGGATTACAGGCATGTGCCACCATGCCCTGCTAATTTTTGTATTTTTAGTAAAGACGGGGTTTCACTGTGTTGGTCAAACTGGTGTCGAACTCCTAACCTCCAGTAATCTGCCCGCCTCGGCCTCCCAAAGTGCTGGGATTACAGGGGTGAGCCATTGCGCCTGGCCAGGACTGATTTTTTATCAGTCTGTGTCCAATTAGTAGACAGAAACTATCCAGTAACTTAAACAGAGTGGCTTAATATAAAGAATTATTAAATGATTAACTATAAAGATGTGAAGAAAGCTCTAAAGGGTATTGTAGAGTGGAGGGAGAATACCACCAAGGCCCTAGTTGAGACCTTATTGGAGAAGCTGCAGCTGCAGTCCACTGGATGGCGGAAAGGTCTGCCGTACGCCCCGGCCAGAGCTAGTCAACAATCAGCAGGCAAGCAGGAAACAACCCCCAGGGTGGCAGGGGAACGAGGCTGATGGACAGGCATGGAGAGCTTGGCTGCTTGGAGCACGTGGTGTCTACATCAGGAGGGTTTCGAGGTGAGCTGAGGCCAGTGGAGAGGCATGCAGAGACAGTGAGGGCACCACTACGGCTGTGCGGTCTGGAGTATGCTAAATCTGCATTGGCAGCAGCAAGGTGGTCTCTGGGCCCACACTGGGGCCTCACGGTAGCTTATTCATGGTGTGCAGCTGAGGGGCTGCATTCTCATTCTTGGGGCACACAGCTTGAACAGAGCACTCATAGATCATCCTCACCATTGACATACATTCACTGCTGATAGACCATGGAACAGGAGCAATAAAAGCAAAATGCAGCACACTGGAACTAGGAAGAGAAGCTCCCTTCCTTCTACAGCATCCCTCCTGTGCCCTCTACTGAAAAAGCTCAACATCATGCTCCTTGCAAAGGAGAAATGCTTACATAGTCCAGTCTTTAATAGTGCTTTCATAGGGCCAGGTACAGTGGCTCATACCTGTAGTCCCAGCTACTTGAGAGGCGGAGACAGGAGGATCACTTGAGCCCAGGAATTAAAGACCAGCCTGGACAACATAGTGAGAACCTGTCTAAAAAATAAAAAATCCTAGGCCTGGCGTGATGACTCACGCCTGTAATCCTAGCACTTTGGGAGGCTGAGGCGGGCGGATCACGAGGTCAGGAGATCGAGACCATCCTGGCCAACACCGTGAAACCCCGTCTCTACTAAAAATATAAAAAACTAGCCAGGCCTGGTGGTGGGCGCCTATAGTCCCAGCTACTCGGGAGGATGAGGCAGGAGAATGGCGTGAACCAGGGGGGTGGAGCTTGCAGTGAGCCTAGACCATACCACTGTACTCCAGCCTGGGAGACAGAGCGAGACTCCGTCTCAAAAAAAAGAAAATCCTCTCATAGTGGCATTCTGGCTGTCACACCTTTCCTGAGTTTGTGGCTGGTTAGCTTCCATTTGCATTGTCTTCATTCAGCATATCAATGGCACTTAACAGCAGTCTAATAAGGTATAAGATGTACAGATTAGAAAGGAAAAAATAAAACTGACATCATTCATAGATGACATAGAAAATCCAAAAGAGTTCACAGAAAATGTTAAAATTAAGAAGTAAATTTAGCATAATCTTTAAATCAATTTTTTAATTCTTTAATTTTTAATTTTTATTTTTTTGAGACAGAGTTTTGCTCGTGTTGCTCAGGCTGGAGTTTAGTGGTGCGATCTCGGCTCACTGCAACCTCCACCTCCTGGGTTCAAGTGATTCTCCTGTCTCAGCCTCCCAAGTAGCTGGGATTACAGGGGCTAGCCACGACACCCGGCTAATTTTTGTACTTTTAGTGAGACGGGGTTTTGCCATGTTGGCAAGGCTGGTCTCGAACTCCTGACCTCAGATGATCCACCCACCTTAGCCTCCCAAAGTGCTGGGATTACAGGGGTGAGCCA
>NW_012103142.1:283069-284824 GCF_000951045.1 Mandrillus leucophaeus | reverse complement strand
GTTTTTTGTATTTTTTAGTAGAGACGGGGTTTCACTGTGTTAGCCAGGATGGTCTCGATCTCCTGACCTCGTGATCCACCCATTTCGGCCTCCCAAAGTGCTGGGATTACAGGCTTGAGCCACTGCGCCCGGCCCCCAATATTTTTTACAAGTACCTTTTTATATGCCAGTAACCGTCAATTAGAAAATGAGATTTTTAAAAAATACAATCTAGGCACAGTGGCTCATGCTCATAATCCCAGTGCTTTGGAGGCTGAAGCAGGAGGCTTGCTTGAAGCCAGGAGTTCAAGACCAGCCTGAGCAACATAGTGAGATCATCTCTACAAAAAATTAATAAAATTAGTCAGGCATGATGGCACATGCCTATGGTCCCAGCTACTCAGGGGACTGGGGCAGGAGGATCACTGGAGCCCAGGAGTTTGGGCTGTAGTGAGCTATGATCGTACTTTTTCATTCCAGCCTGGGTGACAGAACAAGACCCTGTCTCTTAAAAAGAAAAAGAAAATAATTACAATTCCATAAAATACCAAGAAAAATACCTAACATAGTATCTAACCCAGAACGATATCTAACAAAAGACGTGCAAGATCTTTACAAAACATCATTAACAGTGACACTAGTAAAAATGGTGGAGGGGAACTTCTGGAGGCCACCCCTCCCCAGAGACACCCAAAAAACTATCAAGAATTGTCAGAATCAACCTTATCAAACTCTAAAATATAGTCAAAGGTTTACCACAACCAAGCAAATGCTTAACCAGAAAAGCTACTGTAGGGGAAGGAGAGTGTCGAGGTGTTATTTTGTGTCTTGTTTTGTTTTGTTTGTGAGACAGAGTCTTGCTCTGTCGCCCAGGCTGGAGTGCAGTGGCGCGATCTCGGCTCACTGCAACCTCTGCCTCCCAGGTTCAAGTGATTCTCCTGCCTCAGCCTCCTGAGTAGCTTGGCCTACAGGTGCCCGCCACCACGCCCAGCTAATTTTTTGTATTTTTAGTAGAGACGGGGTTTCACCATGTTAGCCAGGATGGTCTCGATCTCCTAACCTCGTGATCCTCGCAACTCGGCTTCCCAGAGTGCTGGGATTACAGGCGTGAGCCACTGTGCCCGGCCCCTCGAGGTGTTTTAACTGAGCCTTTCCCCACACCCCTCCTTGGCATGGAAGATGGCAGCTGGCGTTCCTGGTAACTGGTTCCAGAGGGAACAGAGTGGACTTTGTTCCCGAGAAATTGTGTTTATCTGTTTTCACCTGACGGGCTTCCCCGAAGGATTGATGCAAGAGGCTTCTCTTTGTTTTGCCTAACTCAGAAATCTATCAGGGTGGAGCAGCTGTGCAGAGGACATTCTTGAAAACTGAAAGATAAATGAACTAGCTGCTGCCACCCTGGGAAAAACGTAACATTGGGGCAAAGAAGACATGAAGAAAGCCTGGGAGGAAAAGCTGGAGAGTGAGACTTTGGGGGAATAGGAGGTCTGGAAAATCTCCTCTGTATACTGGGAAACCTAGAAATCCATATACATGCCCAGGCAGGATGCATGCCCAGAAAAGACCTGAGAAGAGCACAAGCATTCACCTCCAGATGGTCTTTAGGCTCAGAAGAAACAGAAAGTGAAGGCTAAGAAAGAGTTGTAAATGACCAGGTTAGGCATCGAAAAAGTTCTCCCAACACAGAGCCAATCTGCAAACACCTAGAGAGTAATTTCGCTTTGCCTGCCTGCCCTTCCTTCCTTCCTTCCTTCCTTCCTTCCTTCCTTCCTTCCT
>NW_012103142.1:269953-282234 GCF_000951045.1 Mandrillus leucophaeus | reverse complement strand
CGCCCGGCTAATTTTTTGTATTTTTAGTAGAGACGGGGTTTCACCGTGGTCTCGATCTCCTGACCTTGTGATCCGCCCGCCTCGGCCTCCCAAAGTGCTAGGATTACAGGCGTGAGCCACCGCGCCCGGCTGTAATTTTTAAATTTTTAGTAGAGGCAGAATTTCACCCTGTTGTCCAGGCTGGTCTCAGAATCCTGACCTCAGGTGATCTGCCCGCCTTGGCCTCCCAAAGTGCTAGGATTACAGGTGTGAGCCACCACACCTGGCCCTCTTTCTTTCCTTTTCAGTCATATCATAATATGAAAGGTTTCAGCCAGGCATGGTGGTTCATGCCTGTAATCCCAGCACTTTGGGAGGCCAAGTCAGGTGGATCACCTGAGGTCAGGAGTTGGAGACTGGCCTGGGCAACATGGTGAAACCCTGTCTCTACTAAAAATACGAAATTAGCCAGGTGTCATGGGATTACATGGCTGTAATCTCAGCTACTTGGGAGGCTGAGGCAGGAGAATCACCTGAACCTGGGAAGTAGAGGTTGCAGTGAGTTGAGATTGTGCCACTGCACTCCAGCCTGGGTGATAGAGTGAGACTGTGTCAATAACAATAATAATAATAATAATTTAAAAGATGCAAAATGCAAAAAATAAAAATACTAAAGTTAGCCAGGCATGGTGGCAGGCGCCTATAATCCCAGCTACTCAGGAGGCTGAGGCAGGAGAATCACCTGAACCTGGGAAGTAGAGGTTGCAGTGAGTTGAGATTGTGCCACTGCACTCCAGCCTGGGTGATAGAGTGAGACTGTGTCAATAACAATAATAATAATAATAATTTAAAAGATGCAAAATGCAAAAAATAAAAATACTAAAGTTAGCCAGGCATGGTGGCAGGCGCCTATAATCCCAGCTACTCAGGAGGCTGAGGCAGGAGAATCACTTGAACCTGGGAGGTGAAGGTTGCAGTGAGCCAAGATTGTGCCATTGCACTCCAGCCTGGGTGACAAGAGTGAGATTCCATCTCAAAATATAAATACATATATATACACACACGTGTGTGTGTGTGTGTGTGTGTATATATGGTGTCTAGTTTGCTTTTTATTTAATTTTTTTTCTAGATAGGGTCTCTGTTGCCCAGGCTGGAGTGCAGTGATGTGATCTCTGCTCACTGCAACCTCTGCCTCTCCAGCTCAAGCAATCCTTCACCTCAACCTCCAGAGTAGCTGGGACTACAGGTGTGTGACACCACACCCAGCTAATTTTTGTATTTTTTGTAGAGATGAGAGACTGACGCAGGAGGATTACTTGAGCCTGGGAGTTCAAGGCTGCAGTGAGCCATGATCATGCCACTGTACTGTAGCCTGGGTGACAGAGTGAGACCCTGTCTCATAAAAGATAGAAAGAGAGGAAGAGAGAAGGAAAGAAGGAAGAGAAAGAAAGAAAGAAAGAAAGAAAGAAAGAAAGAAAGAAAGAAAGAAAGAAAGAAAGAAAGAAAGAGAGAAAAAGAAAGGAAAGAAAGAAAGAAAAGAAGGAAAGAAAGAGAAAGAAAGAAATGAACAGAGACTAGGAGATTGTGAGGCACCATTAAACATGTCAATTTAGGCATAATGAGAATGCAAGAAAGAGGCATAAAAAATATTTGAAGAATTAATGCCCCAAAATCTGATAAAAGACATGAATCCACACATCCAAGAAGCTCAACAAACTCCTAAACTCAAAGAGATCCACATTGAGACAGATCATCAAACTCGAAAGCCAAATATAAAGAGACAAATTTGAAAGCAGAGAGAAGGGAATCATAACGTGCAAGGGATAATCAATAAGTATAACAGCCAGTTTCTCATTAGAAACCATTAAGGCCAGAAGGCAGTGGAATGACATATTTAAAGAGCTAAAAGCAAAAAAGCTGTCAACCAAGAATTCTATTCCAGTCAAACTATCCTTCAAGAATGTAGAAGAAATTAAGACATTCCCAGATAAACAAAAGCTGAGAGTTTATTGCCATTAGTCTGGTCCTATAAAAAAGTTATAGGGAGTTCCTTGGGGCAAAAGGAAAGGACATTAGATAATCTACCTCCACGATAATGAATTTGAACACTTATTTCACACCATAAATAAAAATTAACTAAAAATCGGTCAAAAATCCAAAAGTAGGAACTAACACTATCCCATTCTTAGAAGAAAATTTAGGGAGAAATCTTCATGACCTTAGATTTGGCAATGGTTTCTAAAATATGACACCAAAAGCACAAGCAACAAAAGAAAAAATAGATAAGTTGGACTTCATCAAAATTAAAAACTGTTTGCATCAAAAGACATTATAAAGAAAATGAAAAGATAATATTTTCTCCCAGACAGAGCCTGCGAGACTTGTAGGACCATTACACATACCAACTTAGGCCTAATGAGAATGCAAGACAGAGAAGAGGTGGAAAGCGGCAATAGAATGGGAGAAAATATTTGCATATTAAACATCTGATAAGGGTCTAGTATCCATCCTATCTAAAGAACTCTCGGTGGGGCGCAGTGGCTCATGCCTGTAATCCCAGCAATTTGGGAGGCTGAGGCAGGCAGATCACCTGAAGTCAGGAGTTTGAGACCAGCCTGACTAACATGGAGAAACCCCATCTCTACTAAAAAATACAAAATTAGCTAGGTGTGGTGGCATATCCTGTAATCCCAACTACGTGGGAAGCTGAGGCAGGAGAATCACTTGAACCCGGGAGGCGGAGGTTGCGGTGAGCCAAGGTCACGCCATTGCACTCCAGCCTGGGCAACAAGAGTGAAACTCCGTCTCCTGAATAAATAAATAAATAAATAAAAATAGAACTCTCACAATTCAACAGCCAAAAGACAAACAATCCAATTAAAACATGGGCTAAAGTGCATTATTGCTGGTGGGAATGGGACATAAAATGATGCAGCTGCTGTGGATAGCAGCATGGCAGTTTCTCAAAAAATTAAATGTAGAGCTACCATATGGTTCAGTAATTCCACTTCTGGGTATATATCCAAAAGAATTGAAAGCACAGCCTGGAATAGATATTTGTACACCACTGTTCACAGTGGCATTATTCACAGAAGCCAACAGGTGAAAACAACCCAAATGTAATCCACAGATGAATAGATAAACAAAATGTGTTATATACATACAATGGAATAGTAGTCATCCATAAAAATACATGCTACAACATGGATGAACCTTGAAAACATGCGAAATGAAAGAAACCAATCACAACAAGCCACATATTATGTGATTCTATTTATATGAAATGTCCAGAATAGGCAAAGCCATAGAGACAGAAGCAGATTGTGGAAGCTGGATGCATGGGGGAAATGAGGGGCAACTGCTTAATGAGTACAGGGTTTCTGTTTGGGGTAACAAAAAAGTTCTGGAACTAGATAGTGGTGATGGTTGCATAGCATTCTGAATGTATTTAACACCACTATATCACTTTAAAATTGTTAAAATGGTAAATTTTGTTGTATGTATTTTACCAGTTCAAAACTAACGACTTTATTCTTCTTTATTTAAGACACAGGGTTCTGCTGTGTTACCCAGGCTGGAGTGCAGTGGCACAATGATCACTCACTGCTGCCTTGACCTCCTGGACTCAAGCAATACTCCTGCCTCAGCCTCCTGAATAGCTTGGACCACAGGTGCCAGCCACTGCACCTGGCTTATTTTTTAATTTTTTGTGGAAGGCCAGGTGCTCATGCCTATAATCCCCGCACTTTGGGAGGCCAAGGTGGGTGAATCTCTTGAGGCCAGGAGTTCAAGAGCAGCCAAGCCAACATGGTGAAACCCCATCTCCACTAAAAATACAAAAATGAACTAGGCATGGTGGTGCACATCTGTAATCCCAGTTACTTGGGAGGCTGAGGCAGGAGAATTGCTTGAACCTGGGAGGCAGAGGTTGCAGTGAGCAGAGATTTTGCCACTGTACTCCAGCCTGGGTGACAGCAAGGACCTGTCAAAAAAAAAAAAAAAAGAAAAAACACTTTTTTTTTTTTTTTTAATGTAGAGACAGAGTCTATCTATGTTATCTGGAGTGGTCTTGAATTTCTGGCCTCAAGTGATCATCCTCCTGCCTCAGCCTCCCAAAGTGTTGGGATTACAGGTGGGAGCCACTGTGCCTGGCCACAAACTAATTACTAATGTGAATAATGCTGGAGTGAACACGGGAGAGCAGATATTTTACAAGGTGGTGATTTCATCTCTGGGCATATGCCCAGCAGAGGGGGTTGCTGGGTCACATGGTAGTTCTATTTTTAACTTCTTTAGGAGTCTCTGCACTGTTTCCCGTAATGGTTGTACCAATCTACATTTCCCAACAACAGTATGCTAGGTTCCCTTTTCTCCACACCCTCACCAACATTTAGTATCTCCTGTCTTTCTGATAACAGCCATCCTTATGGGTGTAAGGTGGTGTCTCATAGTGGTTTTAACTTGCATTTCCCTTATAGATGAACAGATAAAGAAAATGTGTGTGTGTGGGGTGTGTGTATGTGTATGTCACAAATATATATAATGGAATATTATTCGGCCTTTACAAAGGAGATCTTGCCATTTGCCTCAACATGGATGGACCTGGAGGACATTATGCTAAGCGAAATAAGCCAGACGGAGAAAGAAAATATTGCATGAGCTCACTTATATGTGGAATATTTTTAAAAAGAGCCCAACTACAGAGATAGAGAATGCAAGAGTGGTTCAGGGAGGGGGAGGAAATGGGAAGATACAAGTCAAAGGATACAAAGAAGCAGATATGTAAGATAAGTAAGTGCAGACGTCTAATGTACAGCATGAAGACTAAAGTTCATAAAATTAATTATTACTAAGAATTTATTATTATTTCGTTTTGAGACGGAGTCTTGTTGTTGTCAGCCCAGGATGGAGTGCAATGGCACGATCTTGGCTCACTGCAACCTCCGCCTCCTCGGTTCCAGCAATTCTCCTGCCTCAGCCTCCAGAGTAGCTGAGATTACAGGCGCCCACCACCATGCCCAGCTAATTTTTGTGTATTCTTAGTAGATATGGGGTTTCACCATGTTGGCCAGGCTGGTCTCAAACTCCTGACCTCAGGTGATCCACCTGCCTTGGCCTCCCAAAGTGCTGGGATTACAGGTGTGAGCCACCACACCCAGCTAAGAATTTATTGTTTGTTAAATAAATAGATCTCTCGGCTGCTCTTGTCACAAAAAAAAATAACCATGTGAGAGGACAGGTATGTTAACTTGCTTCATTATTGTAATCATTTTACTATCCATGTGTCTCCCACAACATCATGTTGTAAACCGGAAATATATACAATAAAATTTATTTTTAAAAATAATTGCTATTAGCCGGGCATGGTGGCACGTGCCTGTAATCCCAGCTACTCAGGAGGCTGAGGCAGGAGGATCATTTGAACCCAGAAGGCGGAAGTTGCAGTGAGCCAAGATCACACCACTGCACTCCAGCCTTGGCGACAGAGCGAGACTCTGTCTCAAAATAATAATAATAAAAATAATAATAATTGCTAAAAATTAGTAAGGACTTAACTAAATGAAAGGCTATGCCACATGAATGGGAAAATGCAATATTACAAAGATATCACTTCTAAAATCTCTAAAAATAAATATAAACAAACAAATGGAATTGATTCCAAAATGTATATGGAATTGCAAAGAGCAAGGAATAGCAAACACAATCTTGAAGTAAAAGAACAAAGTTGGAGGTCTACACAAATAGATATCATAAAGCTATAATATTTAAGATAGTGTGGTATGGGTGAAAGGATAGACAGACTAATGTTATGCACTTTCTGTGTCAGTTCCCCACATTACAAAATGAAACAACTAAAATGGAACACTATGAAGAAAGCAGGTGAACTGAAAACACTAAAGAATCATGTATAGTGGAAAAGATAAAGTATATTAGGAGGTGAATGCATAAAAGGATATATGCTTGGCCATGCACGTGTTCTATCTCCTGTGAATACCTTATGTTCTGCATGTGAGAAAATAAAGACAAATTATTCAAACAATTGTGGTTCTGGAAAGCTGTACAACCATCACCACCATCTAGCTTACCGTGCTCCCTTCAAAAAATGCACTGATTTAGAAGGAATAATGCTGGAAGGAGCTAAACTGGAGGAAGAGGAGAGTTATGGAAGGAATTGTGTCCCCCGACCCTCTCAAATGTTGATATTGAAGTCCTCACCCTCAGTGTGACTGATTTTGGAGGTAGAGCCTTTAAAAAGGTGGCTCAGGTTAAATGAGGACATAAGGATGAGACCCTAATGCAATAGAACTGGCATCCTTATAAGAAAGAATAAACTGGGCGTGGTGGCTCATGCCTGGTAATACCAGCACTTTGGGAGGCCAAGGCGGGTAGATCACCTGAGGTCCAGAGTTCGAGACCAGACTAACCAATATGGAGAAACCCTATTGCTACTAAATACAAAAAAATTAGCTGGGCATGGTGGCGGGCATCTGTAATCCCAGCTACTCAGGAGGCTGAGGCGGGAGAATTGCTTGAACCCAGAGGTTGCAGTGAGCCAAGATGGCACCACTGCACTCCAGCCTGGGCAACAGAGTAAGACTCCATCTCAAAAAAGAAAAAAAAAAAAAATCTAGAATAAAAGACACCAGTGATGCTCACACACTGGGGAAAGACCATGAGACGACACAGTGAGAAGGTGGTCAAACAAGACAAGGAGAGAGACCTCAGAAGAAGCCAAACCTGCTGGGACTTTGATACTGAACGTCCGGCCTCCAGGACTGTGGGAAAATAAATCTCTGCTGTTTAAGACTCCCAGTCTGGGGCATTTCGTTATGACAGCCCTAGCAAACGAATGCAAGGAGACACTGATAACTGACAACAAATTTTTAAAGGAAATTTTAATCATGAAGATAGAATGATTGCTGTTTGCTTACAAGAGATTACGATCAGCCGGGTGCGGTGGCTCATGCTTGTAATCCCAGCACTTTGGGAGGCGGAGACAGGCAGATCATGAGGTCAGGAGTTCAAGACCAGCCTGGCCAACACAGTGAAACCCAGTCTCCACTAAAAATACAAAAATCAGCTGGCCGCGGTGGCAGGCACCTGTAATCCCAACTACTCCCAACTAATGGGGAGGCTGAGGCAGCAGAATCTCTTGAACCCAGGAGGCAGAGGTTGCAGTGAGCTAAGATGATGCCACTGCACTCCAGCCTGCGTGACAGAGCTAGACCCTGCCTCAAAAAGAAAAAAGAGCGAGAGAGATTATGATCACATCGAGAGGAGAAAAATCACATTCAAAAATGCATTCTGGCACAGTCTAGGGTTATCAGAAGCTGCATGACACAAGCAAAAGGAATGGGACACTTGTCCATTTTGAGTTTCTTGTGATGCTTTGTCAATACTTTCAGAAGATGATTAACAATCGTCCACTTCTGAAGACTCCATTGCCAAGAAAGAAAAGTAGACTGTCCATCAGCTTCTTGGATCCGAATATGGGCGAACCCCAGGCATTCACGGTTTCACTCAGTCCTTCCACAGCTCATTTTGTTCACTTTTACCTTCCACCAACAGCAACCGGGACCACAGCCTCCACATCCACATATCCCTTCTCATCTCCAAACCTCACTCACTTCACTCTTCACTAACTAACTTGCTTTTAAAAGCAAGTCTAAAAACTTCCTTCATTTTATTATTGCTAAGTGTTATTTAACTTCATTATATGTCTTTCACACATTATTTCACTGTTCACATTTGTTGCAGTTAAAGGAAAACATAATTTGTATTCTGTAATGTTACTACACAAATAAGCTAATGAGTTAATTTAGTGTTAAATAATTAGGCCATTGGTGTTTTAAAGGCTTTATACTAAGCAGAAAAATCTTTTATATATACATATATAGAGAAAATGGTTGGGGTTTTTAGATGTGCTGGGAATACATTATCATTTTTTTCCCATTTAATGTAATGACATACAGACTCCCACGATCTAAAATGCACTATGCAGCGTGTTTTTAGGAATGGATTAGACTCTCTGATGGATGTCTGAACTAGGATACGAGATACTAGAAAGGATGAAGTCATACAGTCACCATATTGACGTGTATTTTAGGTTGTATTCCATTAGAAGGCAAATATGATTGACCATTAGTTATGCTAAGGTTGACCCCTACCTAGATTAGGGTGGTGACATTCTGATCACTCCATTTATAGTTAATGTTTTCCTCTGGGGACTAGAAGTAATCTGTGTGGTGTTACTTTGGTCCTATATGAATGTCTACAACAATCAGTCATCTATTGTTTTCGATGCCAAATGATAATCCTTACCTGAATCACTAATTTATTGGAGTTTGTGAAATTATATTTCTTTTATTTCATTCACATGTATGAACTAGATGTGTACACATCCACTTAAGTTTAAAAAAAAATAAAAAAGGCCGGGCTTGGTGGCTCATGCCTGTAATCCCAGCAGTTTAGGAGGCCAAGGCAGGCGGAAGACTTGAGGCCAGGAGTTCAAGACCAGCCTGGCCAATGTGGCGAAACCCTGTCTCTACGAAAAATACAAAACAGATTAGCCAGGTGTGGTGGCGCATGTCTGTAATCCCAGCTACTCGGGAGGCTGAGGCACAAGAATCACTTGAGCCTGGGAGGCAGAAGTTACAGTGAGTTGAGACCACACCACTGCACTCCAATCTGGGTGACAGAGCTCTGTCTCAAAAAAAAAAAAAAAAGTTAATAACATTTAAACAAAATATATTAACTAGAATTCTGTGAAGGCTTTGCTCATCAACTAGGGCTATTTGGTTATCCTAAAATAAATTTTTACTGAAAGAGCAAAATAAATGCTTTTTTCTTTTTTCTTTTTGAGACAGGGTCTGGCTCCGTCACCCAGGCTGGAATGCAATGGGGCAATCTCGGCTCACTGCAGCCTCAACCTCCTGGGCTCAAGCAATCCTCCTACCTCAGCCTCCTGAGTAACTGGGACCACATGTATGCACCAACATTCCTGGTTAATTCTTGTATTGTTGTGTGTGTCTGTAGACATGGGGTTTAGCCACGTTTCCCAGTCTGGTCTCGAACTCCTGAGCTCAAGCAATCTGCCTGTCTCGGGCTCCCAAAGTGCTGCGATTACAGGCATGAGTCACTGCACCCGGCCTAAAATTTTAATTTTTTTTAATTACCAATTTTCAAAGTAAGGAGTTGTTTTAATAGTTGTCTCAAATGGTAATAAATGCGACTTCTTGACTTCTTCTTATTGTATATTTATGAACTAATGAATTTTCATTGATTCAGTATATTCAATCCAAAATTATCATTATACTTTTAGTTGTCCAATTGTCACAACATTGTTCAGTAGGGACACCTTCACATGTGCTCCTGAGTCCTTTTGACGTGACATTATCTTCTAAAGTTTTCTTTTTTTTTTTTTTTTTTTAAAGACAGTCTCTCTCTCTGTCGCCCAGGCTGGAGTGAAGCATGCAATCTCAACTAACCTCTGCCTCCCAGGTTCAAGCGATTCTCCTACCTCAGCCTTCCGAGTAGCTGGGGACTACAGGCGTGCACCACCACACCTGGCTAGTTGTTTTGAAATTTTAGTAGAGACGGGGTTTCACCGTGTTGGCCAGGCTGGTCTCAAACTCCTGACCTCATGTGACCCGCCCACCTCGGCCTCCCAAAGTGCTAGGATTACAGGCGTGAGCCACTGTGCCCAGCCCTGCTTTCATGCTTCTTAACATGAAAGGGAGTCCCCGACTCACCTTGAAAAGTGCCTGCACTAGACCTGAAATCAGCAGTTTCCCAATGAGCCATATCTTGTTTTAATGTGGAGTGGTATTAGAGAGCACAGCATGGACATTACAAATGCTCATTTCTTCTGGTCCATTTCAGTGGACAGGACCAGAAAAAAAATTATACATATATATATATGTGCATGTATATATATTATATATATTTAAAAATATAGAGAGAGCTATATAATTTTTATATATTTTTTGAGACAAGGTCTCACTCTGTCTCCTAGGCTGGAGTATGGTAGTGTGATCTTGGTTCACTGCAGCCTCAACTTCCTGGGTTCATGCCTCCTACCTCAGCCTCCCAGGTAGCTAGGACTACAGGCATGGACCACCATGCCTGGCTAATTTAATTTTGTATTTTTTTGTAAAGGCAGGGTTTTGCCATGTTGTCCAGGCTGGTCTCAAACTCCTGGGGTCAAGCGATCTGCCTTGCTTGGCCTCCCAAAGTGCTGGAATTATAGGCATGAGCCACAGCGCCTGGCCCAGAAAATATATATTTAAAAACAATGAGTTAACATTGATTTTTCAATTCAATTTTAACATTATCGTGTTTTCGCTTAGCTTCTTTGATTACATAATTGTATCTTTTCGCTTGTACTAAAAATACTGGTTCCTGGCCGGCTGCGGTGGCTCATGCCTATAATCCCAGCACTTTGGGAGGTCGAAGCAGGTGGATCACCTGAGGTCAGGAGTTCAAGACCAGCCTGGCCAACGTGGCAAAACCCTGTCTCTACTAAAAATATAAAAATTAGACATGGTGGCGGGTGCCTGTAATTCCAGTTACTTGGGAAGCTGAGGCAGGAGAATTGCTTGAACCCAGAAGGCAGAGGTTGCAGTGAGCCAAGATCGCACCACTGCACTTTAGCCTGGGTGACAAGGAGACTCCATATCAAAAAACAAACAAAACAAAAACAAAAACCAAACAAAAAATCTAGTTTGTTACATTATTAATTTATGCCTATTTATGTCTCTTATGAGAAAATTGTATATTTTCAAAATTCCAGTACTGATAATACTACAAACAATATTACTTCTGAGAGTTTAAAATTTAGGAGAGTTTAATGTGTAAGGGTCTAAAGTTTAAAATTTTAGTTTCAGCTTTTTTATCCTTAAAATGCATCCTATTGTCTGGGAGCAGTGGCTCATGCCTGTAATCCCAGGACTTTGAGAGGCTGAGGCTGGTGGATCATGAGGTCAAGAGATTGAGACCATCCAGGCCAACATGGTGAAATGTTGTCTCCACTAAAAATACAAATATTAGCTGGGTGTGGTGGCACATGCCTGTAGTCCCAGCTACTCAGGAGGCTGAGGCAGGAGAATTGTTTGAACCTGGTAGGCAGAGGTTGTAGTGAGCTGAGATTGCGCCACTGCACTCCAGTCTGGCGACAGAGTAAGACTCCATTTCAAAAAAAAAAAAAAAAAAAAAAAAAAGCATCCTATTAATGATGTAAAGTCTCTCTCTTTCTCTCTCTTTTTTTTTGAGACAGAGTCTTGCTCTGTTGCCCAGGCTGGAGTGCAATGGCACAATCATGGCTCACTGCAGCTTTGACTTCCTGGACTCAAGTGATCTTCTCACCTCCTGAGTAGCTGGGGCCACAGGGGTGCACCACCAGGACTAGCTAGTTGTGTGTGTGTGTGCTGGCGGCGGGGGGCTTTTTGTTTGTTTGTTTGTTTTTGGTAGAGACTGCAGTCTCACTATGTTGTCCGGGCTGGTCTCGAACTCCTGTCCTCTTTTATTTTGGGGTTAGGTAATGGCATTACATGACTCAAAGTATACAAGGAGGAGTCTCAAAGCACATGGAGTCTTGTTTCCGTCTTTACCTCCTCAACTCCTCTCCCGTTTTTATTGTTTCTTGTTTATTCTAGCAGTGCTTGCTTTTACAAATACAATATTAGACCTTTCTTATTTCTTCGCCACCTCCACCCTTTCTCATTAAAACATAGCATGCTGTATATCCTGTTCTGCACTTTACTTGTTTCACTCAATAATATATACTGGAGATCCTTCTACATCAATATGTGGAGCCTCTGATTATTTTAAGACTTAAGCAAATAAGAATAGTTTTATTTATTAACTTGGACCAGAACTATGTGCTTATAATATAATATTTTTGATCAGACATTCTTAAAGTGTATAAATAGCTATTTCAAAATTTATTTCTCAATCTTTCTTTACATTGACTAGATACACAAATTTTAATTTACACACTTATCTAGAGCATGTATATGTATGCATTTAACATTTTATTCAACCCATAACCATGGATTTTTTATTATCTATAAATAGCCAATGCCATCAAAAGACAAGCCCACTCCCCGTCTTCTTTTCAGTGATGGAGTCTCACTATGTTGTCCAGTCTGGCTTTGGGCTGCAGGGATCATCCCACTTCAGCCTCCCAAATAGCTGGGATGTACAGATATGCCTCATCATGCACAGGTATAGGCCTCTTTTTTTTTTTTTTTTTTTTTTTTGAGACGGAGTCTTGCTGTGTCCCCCGGGCTGGAGTGCAGTGG
>NW_012103142.1:256359-267955 GCF_000951045.1 Mandrillus leucophaeus | reverse complement strand
AGACCATCCTGGCTAACATGGTGAAACCCCGTCTCTACTAAAAATACAAAAAATTAGCCAGGCATGGTGGCAGGTGCCTGTAGTCCCAGCTACTTGGGAGGCTGAGGCAGAAGAATGATGTGAACCCGGGAGGTGGAGCTTGCAGTGAGCTGAGATGGTGCCACCGCATTCCAGCCTGGGTGACAGAGTGAGACTCCATCTCACACACACAAAAAGAATATATACATTGACATTACAGACTGAGTAGTCATCACAATGTTCCCAATTCACAAGAAAGCAACAGTCAGAAAAATTAGAAAGCTTTTTTGAAAAAAATTTAATCACAGCAGAATTTATTCACACACACAAAATTAAAATAAAGCTACAATCACAGTAAGTTTCCACATAGCTCATTTGTAGCCAAGCAAGGAAAGCCATTTATCAATAATGAGTTAATTAAATCATGTGATGCAGAAGCCAAAGAAGTGTGTCTAGAGAAAATAAATTTGTTTAAGACTCTTATTCATCAAGAACAGTGCTTGAAGAGTTGAGGACACTGGGATAAAAATCAATAATCAACTAAAAACAAATCCAATGATTAAATGTGATTTTCCCTTGGCTCTTGATGAGTGGACAGATGCTACTGACACTGCTTAACTGTTATTTATTCAAGGAGTCATTGTGAAGTTTGGAGTGAATGAAGAATCAGCTGCTATCAACAGTATGTTTGGAACAATTACATAAGATAATACTTTCAAAAAAGTTGAGAAAACACTACTTCCATACAGCCTGAAGTGGAACCTACTAAGATGTGCTACAAGTGATGGTGGTAAAGGAAACGTTGTAGTGAGGCATATTTGCAAAGCATGTGAAAATGTAAGGTGTTTAAAGCCTGTGGTTATTCACTGTAATAACCATCAGTAGGTACACTGTGAAGAATATTTTAATTTATCATGTGTTATTGAACCAGTGTGTCAACAGTGAACTTCATTTGCATCTCGTGGTCTTAACATTGTCAATGCTTTGAACTGAATGTTTATGTACCCCCAAAATTCATATGCTAACCCCTAATTCCAATATGATGGTATTTGGTGGTGTGGCCTTTGGGAAGTAATTAGGTCATGAGGGTGGATCTTTGTGAATGAGATTAGTATCATTATAAGAAGAGACACAAGAGAGCTTGCTTCTCTCTGCTCTCTGTCTTGTGAAAATATGAGAAGATAGCCATCTACATCTTGGGCTTTCCAATCTCCAGAACTGTGAAAAATACGTGTTTGTTGTTTAAGCTAACAGTCTGTGTTAATTTGTTGTAGCAGACTGAACTAAAACAGTTTTTGTTAGAAATAGAAGTTGAATATCCTGACTTGTCCTACCATACAGCAGTACATTGACATAGTGGTGGCAAAGAGATGTTAAGATTTTCTTGAGGCCGGGCACGGTGGCTCAAGCCTGTAATCCCAGCACTTTGGGAGGCCGAGGCGGGTGGATCACGAGGTCAGGAGATCGAGACCATCCTGGCTAACATGGTGAAACCCCGTCTCTACTAAAAATACAAAAAACTAGCCAGGCGTGGTGGCGGGCGCCTGTAGTCCCAGCTACTCGGAGGCTGAGGCAGGAGAATGGCGTGAACCCGGGAGGCGGAGCTTGCAGTGAGCTGAGATCGCGCCACTGCACTCCAGCCTGGGTGACACAGCGCGAGACTCCATCTCAAAAAAAAAAAAAAAAAAAATTTTCTTGAGCTCAGGGCTGAGATAGAAAATTTTCTGAACATGCCTTCAAACACATGTAATAGTTAAACTTTCTGTGTCAACTTGGATAGGCTATGGTGTCCAGTTCTTTGTTCAAACACTAGTCTACATATTGCTCTAAGGGTATCTTGTAGATATAATTAACACTTATAATCAACTGACTTTAAGTAAAGTAGATTACCCTTGATGATATGGGTAGGACTCATCCAATTAGTCAAAAGTCTTAAGAGCAAGACTGAGGTTTCCTGGAAAAGAAAGTATTCTGCCTCAAGACTGTAACATTGAAATTCTGCCTGAGTTTCCATCCTGCTGACCTGCCCTACAAATTTCAGACTTGTCAGCCCCCACAATTGTGTGAGCTAATTCCTTAAAATAAATCTTTTTTAAAAACTTTTAAGTTTAGGGGTACATGGGCAGGTTTGTTATATAGGTAAACTGTGTGTCACCAGGGGTTTGGTATATAGATTATTTACTCACCCAGGTAATAAACATAGTACCTGATAGGTATTTTTTCTGATCTCCTTCCTCCCACCCTCCACATTCAAGTAGGCCTCAGTGTCTATTGCTCCCCTCTTGGTGTATGTGTTCTCATTGTTTAGCTACCACTTACAAGTGAGAACATGGCCTCGATGAATTTAATCTAAAATTACAAGGTAAAAAGGTGCTTATTGTGAAACTTATACTACAGTAAATTTATTAAAGTTGTTTGAATCAGGTTAAGCTACTTTATATATTTCCTATCATCAAAAGCTAAAACAAGAACCAAAATCTCCATTCCCATACAAAATTTGCAGCAGATATATTTTCTGAGCTCAAACCACAGTTCTAGCAGGTTTTTTGGTCCTCAGTGCAAGTGCAAAGGAAATTTCTATATTTCAGGCAGGGCTTGGGGGCTCACGCCTATAATCCTAGCACTTTGGGAGGCCCAGGCAGGCAGATCACTTGATCCCAGGAGTTTGAGACAAGCCTGGCCAGGGTTTCTGTAGAAACCCTGTCTCTACAAAAAATACAAAACTTAGCTGTGGGTGGTGGCACATACCTACAGTCCCAGCTACTTGGGAGGCTGAGACAAGAGGATCGCTTGAACCCAGGTGGTCGAGCTGCAGTGAGCCGAGATCACACCACTGCACTCCAGCCTGGATGACAAAGTGAGACCCTGTTTCCAAAAAAAAAAAAAATTCTATATTTCATTTAACTGTGCAATTGAGGAGCTTCTACCTAACCCTCATTTGGAGGTGATTAACCTACAATGTAATGATATGCTAAAAGGCAAGGATCAAGAAAAGTATATGTATTAGCCTGTTTTCATGATGCTGATAAAGACATACCTGAGACTGAGAAGAAAAAAAATGTTTAATTGGACTTACAGTTCCACATGGCTGAGGCCTCAGAATCATGGTGGGAGGTGAAAGGCATTTCTTACATGGCGGAGGCAAGAGAAAACAAGGAAGATGCAAAAGCGGAAACCCCTGATAAACCCATCAGATCTTGTAAGACTGATTCACTATCACAAGAATAGGACAGGAAAGACCAGCCCCCATGATTCAATTACCTCTCCCTAGGTCCCTCCCACAACATGTGGGAATTCTGGGAAATACAATTCGAGTTGAGATTTGAATGGGGACACAGCCAAACCATACCATTCCACCCTTGGCCCCCACTTAGTTCATGTCTTTGTATTTCAAAACCAATTATGCCTTTCCAACAGTCTCCCAAGGTCTTAACTCATTTCAGCATTAACCCATAAGTCCACAGTCCAAAGTCTCATCTGAGACAAGGCAAGTTCCTTCCACCTATGAGCCTGTAAAATCAAAAGTAAGCTAGTTACTTCCTAGATACAGTTGGGGTACAGATACTAGGTAAATACAGTCATTCCAAATGGAAGAAATTGGCCAAAATAAAGGGGTTACGGGGCCCATGCAAGTCCAAAATCCAACAGGACAGTCAAATTTTAAAGCTCCAAAATGATCTCCTTTGACTCCAGGTCTCACATCCAAGTCATGCTGATGCATAAAGTGGGTTCCCATGGTCTTGGGCAGCTCTGCCCCGTGGGTTTTCATGGTACAGCCTCCCTCCCACTGCTTTCATAGGCTAGAGTTGAGTGTCTGTGGCTTCTCCAGGCAAACGGTGCACGCTGTCAGTGAATCTACCATTCTGGGGTCTGGAGGACAGTGCCCTCTTCTCACAGCTCCACTAGGCAGTGCCCCAGTAGGAACTTTGTGGGGGTCTCTGACCCCACATTTCCTTTCTGCACTACCCTAGCAGAGGTTCTCCATGAGGGCTCTGACCCTGCGGAAAACTTCTGCCTGATCATCCAGGCCTTTCCACACATCTTCTGAAATTTAGGTCAAGGTTCCCAAACCTCAATTCTTGACTTCTGTGTACCTGTAGGCTCAACACCACATGGAAGCTGCCAAGGCTTGGGGCTTCACAGCCCAAGCTGTACATTGGCCCCTTTCAGCCATGGCTGGAGTTGCTGGGACACAGGACACCAGGTCCCTAGGCTGCACACAGCATGGGGATCTTGAGCCCAGCCTACGGACCTTTTCCTTCTGGGCCTCCAGGACCGTGATGGGAGGGGCTGCTGTGAAGGTGTCTGACATGGCCTGGAGATAGTTTCCCCACAGTCTTGGGGATTAACATTAGGCTCCTTGCTACTTATGCAAATTTCTGCAGCAGGCTTGAATTTCTCCTGAGAAAATGGGTTTTTCTTTTCTATCACATTGTCAGGCTGCAAATTTTCCAAACTTTTATGCTCTGCTTCCCTTATAGAACTGAATGCCTTTATCAGTATCCAAGTCACCTCTTGAATGTTTTGCTCCTTTGAAATTTCTTGTGCCAGACACCCTAAATCATCTCTCTCAAGTTTAAAGTTCCACAAATCTCTGGGGCAGGGGCAAAATGCCACCAGTCTCTTTGCTAAAACATAGCAAGAATAACTTTTGCTCCAGTTCCCAACAAGTTCCTCATCTCCATCTGAGACCACCTCAGCCTGGATCTTATTGTCCATATTGCTATCAGCATTTTGGGCAAAGCCATTCAACAAGAGTCTAGGAAGTTTCAAACTTTCCCACATTTTCCTGTCTTCTTCTGAGCCCTCCAAACTGTTCCAACCTCTGCCTGTTATCCAGTTCCAAAGTCACTTCCACATTTTCGGGTATCTTTTCAGCAGCATCTCACTCTACTGTTACCAATTTACTGTATTAGTCTGTTTTCATGCTGCTGATAAAAACATATCCCAGACTGAGAAGAAAAAAGGGTTTAATTGGACTTACAGTTCCACATGGCTGGGGAGGTCTCAGAATCACAGCAGGTGAAAGGCACTTCTTACATGGCAGTGGCAAGAGAAAATGAGGAAGAAGCAAAAGCAGAAACCCCTGATAAACCCATCAGATCTCGTGAGACTTATTCACTATCATGAGAATAGCACAGGAAAGACTGGCCCCCATGATTCAATTACTTCCCCCTAGATCCCTACCGCAACACAGGGGAATTCTGGGAGATACAATTCAAGTTGAGATTTGAATGGGGACACAGCCAAACCATATAAGAATATAATAGAATTATAAAAAGCCTTCCAAGTAATGAATATACCCAATCAAAACCAGATGGTCTTGGATTGATATCAGTATTTGGCAATACCTACCTTTGTAAAGACATTTTCAAAGATGAAATATGTAAAATCTCATTGTAGATCAGCATTAACAGATGAATATTTAGGGCCAGACGCAGTCTCTCATGCCTGAAATCCCACCACTTTGGGAGGCCCAGGTGGGTCAGGAGTTCAAGACCAGACTGGTCAACATGGCGAAACCCTATCTCTACTATAAATACAAAACTTAGCCAGGCATGGTGGCATGCACCGATAGTCCCAGCTACTCAGGAGGTTGAGGCGGGAGAATCGCTTGAACCTGGGAGGCAGAGGTTGCCGTGAGCTGAGATCATGCCACTGCACTCCAGCCTGGATAACAGAGTAAAACTGTGTCTCAAAAAAAAAAAAAAAAAAAAAAGATGCACATTTGCAGTTGACTTTGATGAGGAGGAACACTAAATTTGAACCCCAATTAATCAGCAAATCTATATTACAAAAAAATTGCATTCAATTATTACTTTTTTTATGTTATCAAAGCATACTCACCCTTCTCACCATGTGATGTCCTGCATCCTCTTGGGACTCTGCAGAGTCCCCATCAGCAAGAAGGCTCTCACCAGATGCACCCTCTTGACCCTGGACTTCCAGCCTCCAAAAATGTAAGAAATAAATATTGTTTCTTTATAAAACAAATTTGTCAATGACAATTCATGGAAATTTGTTTTATTTTCAAAGTACTTATATAATATCCTTGATTTTGTTTCTTGGCATGCAAAGCCTAAAATGTTTACTATTCGATCCTTCATAGACTAAGTTTGCCAACCCCCGATCTAGAAGAACACCTGATAAATACATCTTGGATAGCTTATAGTGATTTCTACAAAACTCTTTTTTTTTTTTTTTTTTTGAGATGGAGTCTCACTCTGTCACCCAGGCTGGAGCACAGTAGTGCATGGCTCACTGCAACCCACGCCTCCCCAGTTCAAGTGATTCTCCTGCCTCAGCCTCCCGAGTAGCTGGGATTACAGGCACCCACCACCACGCCCAGCTAATTTTTGTATTTTTAGTAGAGACGGGGTTTCACCATGTTGGACAGGCTGGGCTTGAACTCCTGACCTCAAGTTGTCTCTCCATTTTGACCTCCCAAAGTGCTGGGATTACAGTCATAAGCCACTATGCCTGACCTATACAAAACTCTTGATCCACTCCGAAGTTCTTTTATTCCTGTCTTCCACTCATTAAATTACCTCTAATTCAATTCCTCAAGCCAAAACTTTACAGATCTTTTTTTTTTTTTAACTTTCCCACAATCTCTACATTAATCCATCGAAATATCCTGTCAGCTCTGCCTCCAAATAGAGTAGCTTTAATTCATCTAGTTCTCTGCCTATCTGCTGCCTTTACCCATCTCTTGTCTGCACTACTAAAATGGTCTGATTGGTCTCCCCACTTTCACCCTTGCCCCCTAATGAGCCAATATTCACTCTAGCTAGAACGAGTCTCTCTAAAATGTTAAAAGATTATTACTCCCCTACTTAAAACTTTTTATTGCCTTCCCATTGCACTTCCAAAGCCAAATTCTTTATCATGATGTCAAAGGCTCTATATGACCCAGCAGCATCCTACCTCTTCAACCACATCTTTTCCCTCTTTCCCTGTAGCTCTAGGTCCACTGGTCTCCTTGTTAAGCAAACCATTCTTTTTCTCTTTCTTGGCTTGTGCATCTGTTAAACACTTTAGTAAACCATCTTCTCCCTTTTCTTTGCATGTCTGGGCCTTTACTTCCCCTTTGAATATTAGATTAATGTATATAGTATGCCCTCCTTTTCTGTTACTCTCCTCCTTATCTAGTTTATTTCATTTACAGCACTGCAGTGTAAGCTTATGAGAACAGGCACTGCCCGGGCATAGTGGCTTACATTTATAATCCCAGCACTTTGGGAGGCCAAGGCAGGCAGATCGCCTGAGTAGCCCAGGAGTTTGAGACCAGCCTGGGGAGCATGGCTGGACCCCACCTCAATTAAAAAATAATAAATATGGCCGAGTGTGGTGGCTCACGCCTGCAATCCCAGCACTTTGGAAGGCTGAGGCAGGTGGATCACTTGAGGTCAGGAGTTTGAGTCCAGCCTGGCCAAAATGGTGAATCCCTGTCCTACTAAAAATACAAAAATTAGCTGGGCATGGTGGC
This sequence comes from Mandrillus leucophaeus, assembly GCF_000951045.1. Lineage (NCBI taxonomy): Eukaryota > Metazoa > Chordata > Mammalia > Primates > Cercopithecidae > Mandrillus > Mandrillus leucophaeus. Next base: position 260,448 of record NW_012103142.1, on the reverse strand, counting down.
ACATGCCTGTAATCCCAGCTACTCAGGAGGCTGAGGCAGGAGAATTGCTTGAACCTGGGAGGCGGAGGTTGCAGTGAGCCTCGATGGCGCCATTGCACTCCAGCCTGGGCAACAAAGCGAGACTCTGTCTCAAATAATAATAATAATAAATTAATAAATAAAAAGAACAGGGACTGATCATTGTGCCTAGAGCAGTGCCCACACATGAGTAACACTAGATAGTTGGCATGTATGTTTTTTCTCAACTTTTATTTTTTATTTTAATGGCTGCTCCATAGACAGAGCAGGGCTATTCCATAGGCAGAACAGCCTAAACTTTCATTTTAGATAGAGGGGGTACATATGCAGGTTTGTTACATGGGTATATGGCACTCAGATACTGAGTGGAGTACCCAATAGACAGGCTTTCGACTCACAACCCCCTTCCAAATGCAATTACTTATTGAATAAAGGAAATTGAAAAATATGGGGAATCAAGAGCTATCAGAGCACATAGCAGAGGTCCTACCCTGGTCCCATGTAATTCTTCATCAAGATTTCTAGATGAAGTGAGGTTTAAACTAGTATCCGAAGAGCAGGAATTATTCCACTGACGGGAAACTATACTAGGTAGAGAGATGAGCATGAGAAGCAGGAAAAGCCAAAGCCTGGGACCAGTAACTGGGACCAGATCACTCGGACCTCATGAAAGAGCAAGAGGAAGCCAATTAAAGGTTTAAGCTGGAGAGTGGTGAAACATTAATTTTTGCTTTAGAAAGATTACTCTGGTCCTAGTGCATAGGGTGAAATACAGAGGGAAGCAAGACAGGAGACAAAGAACCAGTTAGGAGGTTGTAGTGGCAGAAGTGGGTAAGGAGTGCATCAATGTGAAATATTTAGGAGATAGCTTTGGTAGGACAGGTATGGGAGGTGAGAGAGCTGCTGGCAAGGAACCCTCCCAGGTTTAAACCTTGGGCATTTGGGTTGATGATGGAACCATTACCAAATCTGGAAACAACAGAGGAGAGCTGGCTAGAGGTGGGGTGGAGTACTTTAGACATGTTGAGCTTGAGATGTCTATGGCATATGGCTGGTTTAAACGTCTTGTCTCTTAAAGACATCATCCAGAGTTCAAGCCCCTATGATGCCTTCTGCTCTTTTCTTCAGTGTCTGGTATACAGCAGGCATTCATTGTTGAAAAAAGAAAGGAAAGAAGGAAGAAATCCAAGTGGGTTTGGGGCCCAGTAAAACTAGAGGTATAAAATTAAAGGTTGGCTGGGTGTAGTGGCTCATGCCTGTAATCCCAGCACTTTGGAAGGACGAGGCAGGCAGATCACCTGAGGGCAGGAGTTCGAGACCGGCCTGGCCAACATGGTGAAACTCTGTCTTTACTAAAAATACAAAAATTAGCCAGGCGTGGTGGCAGGCACCTATAATCCCAGCTATTCGGGAGGCTGAGGCAGGAGAATCGCTTGAATCTAGGAGGTGGAAGTTACAGTGAGGTGAGATGGCACCATTGCACACCAGCATGGGCAACAGAGCAAGACTCTGTCTCAAATAATAATAATGATAATAATAAAATTTAAAGAAATACATTAAATTAAAGGTCATCACTATTTAAATGGTTCAACTCGAAAGAGTGGATAAAGTCACCCAGGAATTTCAACATGAGTTCTGCATAGGGGGAAAAAAAAATCACCCCAGAGTGTGTAAATTTAGAAGAGGGCATAAAGGACCCTGAAGAACTGTAGCATTTATGAGATAGGTAATGATAATGATAATATGTAATCCTTACTAAATACTATGTGCCTCATTTCTAATTTTGTTGAAAATATTTTACCCCTTCACTAGAAATGTTTCCATTTCATCTAGAAATCTCCCAATTATTAGGTCAGGCTAGGACCTCTGCTATGTGCTCTGATAGCTCTTATTTCCCCCATCTTGCAATTTTCTTTATTATGAACGTGATCCCTCCGTGGGAGAACTGATCGCAGTAAAGGTGTGGGGAACTGATGACTACTGGTCTCACTCATAATAACAGCTAACACTTACTGAGTGATTACTGTGTGCAAGGCACTGTTCTAAGTATTTTACATGTATTAATTCTCACTACCCTATGAGCACGGTTAAATGTAATGAGGAACTACAGAGACAGAGAGGGTAAAGATAAAGGAGAGAGGTGATAATTAAAAGAGCAAAGGCTCTGGGAATGGGGCTATCCCTTGACAACAGATTGGACATCTCCTCCACTGCATCTTCTGAAGGACAGAGGCAGAGAGGTAACAAGTTTATTTGTGTAAACCAAAATCTTTAATTTCTGCACTTGTTTTCTGTATAATACCTACAAACAAAAAAAGAAAAACTCTAACAAGCTATTGTAATTGGTTTAATACCAGTAAGGACAAAGTGTCATGGGTATTAAGGAGAGTCAGGAAACAATTCTGCCTTACATCCAGCAGGCAGAGGTGGAAGTTGGGCAACTTCAGCACCCACTAAGTAGCAAGTATACCTGAGGCTTTGGGATCCCAAAATGTGTAACATATGGAGATTGTCCAGTGTGTCTCTGTTGCTGTGGCCTGGCCAGAACCCATTCTCCACTTTTCTGTCCTAGGACTTCAATTGCCTTTGAGGATTTCATGCCCACTTTGTTGCCATCTTGATGGACTATATCATCAAGGTGCTCTGGTTAGAGGGTGGTCATGAGGCTTAAGTTCTTTCCCCGGGAAATTTTATCTTGAGATGAGTGACACAAGAGACAAGAATGGGTCATCATCCCAAACCGTATGCCTTGGAGTTCCTGCTCCATGGATCCCCGACGCTGACCCAGGTCTTATCCTTCTGATGGCTGGTCCTTTGGCCCTTCTTTCAATTCCAGGAGCCACCCCACATCCTGCCATAAATTCCTCTTCTGATGAGGTTAGCCAGAGCCAGCTTCCAGTGCTTGCAACCAAAGGATCCTGGCCAATGGATATAGCCACCCATAGAATGTGTCAAGAATAGCTGATGGATGGGACTGTAGCAGATCCAAGATAGGTTGACCCCTCCTCATCCCCTTTCCCAATATGTTCACAGTCCTTATCATGGGGATGGGATTATGGCGTGGCTCTTTTGAGATGCTGACAAATCCCAGTTAGAATTTACCTTCTTAGCCAGTCACATTTTTCAGACCCTTCTGAGCGCCATACCTCGTAACTTTCAGAAACAAACTTTGGGGAAGGCTATCACCCCTGGCCCTATACTTCTCACTTCAACTCCTCTGTTTACCATCTCCATGTCAGTTCAGCCATCCACACCCATGACCATACTGTGGCACATGGAAGTTGTGTTTGTGAAACCTCTGCTGACCGAGAAAAGGTCTTTACTTAGCTTTCTTTGTGGCATTCAAGCGGTTTGTACTGCCCACTATCATCAAATTATCCTATCACATTGTAATAGCTTGTCTATCTTTGGCAATACCTGTGAACCCTTTGGGGGCAGTGTATTAATCAGGGTCTAGCATAGCGCTTTGTACTGAATGTTTGTAGAACAACCATCCAAACATACAGAATACAGGAAGTTGGGGAATATTATAAAGATCATGTGAACCAGCCAGGTTCAGTGGCTCAGGCCTGTAATCCCAGCACTTTGAGCGGCTAAGGCAGAAGTATCACTTGAGCTCAGGAGTTCAAGACCAGCCTGGGCAACATGGTGACACTTTGTCTCTAAAATAATAATAATAGACTGGGTGCAGTGGCTCAGGCCTGTAATCGCAGCACTTTGGGAGGCCCAGGTGGGCAGATCACCTGAGGTCTGGAGTTCAAGACCAGCCTGGCCAACATGGTGAAACCCTGTCTCTCCTAAAAATACAAAATTAGCCAGGCGTGGTGGCACACACCTGTAGTCCCAGCTACTTGGGAGGCTTAGGCAGGAGAATCGCTTGAACCCAGGAGGCAGAGGTTGCAGTGAGCCAAGATCATATCACTGTAGTCCAGCCTAGGCAACAGAGCAAAACTCCATCTCAAAAAGTAAATAAACAGCCGGGCGCAGTGGCTCAAGCCTGTAATCCCAGCACTTTGGGAGGCCGAGACGGGCGGATCACGAGGTCAGGAGATCGAGACTATCCTGGCTAAC
>NW_012103142.1:226377-255789 GCF_000951045.1 Mandrillus leucophaeus | reverse complement strand
AAAAAAAAAAAAAAAGGCAGGCAACCTACTCAAGGTTATCAGGTAACAGGTTAGGGCCTAAGTCCAGAAGAGTGTTCTTGGCACCAGTGTGAAACCATCCCATTCCTTCCCCATCAACATAACCTAGCCACCTAAGGAATACATCCAAGGCTCTGCAGCTCCGTTCTCACTCTCTCCCCCACAAAAATTACTCAATCCAGTCCACTATCAGTTTAGGTTTCAGGGCACAGTTTATTCAAAAATTTTAAGTAACTGCAAGTCCCACACCCAATTCCAATATCTATCCCCTCCGTATCTCCACAGAGGGGCTGTCTATCATATGTGGCTGGGATGGGAAAGGAAGAGGTATGGTCCTATTATGCAAGTTACTCGCCAGCCTTCAGCTTGTGCTGTCCCAAACCTGAGTCCCTCTGACCAAGGCAACTTGTTCAGAGAGCAGTGGTGCCACCCTGAGAGCACTTTAGGACAGTGCCATCTCCTGAGATCACTAGTCACATTCTAGTCATTGTGACCAATATATGAGTTACCAGTGGTGGTCAAAGGTAGACCAGAGGCACAGGCTGTTGAGGGAATACCCTCTATTAAAGAAGGTTCTAAGAATGAAACATGGAATGCTCAACTTGTTAAAGTGCTCAACTACAACATTAAAAAAGTGTTGGAAAGGTGTCTACTGGTGAGAAAGCAAGGTACAATCTGAGGGGCTCCTGGAAAGATACAATTTTAAAAGTATACAAAAGGAATTCTGCTTAAATCATTCCAGCAATGAGAGAGAAAAAAGTTTAGAGCTTAGCCTCTGAATTACTCAAGCTCTAAATCAAATGTATCTGTAGGTGGAGACCAACTCCTTTAATTCCTCATGGAGACGGAATAAAACATTTACCACTGTCTTTTGCTCTAATTCTTCTCTCACTAAATAATTGAAAATCTGGTTTCCTTAATGGACATCACCACTACAAAAATGTCCACCATGGGCAAGTGATCAACTTAAGTATGAATGGCCTATAAACCGCTTTCCTGCAGGGTTGGCTAGCCAAAACCTGGAGTGGGATGAGAAATTTGAGTTTCCACATCTGCCAGGCTGAGAGGCCCATATCTAAGAACAAGAGGTCCATAATGTATCAATGTATCTATTCTCTTGGCATGATTACAAGATCCACGACTGGTGTGCCATGGTAGTGAGGGAAAAGTACCCATCAGCAGCAGTGGTTATTTCATTCTAGAAGCTAGTATATAGCCTCAGCAGTCACTTGTAAGTCCAGTGGGCAGTGGCCCAGCCCTGGCCCTTGCACAGGTCCCGGTGGCGGAGAAAACAGGCATGGACTCGGAAACGACGGCCACAGTGGGGACAGGCATGCAGGGCTCCAGCATGGGTCTTCATGTGCTCTGTCAGATGGTGCTTCAGCTTGAAGCGCTTGTTGCAGATGCCACAGCCAAAAGGCCGAAGGCTGAAGGTCAGCATGATGTGCCGGTCACGCTTTGGCTTCACTGCAAACCGCTTCCCACACAGGCAACCAAAGCGTTTTCCATCTGCAGGGGGTGTCCCCCCTAGCTTCACAGGCCCATGCACAGCCTGGCCTGCTCCCCCAGGTCCTCCTCCCCCTGACAGGATTTCATTCCCATGAAGATCCACTGGTTTCCAGGATGGACCCCCTCCCCCAGATGTTGGCCCTGCCCCTGAAGGCAACAAGAACCCTAGCTCCCCATTCCCTTCAGTGTCCCCTCCAGAAAACACTTTGGTTTCCTCCTTTGCTCCTCCAGGCTGAGTTCCACTTCCTGATATCTCCTCCTTAGGCTCGAAGGGTTCCTGCTTAATGTAGAAGATTTTAGGGGGCAGTGCAGTAGGAGGGGCAGGAAGCTCAACTGGTGCACTCTCACCCTCTGGAAGCTTTCGGGGAGTAGCAGTCACGGGCAGTGGGTGGGGTCCATGAGGACGGGGAAAAACCCCTGATACTCTCTGGGGCTGAGGAGTCTGAGAGAGTGTGGCTGACCCCTGGTCCTCATCATCATCTTCTTCCTCCTCCTCCTCTTCTTCTTCTACCTGAATTTGCAGCACTTCTCCCAGTTCACTTCCCTCCCCTCCCACAGGGCTCTCAGTGGAAGCAGGGCTTTCAGTGGAAGCAGAGGACTGTACTGGGGTCTGGAAAGGCGAAGAGCGAATGCACCAGCCTCCTGTAGAGGATGTAGTGGAAAGAAGGGCATGGTAGGAGTTTGCTCCACGGGCTGAAATTCCACCACCTGAAGTTTCTAATTCTCTAAGAATCTCTGAGCACTGATCTACTACTTGCCACATTTGAAGGCCACTGGCCACAAGGAGATGAGCAGGAAGAGCATCCAGTGGTAGGCGGAGACGCCCTGAATAAATAAGCTGGAGCAGCCCTTCGAAGGCATCGGCTTCAATGACACTCGGCAGAGTGAGACGAGGTGCATCCCCCAGAAGCAGCTTGTCATGGAAGTAAGGAGAGGCAGCAGCCAATACTGCTTTATGAGCCCTAAGTTCCCGGCCCTGCACCAGGAGGGACACATCACAGAACTTTCCCTCTAGCCTGTGGCGGTTCAGAGATTCCAGTAGCGATGAGCTATGCTGCGGGAACTCGATCTGTATTGTCCGTGGGGCTGGGTTGCAGGTCGGGGAGGCGGGTACGGGCGGCAAAGGCGTTGGGGTTTCCATGGCCTCCTCGAAGGTGAGAAGAATTGGGAAGAGGAGAGGGGCCTGGGGGTAGACTCCACGCGGGATGAAGGCTGCAGAGGAAAAAGATGGAGGTCACAGAAGCCCTGGATAAAGGGAGCCACATCTTTTCAAATAACCCCCTCCCCCCACGAGCAATAACTGGAAACTTTTAAGTCAGTGGCGGTTTCTGCAAATCAGTCCAGCACACCAAGAAAGCAAAAACAAACAAACCACCACCACCACCAAACACCAACCGGGGTTGTAACTTCCAGCCCCTGTGGAAGATGCGAAGGAGGTCCTTCAGCCACGAGCCTGTCTTCACCTGCCCAGAACAGCTCCTGCCCCGCCGCTCCGTTCCGTCTCACAGTGCCCACAGAGGCCTGCTCCCGGGAAACCGCGGTCACCCGGACACCGGGAGTCCCGGCCCGGCTGTCCTTCCCGCCGACACGCCCCCGCCGTTACACACGCGGCGCTGCCCTCGCAGCTACAGTGCAGCTACAGCTCCGTCCCAGGCCGGAAGCCGCCGCCTCCCCGCCGGACGCCGTCGCAAAGTGCGGCGGGCGGAGCTAGAGGCGTAGCCAATCGAGGAAGGGCAGCCTACAAGCCTCGTGTTGACTGGCTACCGCAGACGAGGAGGGCGGTGCTAGTAGGAGGGCGCTGGCCCAGGGTGCCAGCGTATCGGGCGTCCGGGGTAGCTGCCGAAGTCCTCGCCGCTACAGAGGACCGAGAGCCAGGTCCCAGGAGAGAACAGCCCGGTCGGAGGGGGCGGGCCGTCAGCCGCCCCGGAAAGCTGCGTTTCCCGGTGATTAAGTGTAGCACCCGCCCCCGGTAGGTCCTGAGAGGGGCAAGATTAGTTGGGCACTTACCGTGTGGGCCTGGCACTTGCCCACATCACCTTGTGTCCTCCCACCGGCCCTGCGAGGATGGGGGTTGCCGTCCTCAGTTTCCAGGCGGGGGAAACGGGCTGGAAGCGTCACTCAGTTAATAGTAGTAGACCTGGGACTGGAACTCAGATTTGCTAAGGAACTAGGCAGGTTCTTTCCTCTATTCTGCATAGGAGCATTTTAACCAGCAATTAAAGAAACCTTACTTCTAGGTGATTTTTAAAAGAGATAAATGTGGATATATACATGAATTCTTTTATCAGATAACGCCGCTGTTCCTGGCCTCAGACTAAGTGACACAGTGGTGAGGGGAGGGAGAGACTGGAGAAGTTTGGCCAGTGCAAAACTCCTGCTCTAAAATATAAAAACTCTCATTGGGAGGGGAGAGTGACATTTTATGAGGAGAGTGTGGCATCAGGTGGGGATGTACGGTTTTCGTCTCAGGCTGTCAGCTTCCTTTCAGAAAGCAGATCTTACCACCGTACAGGTCTGTCTGGAGAGCCCTGCCTAAGAAAGTCGGCACAGCGATAAAAGAACAATCTCCGTTTATTAAACATGTTTTTTTCTGTTTCACCACACACTCCAGAAAAAAAGGAAATGGGGCTGGGAGTGGAGAAAAGGGGACAGCGAGGAGGGGATAGATAAGGCTGGGAGTGGGGTGGGGAGGGAGAACGAGAAAACAAAATAAAACAGGTAGGAAGAGCATCTCCCTACCCTTAAGGTAGTGGGTGGGGAGGGAAGCAGAGGGGCGGGGGGGGAGGGGGCCAGGAAGCTCTGTACAGAAGGGTTGCCCCCAGCCCACACACACACACCCCGGATATGTACAGTACAAACCCCAGATAATTACAACAGCCAAAGAAGAGAGAAGGAAGGTTGGGGAGGGTCCAGGGCTAGGGCCTGAGGTGGGGAAAGGGCACAGGGATAAAATTTCACATATTTACAACTTTTATATAAGTATAAATTTGGCCCCGGCTGGGTGTATGTGTAGGGGGATAGGACTGAAGGGTAACTGTCCATACAAAAGAAAGAGTAGAGTCTAGGAGAGTCTCAATACCAAACGCAAAAGGATGAAGGGGGCAAGGCTGGGTAGGGGACAGCAGTCAGGGAAGAGGGGGTGCCAAGGAGGGGCTTCTCCCCTCCCATGGCCTACCCACCCCAAACCCCATCCATCCTACCTCCCCTATCCCGCCAGAGAACTATGTACAGAGAAACACCGAAAAATTGTGGAGCTGGCGGGAGGGAGGGAGGTGGAAGGAGATTGGGAGGGGGAGGATGAGAGGGAAGCCCAGCCCCGTCCTACCTCCCCCAGGGGACAGAGTCATGGAAGGGGGCCCCCCAACACCCCTCCTCCAACACAGGTCCCCCCACCCCGGGGGAGAGAGACATGGCTTTTCCTAGAGTAAGTTCCCCCCTCCCCCTGGGAGTAGAGACCAAGAAGAGAGAAGGGAGCGGCACGGGGGGCTGTGTGTCAGAGTAGGACAGATCAACTAGCCTGTCCTCCCAACATACACACCCTCCTAAACCCTGACCCCTCACCCTAACCTCAATTCCACCCCACCCAACACACTGGGGGAGGGGGGGGCATAAGCCCCCTCACCCCGCTCTGGGACCAGCCGAGAGCAGATCAGGTGTGGGGAGAAGGGGAGACAACTCCCATTCCCCCCTTGCCGCCCCCTCCCTGCCCCGGTGGCCCCCTCCACCCCATCTGGGTTCTGGGTGGGGAGGGAGTAAATTTAAGAGGGGTAGGAGGAGGAGTTTGTGCGTGCTGAGCCCCCCCAGACGCTCCTGAGAAATCAAGGGGTAATAGGGCCCCCTCACCTGGGGTCCCCTCCCCATAACAAGGGGGGCAGGGGAGGCCAAAATGGGGCGGTGGAGGGGAGTTAGATTGTCAGCTCTGGTTACTGCTAAAAAAATCACCCTGAAGTTGAAAGTTTGGAGGTGCCACACCCCCAGGGTGGGGGTGAGGGTCTGTCCCCCAGTGCTCAGGGGAACGATGAGGCAGAGGATGGGGATAGCACCCCGGAGTGAAGGGGTCTGTGTGGGGTAGGCGGTGTCCTGGGGCAAGGGTCCCTGGGGGTCAAAGAGAGGGCAGCACCCCAATGGGAAGGAAAAGGGGGCGGCTGAGGGTCCCCGCTCTCCCTCCTGGAAATGGTGCAGTGGGGTGGGGGGGGTGGGCAATCAGTGTGCCTCCCAGGGAGGCATTCGGGGAGGCAATCCCGCTGTTCCTCGGTGATGTCCAGTCCTGGTGGTTGGTGCTGTTACAGGGTGGGGTGCACAGGAAAGGAAGAGAAGGTCTGTGATGCTGGGTGGGCTAGTGGTCTGCGGTGTTTCGGAACTCGCCGTTCTCCGTAATCTGCAGCCGGGGTGGGGGTGGTGGGGCTGGGGGGGCCAGGCCGTTCCACGGTGGGGCCAGCGTCACACGCGGGTTTGTTGGACCCAAGGGGGGAAGCTGCCTCTCCTGCAAGACACCAAAAAGGAGAGCGCGGACTTATTGAGACGCTTCAAGGGGGCCTGGATGCCAGTCCCCTAGCAGTGGCCTCCCCTATAGCCAGCCCACACCACAAGCCATGGACCACCTCCTCCTCCCAGGACAGTCCCCACCATCCTATTTTGTTTCTCACCTGCAGTAGAAGTTAACGTCCTCTGGGATCAGAGAGAAGAGAATCTCACCCCTAGACTCCTAACAGGGGCCTTCAAGCCTTTAACCCAGAGTGTCACACCAGGAAACCAGATCAAAGCAGGAAGTTCCCACCGCACCCCCAACCTAACCCTTCTCTGGCTTCACCTATGTATATTCCTGCCCATTCCACCCTCCTCCTCTTGAAACCCCCTCCCACCCATCCCCAATCCTAGGTGGGGAACTTCATGTTGAGGAATAAGGGGAGGCAGTACAGAAAAACCTCATTAATCCAAACCCCTGTGGATTTGGAATTTCTTCGTAATTTGAACAAAAACTGAGCTTGAGTTTTCCTTTATCTGTGAAGAAAAGGTGTACTAAGCAAATTAGTGGTGGAAATATGTCTGTAGGAGGGGATATTTAACCCATACCAGAAAACAGACTTTTGAATCATATCTATTCATTAATGCATGCTCCCTGAGGAGTGGAAAAAGCCTTGTTCATCAAGTTCTACTTACTGTATATATTTTGAAGACATGCATTTCATTAAATAGACACTGTCATTCAGTTTTGTCACTTATTCACAGTGGCCATCTTCTCAAATATAACATTCCAAATTAGAGAGAGGTTTTACTGTACTGGGGGGAGAGGAAGGGGATTCAGGGAAGTGATACGGGAAGGGAAAAATCTTATGGGAGGGCTGCCCCTCTCTCTCACAATTATGGCAGAAATGACTAGGAGCTTCTGCAGACACAGCATGCCCCAATCTCTGCATCCCTGGGAAGCAGAAGCCGGCTTTATTCTTTTCCACCCCCATCTTCTTTTCAGTCCTTCTCCCTGGGCTCCCAATTAGAGGGTGAGGGGTACCAGACCCAACTCCTACCCCTGGTCCTACTCTCATCACCTCCTATAGCTGCTGGACCAACTCCTGGTTCCTGCCCTTAGTTCTGTTCCTCTGCTGGGAGAAAAGAAAGCCATCTGAATTTCCCTACACTTCTGGTTGGGAAATTCACTTCCTTCTCTCTTCTTTGGCTGTTGTAATTATCTGGGGTTTGTACTGTACATATCCGGGTGTGTGTTGGGGGGGCGCTGGGGGCAACACTTGGCTTTTTAAAATTCAGGCTCAGAACTAATTTTTAATTAATGGCTGAGTTGCAGAGGGACCAATACCTACCACAAGTGGTTTAGAACAAATATCCAAATTATTACTTGGGCTACATGGCATTTAGGCTTGGCAATATAGCTATGTCTGACCTTAAGATACAAAACCTTCCAAGTAAAAGCTTCTATGTAAGCTCTCCCTTCCATCCTAGGATTAAGGACCTAACCTCTCAGGTCGCCCAAACCCCAGCCTTGGGTATGAGATACCCAGCAAAACTGCCTTCTTAGCTTGCTGGGTATCTCACACATTTTCTGCAAGTCAGTGAGAGGAAATCACTTATGGTAGGGTATCCTGAGTATGGCGGGAGAGCAGGAAAGGAACCCCCATATTCTATTCCCTGTTTGTCTGCTGGTGACAGCACATAAGCATGCCCCGGACACCCCCATAGACCCAAATTTAGAAAGTGGATAAATTAGGGTGCCATTATCCATTTTACAAAAGAATTCACTGCAGGAGTCCTTTAAATGGCAAAGTCCCCTGGTGCCTTTTAGCATCTGTTTATAGATCACCAGCTACTTTGACAGAGAGGCTGGGCAGACAGAGTTAAAATTACAGTGTAAGGAGCCACTGCCCACTACAGCTCAATCCCAAAGAAAATCGCATCTCAGAAATAATGTCTGTAGCTGACAGGTTCTCATTTACTGGCTTTTTAGGTAGGGTTATGTGTCCGGCAAGGCCACTCAATGGCAGGAGAGGGGGAGTGAGTGGCATCAGCAACCTGGGGATGTGAGCTCTGAGAGTACGTTCTTTACCATGCTGTTCCTGGCACCTCTGCCTGGGAATCAACATGCCTACTGAGCCCACGATCTGATCTAGGAGGATGTCTCTCCCCATTTCTAAACTCCCAGGCCACATGGTCAAGTCCATGTCCTAACATCTGCCTGAGGTTCCTTTCTTGCTCCTTCTTGTTCCACCCACCGTGCCTAATGTCAGGACATCTCAATAGCATTTTTTCCAGGGTATCCCAAGTCTCCCTGAGTTAATTACCCACTCCTAATTCCCACCCAACAGGGGCCAATATGAGCTCCAGATGCCTTCTGCCTCACAGATGTGAGGAGGAGGAAGAGAGAGAATCAGGTGAGGAGTGGAAAGGAGGGTAGAGAACCAATGTTAGGGAAGGAAAAGGAAAACCCAACCTACCTGCTGCAGTCAGCACAGCCCCTATAGCCAAGGTCCTCCAACCCATCATCGCCTCCACCCCATTAACAAACCCACCCCCAGCCCCTAAGGACACTCTGGTGAAATGGGGGGTGACAGACATACACTGGAGAGGTAGAGGAAGAGGAGGGCTTAGAGTCAGGAGGAGGCTGGGAGGGGGTAGGTTTTGCAGGGAAGTGGATGTGACCTGTGAATGTGCTGGGCCCATCTAGGGCCCAACTCTTGGTGTTGCTAAGGTATTGTTGGACAGTTCTGGGAAGCAGCAGCAAATGCTGTCTTTGGGTGGTGTCTTGGGAGATAGGTCTGTACAGGAGGTGTCGGAGGGCTGGAGTCTGTGGAGGTTCTCTGGGTGTGGAGGGCAGCAGTGAGAGGGGAGAGGCTCCAGAGGTGTTGGAGGGAGTGGGCTTCATGACCAACCTGCAGTGGTCCGGAGTCACCTCCCCCTGTGTCCTCCGCCCGTGGCCAAAGCGGAACCAGGAGAATTACCTGATGAGGAGCTGCAGTGGGAGAGAGTGGGGTCATGGGGTCAGGAGCCTTGGTGGGGGCATGGCAGGCAGGGGGAGCCTAGCAGTCAGAGCAGAGGAAAGAGGAGTATGGGTAGGAAAATGAGCAGAATTTTGGGAAAGCAAGGGGTAAGGGTGAAGAAGGGAGGTCCTAGAAGCTGGCTTTTGAGAAGAGAGGCTGGGCAGCAGGCAGCTGGGAAGGTGTGAGGGCCAGAGTGGGAGGGAGGCCGGAGGGAGGCCAAAGGGAGCCTGGACTTAAATTCTGAGGGAAAAGGGAGGTTACAGGATGGAAGGCCTTCAAGATCTGAAGAGTCAGGAAGAGGAAGCTATGCAGGAGCTGCCAAGGAGACAGGAAAATTGGGGAGCCAAGAGAACAGAGGTGATGGGATCCCCAAGTTTTCAGGGTACCGGCCAGGGCCTAGGGAAACTACAGATCATACTGCCCTGTGCTCTATTCCAGAAAATAGCAGCTTCTAGCCCTCTGGCCCAAGAGCTCAGAGGAAGCTGAACAACATGCGTTGAATAGAAGTGGGCAAAGAAGGGGCAGGGGTTCACGGAACTAGGTGGGGTCTAGGGGCAGAAAGACCAAGGTTCTGGTAGAGAAGGTCCCGAGATGCAGACAGGAGTGGGAAGACTGGATGGGAAGGCACAGGAGTTGGGCTGACGCTGCTAGGAGTGACAAAGGCACAGACGATGGAATGAAGATGGGGTCACTAGGGGGCTGCCAGGAGCAGCCAGTGGACAAACTGCAGACTATGAGAGACAGATGGTGATGGGGCTGGGTGGCTGGTGTAGTGAGTGCACGAAAGACAGTGGGATGGATGGGGATGGGACACGGAGAAGATAAATGACATTGTAATTTCCACCTGAGCGTCGAGCAGCCTCTTCTTGGGTTCTGGCAGCGGCTCAGCCATGGCGGGGTGGTCCCGGCGCAGCTCCTCCTCCACCAGCATCAGCCTGAAGGGACGGGCTTCAGTGGGGTTAGTGGCGGGCACAGGCTCAGAGCCTGCCCATGGAACCCCACAGCTCTCTGGAAAAGCCTCAGGCATCCTTATCCCTTAGAATCAGAGTCCCTCCATTGCCATGACACAAGACTCCCTGTTACTCAGGATCATGCTCTCCACCTTCCTCCCAGGAACCCTTACACCTCCCTGCTAAGGCAGCTTTCTGTGCCTCAAAGACTTCTACCATCCAGACACCTCCAGGCCTCCATCTTCCCAATCAGGACAGTAGTGCCCCTTCCCCAGACCTTCCATGGCTGAGGACCTGGCTTCTGCATCCCCCATGTCACCTCACTGTGAAGATCCTCAAAGTGATTTCTCATAAAGGATATTAATTAGAGCAGTGGTTTTAAAAAAATATTTCAAGAAGTCCTTTTCTTCTAATTAAATCTTACATAAAATACATTTAGAATGGATCAAAATAGAGGTGGCTCTGGTTGGAGCGGGGCCCAGGGGCAACCCCCTCCCCGCAACCCCACCACTCTGAAGGTAATTGACCTCTTTGCTGAGGATACCCTCTTTGGAGCCCAGGGCTTGCTGGAGCAGCTGAAAAAATACAGGCTAAAAGACCCTTTCTACAGAACACCTTTCCAAGGCTAGAGAGGGAGGGTCTGCCCAGGAAGGGCAGGGGCTACTCTGGCTAGGGAGCCCTGCTTAGGTTTGGGGTGAACATCACAGGTTAAGTTGAGAATAACCAGTGGGGAGTCCTGGCCTAGGGTGAATGCAAATGCAGTGATGGTTGGACAGGAACAGGTACATTTTCCAAGGGCTTCTGAAGCTACTCTATCACAAGAGAGGTCAGGGTTTAGTAAAGGGATATTTAATGCACTAAGCAGGTTGTGGTTTCTCTCCATCTGGTGATAGTGGGTGGGTGGCTTCCCGGGGAGGAGAGTGGTGGGCTCTCCTGGTGGGCTCCTGAGTTTGGGATGGGAGTCAGTAGTCGCTCGCCCACTTGCTTTCTTCAGCCTCAAGCTCTCCCTCACAACCCCCTCCCCAGGCCGCCCCTCACCTGCCAATGATGCTCTTGATCTGCGAATCTTTCTCTGCCTGCTGCTGCCTTAGCCTCTTCTCACTCTGCTCCAGTCGGGCCTGATACTGCATCAGGATTTTGCTGGTCTGTTCTTCCTGGGACAGCAGCCTCCGCTCATACTCTTCTAGCTTCCGGTTGGACATGTGCAGCCGCTCTTTCAGTGAGTGAATCTCCTCCTCGTACTCCTTCACCTGCCCGCCGGGCACACGACCCCGCACTGTGAGGGGCGCCCCACCCCAAGCCCACCACCCAGCCTCCATCCCTGTCTGCTGAGCACAGCCACTGCATGGTAAGGGACATCCAGCTGCCTTCCCCAACCCCTTCCCTGCCTGTGGATCATATCCACACACCTGCTTTTGAGAAGAACCTGCCATGGTGCTGAGGCTCCCTCAAAATAGAGCAAGGTCACAGACTCTCACACCCTAAGGTCTATGTATGGCACTTCATGAAGACCCACACAGAAACCTAGACTCACAAGCACACCTTGAGTAACTGTGCTCAGAAATTAAAAATAGGGTGACTCTTCAGCCCTAAGCCAGGCCCCAGAACACATGCTGGAGACACAGGAAGAAAAGGCAATTGATGGGGGAAAGGCAGGTGTTGTCCTCCATGTGACCCTCTCCTTGGCTCTGTCAAGGAGCCAAGGATAGGGGGTCTACAAGTGAATTCTAGACTGAGAATCTAGGAATTCCAGAGCTGGAAGAGTTCAGAAGAGTCATTTTATCTGCCCTATTGGCTCTAGAGTTTACAGCTGTGCTGTCTAATGTAAGAGCCACCAGCCCACATGTAGTTATTTAAAATTTAGGCCAGGCACGGTGGCTCAACACTTGGAATCCCAGCACTTTGGGAGGCTGAAGCATGTAGATTACTTGAGCTCACAAGTTCTAGACCAGCCTGGGCAACATGGCAAAACCCCGTCTCTACAAAAAAAAGAAAAAAAAAGAAAGAAAAGAAAAAAAAGAAAAACCAGCCGGGCATGGTAGCACGACCCTGTAGTCCTAGCTACTCAGGGGGCTGAGGTGGGAGGATGCCTTGAGCCCAGGAGGCAGAGGTTGCAGCAAGCCACATTTGCACCACTGCACTCCAGCCTGGGTGACAGAGCAAAACCCTGTCTAAAAAAAATTACAAAATTAAAATTAAATAGAGCTAAAAATTCAGTTCCTGAATCACAACTAGCCACATGTGAACAGTACAGATTACAGAACATTTCATCACTGCAGAAAGTTATACTGGATAGTGCTAGTCTACAGCCTTTCTCAACAAGGTTTCCTCATCTGAAGCACAGAACAGAAAAAAAATGATTCAAAAGACTATTTCCTCATTCTCTGAAGAGGATACAGACATGTATCACCAACCCTTCTACATGCAGAGGAGAGACGTGAATTAACTTCCTACGGTGGCTGCGTTTGGGCTAATATTAGGGCTTAATTCTCATTAAATTTGCTGGTCAAGCCCATTTGAGTCAGTCCCCACATTTCCTATGCTCAAAAACCACTCCCCATGTTAGGGTCATATGTTGTTTATATATATGACCTAATCCTGCAGCCACCCTCTTCCTTAGGCCCTAGGAGCAACAGCTTCCTCAAGTAACTTTCTGCTAAGTTATCTGTGTGTGCCCCAGAGCTCTTGGTGCCCCTTGCCCTCAGCCTCCACCAAGTGAGGGTCCGGATGGCCTTTTCACACATGACCAATACATACTACTTTACCACATGCATCCTCTGCCCACTGAGTAACTTATGCCCATGGGACAGTGACTGGGTAGGCCAGACATCACTTGTAATATAACTGCATCCCCCTCCATCCCCACCCAATTTATTAGCTCCTACTGCCAGTAAAGTAACATTTCCTTTCCTAAGCAGTCACAGGAGCCAGGGCTTATGTGCCTCCTGGGGAAGAATATGGAGGTAAGCCTAAAATAGATGATCCCCAGATAGTCTACGATATATATAACCTACAAAATAGAGTTGAAAGTGACTTTTAACAACTGTGTGTATCTGGTCTCCCCAGATGGACTGAAGGCTTCTCAAGAGGTAATCACGTCTTTGCCTTTTCTTTCTACCATAACTACCTGACCCTGGAGGTTTCCCTTGGAAGTGACTAGAGATCTCCCCTGTGGGTAAAAGGAAACACTGGGGCTTGGAGCTGGTAGAGCCCACCGTACCCTATCCAGCCGGCTCTCATCCATCGATTTTGAGTACTCCTTGAGCTTGTACTCTTCCCGCTCGATGTGGGCACTCTCGATGTCAGCCGACAGGTGAGGCATATTGGAGACCCAGGCCACTGTCCGCTCAGAGGCTGGCATTGTGGGGTTCAATGTGGACGGTGTCTGAGAATGCTGGGACAAGGCACAGTGAGGGCGAACAGAGAAAGGAAAGGTAGGAAAAAGCAGGGTACATTTAGAGGAAAACAGCACAGCCAAAGGAGATGACAGTCCCAGTCCTATTGCCCTGCTGTAGCCTTTATCACCTCTGAATGCCAGAGATGTGAGTTGAATGCCAGAGAATTTCTCCTGTTACTGTTCTGATTCAGGATCTGATTTTTATGCCTCCAAGCCCCCAACTGGCCCTATCCCAGTCACCCCCACGCTACTTATGGATTAATCCCCTCTGGAATGAGAGTGCTAAGAGGGTTCAGTGCCATATCCTTAGTGCCTGGCATAGCACATGGCACATAGCAGGCCCTCTATACACATTTAATGGCCAAAAGGAAGCAAGAAGATTGTAACTTCAGGCCACAGACTCTGTTCCAACCCCACCCCTCCAATCTCCTTCTTCCCTCCCTGTCGTGACCCAGTCCGCCTTCCTCCTGCCTTCACCTACCTGCTTGGTGATGGAGGGCTTCAGCCCCCCACCCCCTCCGCCACCGCTGCCCCCGCTGCCCCCAATGCTGCCCTCCTTGCTGAGGCTCTGTTGCCGTGGACGGGCGGGGCCATAACTTGGCTCTGGGGACTGCAATAGATTCCCGCTGGATGGCCGGGGTTTCTGGGCTGCGCTGACTGTCAACTGCTGAGACTTGCCCCTCTGCAATGGAGGTGGCTGGCCCCCGCCACCCCCACCGCTGCCCCCACCGCTCCCACCTCCAGGCCCTGAGGGGGCTGGCCTCTGGGGACCAATGGTGATCTGGGGAGGGGACAGCATGTGCTGCAGGTTGTCCTGGAGTGAAAGCTGCCGACGGGTGAAGTCAGTGCCAGAGGGTCCAAACTCATCACTGTAGCTGTGGCTATGAAGGATGGAGGCAGCAGGGGGCTTGGGGACCCCGGAAGAGAGGTCCTCACTCTTGCTATAGCCATGGAATGGGGCAAAGGTGTCCCCAGGGGGCTCTCCACCTCGGTGGTGGTGATGGTGGTGGTGGTGGTGATGGGAGGAAGGTGGGCCATGGCCACCGCCCCCGCCATGGCCGCCTGGGGGACCTGGCCCATCAGCAGCCATGTGGAAGAGAGGGTTCTGGAAGGAGAGGGGTATTCGCAGTTGCTGGGCAGGGACACCGTCTGTGGTGACACCCATCTGGCTGAGGCGCATGCCAGCTGCCGTGATGGATGAGCCACTCCCCTGGGAGAGGCGTCCAGCAGGCGCAGGCCGTAGCCCCAAGGCTGCTGTCAGCGAGGCCTGGCTTGAGTGCAGCAGGTCCCCTACGGCTGCCAGGTTCGAAACACTGCTGCTGTTGAGGCGGCCACCAGGCCCATCGCCCTGTAAGTCCAGCATGGACACACTCTTGTTGACACTCAGCATCTTCTGCTCTGGCTCTGTGATGTCCGAGCTGCTCGTGCAGTATGCTGGTGAGGAACGGGCCAGGGGTGGACGGCTTACATAGAACAGGTCTTTACCCCCACCAGGCGGTGGTGGGGGTGGCTTTTCCTTGGTTGGGGAGGGGAGGCGAGCCATGTCCATAGAGCTGTCAGAAAGGAAGGGGGCACACAAGCAGAAGGTAAGGTTGGGGCTCCTAGCAATTGAGCCTTGCTGTGGTCTGGCATAGGCCTTGGGGTGAAAAGTGGGACCCAGAGGGAAGGGCTGAGAGCTAGCAGTGGCAGCCCTGAAGAGGGAAGGCAGGGAGGATGGGAGGGGACAGGTGGGTAAAGGGAAAGGACAGGGCCCCTCCAGGAAGGGGGTGAGGCCTAGAGGAGGGGAGATGGGGGCAGCAAGAGAAGGAATGGGGACAGGGCTGGGCAGATATGGAGGAGATGAGGTCCATGGAGGAGGAGAGGAGTAGGGCGAAGGCCAGTGGAGCAGGAGAGGGAACAGACAGGAGAGGAGAGGAGGGCGGGGGAGGGGAGAGCCCCTCACCTGTTGAGGCCTCGAGCCATGAAGGACTGAAGGTCGATGGAGCTGGAGAGAGATGGAAAGAGGGGCGAGCACAGACAGAGAAGGAGAAAGATGTGGACAAATGAAAGGAGAGGCGGGAATGGTGGCATGGGTATGGTGTCGTGGAGGAAGACACGGGCAGAGGAACAAGCAGGGCCATCATCAAAATAATGAGCAGCAAATGAGGCACAGGCACCACCCATGGGAATTGAGGCTGGGACTCTGGAGCAGGCTGCAGGCCCTACTAGGCTTCTGCTGCCACTGCTCTAAGTGCTGGATCATGGGGAGGTCTGTGAGGTTTTGGTTGGGGGCTAGGGGAAGTGCTTATTCACTAGCTATTACTGAGATGTTTGAATATTTTGACACATAGCTGACATGACGTGCTGGCTGAACCTCAGTCTGGGGACAAGCATAGGCAAGCAGAGGGACAGCAAATCAGAGCTTGCAGCAGGGATGCTCTAGGCTTACAACTAAGCCGTGAGTTGGTGGAGCCTCAGCCCTCTTCCTAAAGCTCCACATCTCTCACTCCCTCAGGCTGTAAAGGGCTCTCAGCCTACCACTGACTGTACCTGTCTCCTTACCAGTCTTCCCTGAGAACTTGGTGCTTTTTCCTTTTTTTCAAGCCCTAGAGAGATGCGTGTGGGGCCCAATGAGGAGTATCTAGAACAGGAGAAGGGCTCCTAGGGCATAGGACTGGCTGTCCCAGGGTGCTCACCTGTTGAGGTCCCGCATCATGTAGCCCTGCATCTCAGCCGATGGCCCCCGCAGTACCACGGGCTGAGGCCGGGGCCGCTCACTCTGGCGGCTTGGCTGCCTTTGGATGTTGGGGTTCCTCAGAGCTGTGCTGATGTCATTGAGGAGCCGGGGCAGTGGGCCCAGCTTCAGGAGGGCTTCCTGGAAGGGTGAGGCTGTTACCTGGGGGCTCAGTGCCCAGCTCTAAGAGGGCCTCTGAGGGTACAGGTGGAGGGGGTCTGAGCTGGGATGGTAGTGGTGACACCTCGGGGAACAAGGGGAGAAAAAAAATCTTCAAAGGGTAGTTTCTTAGGCTCCAGGAACCTCTGGAGTCATCTGGGGATAGGGCAAAGAGGGTATCTGCTGACCTTGCTGAGCTGGGGCAGCACCTCCCAGAGCAGGGCATGCAGTGTGGAGAGCTCGCGGCCCAAGTCGATGTAACCCTCAAAGCTACTGCTGTTGGTTAGCGTGTCCAGGTTGGAGATCTCATACAAGAACTGCTGCATGGAAC
The DNA here is from genome assembly GCF_000951045.1 of Mandrillus leucophaeus. Taxonomy (NCBI): domain Eukaryota; kingdom Metazoa; phylum Chordata; class Mammalia; order Primates; family Cercopithecidae; genus Mandrillus; species Mandrillus leucophaeus. The sequence continues at coordinate 239,225 of NW_012103142.1, read as the reverse complement.
CCCATTCCAGCTCCAGAAACTCATTCATGAAGCCCAGAAAGTCCTCCTTTGAGGTAAACCTAGCCAAGAATCCAGAAGATAAAGGTCACAGACACACACACAGAGAAGGTGTCATAGCCTCCCCATCTCAGGATCTCTGGGGACTCAGGAGACCCTTCTTGCCCACCCCCAGCCCTGCCACGCCCTGCCCTGCCCCCTCCTGAAGCTTCCCTCACTTGGAAAAGTTGGCCAGGTTCTGGATGACCTTGGCAATGAGGGTGAGGGTGCGTGAGGTCTGCTCATCTGGGTACTCCTGCATAAGCCCAAAGAGACTGGGCGACATAATCGCTGGGCAGAGGAAGCGCAGGAAGAGCGAGGCGCTGATAAGCCTGTCTGCGATGTCCTCCCGGCCTCGCTCTGCGCAGCGCAGCCGCCACGAAGCAAACACCTCCTTCAGCTCCCTCGGGAACACGCTGGGGGGAAGGGGCGGGGAGACAGAGAGAGAGAGAGAGAAAGAGAGAGACCGGGACTGAGCCCCAGAGACCCTCAGCTTCCAGGGAACATGCTGAGGGGGGTGGTAGGAGGTGAGGGTGTGGAAACAGAGGTGAGAGAGACAGGGAAGGAGGGACCGCAGGAGCAAGATGGGAGGCTGCTTGAAGAAGGGGGCCATGGCAGAGGGAACAGACAGATTAGGGAGAGAGAAATGGAGGGGGAGAGAAGGTGAGGGGAGAGACACGTGGGAGAGAGATGGAGGGGTGTGGGAGAGAGACAAGGAGAGGAGGAGAAGAAAAACAGACACCAGGGAGAGACAGAGATGGGAGAGAGATGGAGGGTCACTTGAGGTACAGGGTGCTCGGACCCCCCAACTCTTCTGGATTCCAGGGAAATGGGGATGGAGGTGCCCCAGGCATGATCCCCAGTCCCTGGAATGGCTCAGAGCTCACTCCCCCCACCTCCCAGATCCACTTCAATGTCCCACTGACACCTTAAACTCGACTGGTGTAAAGCAGAGCTCACCACCGCCCCCACACCTCCAACTGGCTCCTCCTCCTGACTTTCCTGGTTGTCAATGAGGCCACAGGTCTCCCAATCACCAGCCTCATGGCCTCTTGAGTCATCCGTGACTCCCCGCAGATATGCTCCCTCTTTTCCAATAAGCTGACAATTCCTACTGATCCTTTCCTCAGAGGGTCCATCCAGTAGCTCCTTCCTAACTCTGTCACTGTTCTGATTCAGGATCTGACTTTCATGCCTCCCAACCCCCAGCTGGCTCTACTCCAGTCATCCCCCCACATACACCCCTCTATTCTATTACATATAGTCTACTTATGGATTAATCTTTTTTTTTTTTTTTTTTTGAGACAGAGTTTCACTCTTGTTGCCCAAGCTGGAGTGCAATGGCGTGATCTTGGCTCACTGCAACCTCCGCCTCCTGGGTTCAATCGATTCTCCTGCCTTAGCCTCCCAAGTAGATGGGATTACAGGCATGCACCACCACATCCAGCTAATTTTATATTTTTAGTAGAGACAGCGTTTCTCCATGTTGGTCAGGCTGGTCTTGAACTCCTGACCTCAAGTGGTCTGCCCACCTCGGCCTCCCAAAGTGCTGGGATTACAGGCATGAGCCACCGTGCCCAGCCTATGGATTAATCTTCTAAATCACAATACTTGTGATACCTTTAATGGCATCCCAAGGCCTACCAATGACCTCAGACTCCTTGAGGCCTTCCAGTTTCTAAAGCTAATCTTCCTGCCCAGACATCTCTCCCACCACTCCCCATCATGAGGCACATGCTCCACTAAACCTGATGTAATTGCTACTAAGCTACTCTAATGTCCCCTGATAACTCCTGGGCCTTTTCACCATCACACATGTGCCTTTCTCACAGCCTTCTTCTGAAATGTCTTTCTTGCCAACTATGTCCACATATCAGAACCTAAACCAGTCTTCAAAGCCTACCCAATGGGGCACCTCTTCCCCGCTTATCTCAATTAAAGCTCTGCCTTCTCTCTGACCTTCTATCACACAGAGGTGGGGGGACCCTTACTCAGAACTTACACACCATTATGACTCTGTGGCTTTTTTTTTTCTAATTTGTCCCCACTCATTCTGCTGGAGGCCCTCTGAGGGCAGGGACCAGGCCTCTTTCACCTGTTTGCTCTATAGTGCCTAGAACAATGCTTTGCCCATAAATGGTTCTCAGTCCTCTTTGAGGATGGACAGATAGATGAACAGATGAACACATAATTCCCCCGACCCTGGCCCCCCAGCCCAGCGTTCCCAGTCTCACCAGTGGGAGTTGACCACCTTGCACAGGGCCAACTCACAGCACATTCGCAGGTTGGCCTGGTGCTCTGCCAAACTGGACGCTGTGCACTTGATAGGGTCTACCTCGCAGTTTTCCTCAGACTCATACAGAGCACGGATGAACTCTCCTGGGGGGTGGCGGCACAAGAGGGTGTGGTCACACTTTTCAAGGGCAGGGAAGGGGGTGGCCAGGGTTGGGGAAATTTCAGAATCAGGTGTTGGAGGCTGGAGTCCTAGGACTCTGGGTTAGGAAGTATCAAGCTGTGGAAGGGTGGACTTGGGATTTGGGGTGGACATCTGGCAGGTTTGGGAAGAAGAGGGCCTAAGTGTGGGCCATACCAATGGCATCCTTGAGGTATTTCTGACCAATCAGTCTCATATACTCTTCTATGGCTTTAGTGGCGAGCGTGTTCTCGCGGAATATGAGGTGCTCCCGTTCCATGAACCGGTCTACCTCAGACATGGCCATGTCTGAAAGGAAGTCCTGAGGCCCAGGAAAATCCAAGTGTCAGCCTCTGCACAACCCAATCTCGTGAATTTGCCCTGTCCTCACTAACCCCCAAGCAAGTGCCCATTCCCAAGTCACCTTTCCCTGAGGGCACAACACTCACCTTGGCCTTGCCTGTACTCTGCAGGATGTGAACTAGTGCACTGGCAACCTCCTCCTTGCCTTTGACATTCAGGGCAGGCTCCAAGACTGCACACAGCATCCGATAATGGTTGGTGACATACTCTGCAAACTCTTTATATAGCTCCATGGGCAAGATGCTCATTGTCTGGTAACGTGCTTTCAGCCGCACAGCCGGGCAACCTCCTTTGCCCTTGCCCCCTGAGCCGCCCCCCGAACCTCCTCCCCCTCCCGAGCCCATGCCCCCAGATCCCCCACTGCCGGTTGGCAGGGTTACAGGGTACCACTGCTCTGTGAAGTGGCGCCCAGCCAGGGTGGCCACCGGCACAGTCACCAGGCCGACATAGCCCGCCTTGTCCTTCTTGCGCTTTTTGTCTGAGTCACGGTACAGATGCAGCCGCAGGGCACGGACAGCCGGCAGGTTGTTAAACTCGAAGTGCTCGCCCCAGAAGACGGTGTCCCCTGAGGCAGAGCGGGGCTTGGAGGTGGTGCGTGCATACAGCATGTCATCCAGGCAGAGCTCACAGTAGTACCGCTTCTTGGGGGGCAGCTCTCGGGCCTCTATGATCCACAGCTTTAGCACATTGTCTACCCGGCGGCTGTTGTCCTGGCATGGTGGGGTGGGCATGATGTTAAAGGGGGAAGGGACAGAGAGACACCAAAAGAGGAGAGACAGTAAGAAAGTGGGATACAGACAGCAATCATAGGTGAGACGGTGTACTGGGTTGAACAGTATCCCACCAAAACTCATGTCTACCCTGAACCTGTGAATGTGATCTTATTTGGAAACAGGATCCCTGCAAATGTAATCAAATTAAGAAGAGGCCAGGCAAGGTATCTTATTCCTGTAATCCCAGCACTTTGGGAGGCTGAGGTGGTGGATCGCCTGAGGTCAGGAGTTCGAGCCAGCCTGGCCAACATAGTGAAACCCTGTCTCTAATAAAAATACAAAAAAAATTAGCTGGGCATAGTGGCACGTGCCTGTAATCCCAGCTACTCGGGAGGCTGAGGTAGGAGAATCACTTGAACCTGGGAGGCGGAGGTTGCAGTGAGCTGAGCTCATGCCATTGCACTCCAGCCTGGGAAACAAGAGCGAAATTCCATCTCAAAAAAAAAAAAGGCCATACTGAATTAGAGTTGACTCTTAATCCACCTTATAAAAATTGATGTCTTTATATGGAGAGGGAGATTTGGAGACATAGAGATACAGGATACAGAGACACACAAAAGGAAGCCAGCTACATGAAGATGGAGGCAGAAATTAGACATATGCAGTTACAAGCCCAGGAATGCCAAGGACTGCTGGCAACCTCCAGAAGCTAGGAAGAGGCAAGGAAGGATTCCCTGCTACAGCATCAAAAGGAGCATGGCCCTGCTGATACCTTGCTTTTGGACTTCCAGTCTCCTGAACTGTGTGAAAGAATAAATTTCTGTTGTTTAATGTGACCAAGTTTGTAGCAGTTTGTTATAGCAGCCCCAGGAAACTACTCTAGAAGTGTAGTTCATACACTAGACAACACAAACAGTATTTGAAAGAGTTTTAAAGCTGGAATAACAAGCCAAAAATATTAATGTAGAATTTAAAGGGAACTGGAAAGTCCTGCAGAGACTATCAGAAACTGTGAAAAAAGAATTGTATATAGAATGGGTAAAGCTTGGCCAGGTGTGGTGGCTTATGCCTGTAATCCTAGCACTTTGGGTGGCTGAGGCAGGCAGACAACTTGAGGTCAGGAGTTTGAGACTAGCCTGGCCAACATGGTGAAATCTTGTCTCTGCTAAAAATACAAAAATTAGTCCAGTGTGGTGGTGCATGCCTGTAATCCCAGCTACTGGGGAGGCTGAGGCACAGGTATTGCTTAAACCTGGGAGGCAGAGGTTGTAGTGAGCCAAGATCACACCACTGCACTCCAGCCTGGGTGACAGAGTAAGACTCAGTCTCAAAAAAAAAAAAAAAGAATGAGTAAGGCTTGACAGTTGGTATAAGGGCCTGGGGGGATACAATTGAGCACAAGCTAATGGGAAGGCTCAGGTGATATTGCAGTGTGTGGAAAAAGAACATGGTGTTTGTACTCTGCATAGGTCAGATCATGTCAGCATCTTGGGTTGAGTTCTTTAAGGACATCAAGACACAAGAGTTCCCCCCAGAGGAGGGTGACTACGACTGTAAGCTTGCTAGAAACTGGGATACAGAGAATAGCTGACAGAACTGAAAGCATGAAGTTTTGGGAAGAACACAGACTCATAGAATTTATGTGCCAAAGGGAACTTAGAGATCATTTAATCCAACCCTAAGACAGTTCCCTCTGTCTTAGAGAGGAAACCAAGGTACAGAGACTTGGCTAAGTGTATTTTATGTGTCCTGCGGGGTTTTAGTGAAGCATTCCTGCCTGCAGGGAAGCTAGACTAAAGGATTTCCAGAGCCCCGTCAACTCTGTAAGTCTACGACTTATATGGCAGGGAAAGAGATCGTAAGGCAGGGTAGCAGTACAGAAAGTACAGAAAGAGAAAAGAAATGGGGGACTCAGAATAATGGGGGTCTCCCCCTTCTTGTCCAGGTACCCTGTACTTCAATCCTCTCCTTCTCCAAGCCTCTCCTCCTTTAACTCACTTTCCTCCCTAGGCCCCCAACTTTCCATGTTGGCACAACCTTTGCCCTGCACAGGTTATGTCCCCTTTATTCCCCAATACCTTGTTGGGCTTTACTGCCCGCTGCAGATTCTCAATCCATTTGTCTCTTTCGGCTGCAGACCGACAGGCAAAGCATTTTGTTCCTGATGAAGTTGTTACCTAGAAAGGAGTGTGGAGTTGAGGGAAAGGGCTACAGAGGGAAGGAGAATCTGCTACTTCCTCTTCCTCCCTGGCCTATCCTCCTTTCTTCCAGTCCCAGAAGTTTGTTTCCTTGATGTCCCCACCTGTGCCACTTTCTCTAGACCTCTCTGCCCCCCACCTTCCCTTGCCCCTTTCCTTTGGCCCTCCCCAGCCCACTAGACCCAGTACCTCAAAACAGAACTCCTGGCCCAGGATGGAGCTGTGCACTGGCTTGATAATGGAATCTTCATCCAAGTTGAGCTCCAATGCCTCAGCTGCACTGCTAGGACTCAGCAAGGACTCATGAGAGTGCGACTCCTTAAAGCTTTGCATCAGCCGGGCCCTGGCAAGCAGGAGGTTCAGGAGAGGAGGGGATCAGGGCCCCCCACTCTTTTTTTTTTTTTTTTTTGAGACAGCGTCTTGCTCTGTTGCCCAGGCTGGAGTACAGTGGTGTGATCTCGGCTCGCTGCAATTTCTGCCTTCTGGGCTCAAGCGATTCTCCTGCCTCAGTACACCCAGCTAATTGTTTTTCTTTTTCTTTTTTTTTTTTTTTTTTGTATTTTTAGTTGAGACACGGTTTCACCCTGTTGGTCAGGCTGGTCTTAAACTCCTGACCTCACGTGATTCAGCCTTCCAAAGTGCTGGGATTACAGGCATGAGCCACCACGCCCGGCCCCACTACTCTTCTTAGACACATAGGGATCCTGCACCATCAGTCTGTTCCAGGATGGAGCCTTGGAGAGAAGGCCCCCTGAACACCCTTCCCAGACAGGCACTGAAAGAAACCCTGCCTATCTCAGGAAGGACATGAGGGATGTGAGAGAAATGAGAATCCTTTAAGGAACTCCCCTGCTCCAGCTGGGCCTGGTGGCTCACGCCTGTAATCCCAACACTTTCAAAGGCCGAGGTGGGAGGGTCACTTGAGCCCAGAAGTTCGAGACCAGTCTGGGCAACACAGTGAGACCCTATCTCTATTTTTAAAAAAAGGAAAAAAAAAAAGAAACTCCAACCATCTCACACCTAAGGGATTGTGAGGACTGGGGATACCTAGAAATATCTCAACCCAGAAATGGACCATGGCAGAAAAGAAAAAAAAAAGGAGAGAACAAAGTGGGCCTGGGGCACTTCTAGGTAGTACCTCCAGGTAACCCCAGAAACCAGAGCCTCAGTATAAAGGAAAAAGTGGAAGTAAAGAAGTGAAGGCACAGAGAAGAGATATGTCTAGCCTGGGCCTGGCACACAGCTAGTGCCTAATAAACATTTAATGATTCAAAGAATGAATGAACATAGCATAAGAGGACAAGTTTTAGCAGAACCAGGGGAAAGAGTGAGCGAAAAGCATATGAAATAGGAGAAAGCTGAGGGCAAAAAAGAGCTGAATGAGGATAAAAGACAGAATATGGGGACTAGGGAAGAAGAGAAGGTAGGGCAAGGAGAAAGGGGAAGACAAAGGTATGTGCAGCAAGACAGAGGACAGGAGAAGAGGAGGAGGGCCAACTGGAGAGGTGGCCAGGAGAACCGAGGTGGGGGCTAAGAGGGGATGGAATGCAAAAAAATCACTGCAGGAGGGCAGAAGATAAAGGGGACTGGGGGCATGGAATAATGAGGGGTAGGACAGCAAGCGGTATGGAGATGGGCAGGGGATGAAGAGTAGAGAGCAGTGGGAAAGCGGGAGGGGAGCTCGGGTGTGGGAGCCTCCAAGAAGTTATTTATAGCAGCCCCGTCATCGCAGGCTCTGGCTGCCGTCAGCGCGACGCTCCCCCGGCCCCCGGCCCCCCCGCCCCCGCGGCCAGGAATACCATGCCCTCACCCCCTGCCGGCCCCAAATCCAGCTCTGGCAACATGGGAGGGGGGCAGGGAAAGGTGTAACTCACTTTATCCCAACCTCCCTACCTGCCCAATCCTGTGGGTGGCCAGACGTGGTGGAAAGGGAGGGCATGGTTCTCCCTAGGGAGTGACTGGGTGAGGGGGAAACCCAGATAGGAACCCCAAATGGCAGGCAACAAAGGCAAACAGTGGAGGTCTCCTTCAGCCTGGCCTCAGGGCCACTGCCTTCTGGACATCTCTACAGGCTGCTTCTTCATGCCTCAGTCCATGGATTGCTCCCCATTCTGTCACCCTGCACACCTGTCCCAGCCTCCCCTTCTCTGCCATGCTCTATACTGTCTCTTCCTTCACTGATGAGGTCCTTGAGCCCTAGCCATCATCCATTCATTCAGCCACCCCCAGCCCCGCTCCAACCTGCTGCCCTGTATTTCCTGACCTTCCCTGACACCCTTCCACCTAGAGCCTATTGCTCACTGACCTACCAACCCCTTCCCTGCATTCCTTAAACGCTCCTCCAGGGTCACTCTCCTCCTGTACAGCTCCTTTGATCCTGGGCTAGAGCCCATCCTTCTTGGCCTGAGTAGTCCCTGAGGAGTCACTCCTTGGCTTCACCTTCATTCCCTTTCCAGCCTCTCTGTCTGTCTTCCCTCTGCCACCCTACCCCTCTCCTGCTGCTCACAGATCCCTATTCTAGTTATTTTCTGTTCTGTCCCCTGCCCCGTGACATCCCCCAACCAACTTGAGTTGAATCCTTCAACCTTTGCACACAGATAACCCCCTCCCTCTGCATCTCACACAAGAGACCCTACATTACATCGATCTCATCCCACATGCTCCAGCCCCTGTACCGGTCATGGTCAGCACTTCGGAAGCGAGGCAGGATCTGGCGAAAGCTGCTGGTCCGGTCAAGTTTGGGTTGTGACTTCGTTCGTTTGATGGAGCTTTTTAGCCGTCGGCTCAGGAAGCCTTGCTGGGGGGGAAATGGGGATGGGGTGGGTTGGGGCAGGGTCAGTTCTACCTACTCATCCCTCAGCTGGTAGATAGTCCCTGGATGAAAGTGGGATGGGGAAAAGGGAAGTCTCCAGAGGCGAGGAAAGGGGGATAGGAACCCTAATACCAGTTTGTCTTCCTTGCTCCCACAGGTACAGTGCAAGCACGCGTGCACACACACACACACACACACACACAGCTTGGAGAAAGTGGGAGGGCTAGTCTCAGAAGCAGAGGGGCAGAGCCAAGAAGGGGGAAACCAAAGAGGTGGGGAGACACACACACACACACACACACACACACACACACACACTTTTTCTCAATCTCACTCCCTCTTTCCCCCTCCTGCCCTCTTTCTCAGACTCCTAGGGCCCGAGTTGGGGCTGGAGGGGAGGGGGCCCAGCTGAGCCACATCTGGTAGGCACCACTCACCGAGGGCCGGAAGGGCGCAGCAGGGGCGCCCTCCATGCTGTACTGCTTCCCCCCTGGGACACTCTTCCTCCTCGAGCGACCCAAGTGGTATTCTGGAGGGGAGAAAAGGGCCAGAAGGGAAGTTGGGGAGGGGGCCAGGAGGGAAGCTGTTAACCCAGGTTCCCACCCCTGACCCCAGTGCATGCCCCCACCTCCCTCTGCCCTTCAGCTCCGGCCTCACCTACCCCCCGGAAAGCAGCAGGAAGAGCAGCGACGGCGGAGAGGCTGGCAGCGGGAAGGAGGGGGCAAGGAACCTGAGCAGGAGCCCCCTGAGGGGGATGGGGTGGGAGGCCTTAGGCCCATGACTGGGGCTAGCAGTCAGCAGGGGGGCATGGCTGAGAGGGTCAGTAAAACCCCAGTAATGAAGGACACCAAAGATCGATGGAGGCTAGGTCCCTGGTGCCCACCCACCCCAGAAGGGGCCAGCTGGGGGGAAAGATGGGTTAAAGGTCATTGCCCATAGGCAGGCTTTCCTCTTCCCCCTGCTGGACACATCTTCCATCTGCCCCCCACCTCCTGGAACCCCTGTCTGTCTGGAGGGCCAGGGCTGCCTCCCATGACCCCCTCCCTGGACTGGAGGGGGAGGTCTTGGAAGAGACCTGTGAAGAGTAGCAGGGGAAGAAGCCGGGGACAGAAAATCCAAGGAAGGGGCAGGTGGGGGGAGGGGAGAAGGAGCCGGTTCCACGTGCACTGCAGTGGCAGGGGCTCAGAAGGTGGGGGAGGGGAAAAGCAAAGAATGCAGGGGAGTGGGCAGGAAACAGGAAGGATGGGCAGTGGGGGTTCTGGGGACTCCCAAGTAAGGGCAGGGAGAGGAGGAGGAGGGGAGGTGAATGCGGATGCAGCTCAGCCTGCCAAGAGCCTAGAGGGATGGCAAGCTCTGAAAAAGGAAGCTGAGGCTCGGCTATAAGGGAATTTAGAGGGGCCGAGGGGCTGGAAGAGAATGTAAGTGGGGGGATGCCAAGCTCCGGCTCCAGCTCCAGAATGGCTGCCCAGGCCTGGGCTCCCCCCTCAGCCCCACAGTCACCACTGCAGCCAATGGGGGGGCAGGTGCTGCATCAGGGGCGGGGCCAGCATCTCCACGGCAACAAGAAGCTACAGGCTGGAAGGAGGGGGGTGGACCGGAAGAGCTGCCTGTTAACCCTCTAGGTTCCAGAACAGAACAAGGGAGGACCACAATTATATTTTCACTGTCTGCTTCCAGAATTGCAAATTGCCTGCAAACTGCCCTAGAATCAGTCCCCAGCTCCCCTTTACCTGTAAAACCCAGGTGGTGGACCCCATGACACGAGAACCCTATCACTCCCTCAGGAACAGGTGTATAGTACAGAAACATACACTGAGCTGTAGTGGTACGTGTATATGAGAACCACAATACAAAAAAATAACTGGGGATCTATGTGCTTTTGAGACATACAGACAACTGTGAGCACGGGCATAGCACGGATCCACATTCTGAGACCCTAAGGCCCACACACCCCACAGGATACATGCTTTGACATATGTGAGTACTACAACAAGGGAGTACATACTTGAACCCAGTTACCCACATGAGAGCTGCTCGTGTGGACTTTGTGGCCCAAGTCTCTTGGGCAATCATGTGGACAGCACACTACAGAAATGGACCTATAACCCTAAGACGCGCATATCCCCATGCAGGGGAATTCCAGTTTAACCCCTGAAATACATGCTTGAGTACACCATGATCCTGACCACAGAAAGGTATCCCCATATCTCAGAAGCACAAACATCCTTTCATTCACGTGAAAAGTACAACCATATCCGCTCTGTCTCAGGACAACCCCCTCTCCTCCCCCAGCCCTTCTCTCACTCTAACACAGGCATCCAAGATTGCCACCAGAGTAAAGAAAAACCAGGAGCAAATGTGTTAATTATCCTTCTGGCACACACTAAGCAGTGCATCCAATGGTTCAGGATATCTCTTCCCTAGTAACATTTTTCTGCATTTCTCAGGTATGGCTGCCTCACTCTCATTTCAGGGAACCGAGCTCAGCCATTACTTTCATGTGCAAGCTCATCTAATAAAGACATAAAGTCTAACTTTAAATGCATTAAAATTCTGCTTTGGAACTAAAGCATTAACAGAAGAACAAATTTGCTAATTGGCTTGCTTGGTTCTTGGAAGTAATATAACCTTACACATATTATCAAGAATTAAGATCCATGAACTCACTCATAAGTCACAGGAACACAGAGGCCACATACACATACGCTTATTAAAGACTTTTGTTGCCGCAGGAAAAGAATAGCAGAAACACAGAGGAAAGGGGGACAGAGTGACAGAAACACTGAACATCCTGTTATTAGTGCTGCATGCAGTGACATGTACAGAGAAAATAACACACACCCGTGTATACACACACATAGCAAACCTGAAAAGCATAAACTGTGATCCTGGGTCTCCATGTCCCATGCCTGCACGATGTATACACGCATGCACACACATAACAGCCACCTACACAAACCCGTAACACAGGCATTGTGCACACACCCACACATGTACACACCCTGTGTACACACACAATGGCACTCACACACACACACAGCAAGGGCTTGGACTCCTGCCCCTCCAACATCTCTAATCTTGCCATCACCCACAGAATCTCCCCCTGCCCTCCAAATCCCTAACCTTTCCTTGGCCTTTCTTCCTCTCCACACCCAGCTGGCAGCTCTCAAGGGGAGCCAGGGGAGGGAGGTTGCCAGAGAAGGGCGAAGAACACGGTTGGACACAAAGCAGAGAAATGGGAGACAGAGCTCTGTGCTGGGCATATGAACCTCTAATGACAGTCCCTGCCATGACAGGCCTCACTGTGAGCCAGCCCGTATGCCTGAGTGGCCTTCCCTGATCCAAAACCAAGCCTGATCCTACAAGGCCTACAAGAATCCAATGCCTTCTCCATCTTCTTCCCTTTCTTCTTTCAGAGACGACTTTACCAGAAGGCCTGACTCTCTCCTCCCCACTGCCTTCCCAGCTCCCAGACCCCTTCTTTTCCCACTATCTCTATCTAGTTCCCCATCTTAAGCTCTTATCCCCTGTTCTCTCCTAAGTCTGGCTCAGCTTTCTCCCACATTCCCATTCTCCAGCTATTTCTCCCTGGCCTGCTCTCTGCTCTCTTCTTCAAGCCTCTCTCATTCCTTCGCTTCTATTCCCTCCCCACTTTTCCTCTTTACCCCATTTTTTCCCTTTTTGAGCTTTTCTGTCCCCACTTACTGACCAAGCAGGGCTTACACCTGCCCGGCCCCAAGGTGTTTCATACACAGTAGGATTCCAAGGAACACATTCACACACTCCCCCCCGCCACACCACCCACATCCAGACACGCCCTGGACACCCATGCTGGGACTGACACAGATACTCAGGCCAGTGCTGGAACACACATGCAAAGACACACACCTGCCACCAGGGACACAGAAAATCCTGCTCATAGGGCCACACATTCCCACACACAGAAGGCTGACAGGAGGTGAGCCCCAGCCAGGGATATGCATGCTCAGGGTCAGAGGTGACATGGACCAGCATGGCCACGAACTGCCCCACAAGCCCATGGCTGGCCCAACAGCCCCCTAGGCAGGAAACAGGCAGGGGCAGGATAAGACAGGACACACTTGCACAAGGCTGGCTGCACATGTGTGCACGAGGAACTGGGCCCCCGTGTGCACACGGTACCGACACACAGGAGACACGAGCATGGGCACGAACACACACGCGGACACATGGGCTGCCCCTTCCACCAGGGGCTCCAAGATCACACACACCAGCCGCCCCCGCGTGCTCAAGACCCTGTCCGCACGAGGCCGGTCCCCGACCCTCCCGACCTC
>NW_012103142.1:218360-225712 GCF_000951045.1 Mandrillus leucophaeus | reverse complement strand
CACACAAAACCGCGGAGAGAACGAGGGTTCGCGGCTCCACCCAGCAGAGGAGGAGCCCTGGATTCCAATGCCCCTCAAAGGTCCGGCGACCTCTCCCGGGCTGGAGAGTCCACAGCCTCAGCAAACACCTTTGCATAGCCAAGTCCCCAAGGTTCCAACGACCCGTGTCCACTGCACATCCTCTATGCCCTTTACACATTCCATGTTTCCCTGAAGACCCTAAATGTTCACCCCCTATCAACTTTCACTAAGCCCTCCCCCCAAATACATATGCCCCTGGAACCCCTCCCAGCCCCTAGTGAACCCCAATACAGCAACCTCCACGTGCCACCTCAACTCCAAACACACACGGTGTCCCCACCCAAAACACACGGGAGACCCCCGCCAGAGACCCCTAGACCCTGAGGACTCAGGATAAGGAGAAGAAAGATGGGGAATAAGTGGGCAGATCTGCCAACCACAGGACACATGATAAACATGCTCTGTGAGCATGTGACCATTCTGGCCTGGAAACGCAGGTATACACACGTGCACACAAACACACACATCTTCCCCAGACACGAACATGACATACACACATATACATACACACACAGATGTGACAGACATCACACACATTCTCTGTATACACTCCACCACCACCTGACTTTGCCTTACAGAGATGTGCTACCCACACACCCCCATGGTATGGGGTTTCCATGACAATGACACACATCCCTGACCACCCACCCAGCCACCCACCCAAGGTCCCCAAACCGGCCCACAAGGCTAGTAGGGCCTGGACCGATCAGAAGGCTGGAAGGAGCCAACGGATGGGGACAGGTCACCGGCTCTCTAAGGGAAAGAAACTGGTAGCCTGAATTCCTGAGGGGAGGGGGAGCTGGTGGGAAAAAGGGGTCACCCGGGGGTTGGAAGAATGGGGAACCTGGATCTCTGGGTCCGGGAAGGGAAATGCAGTGGAAGGGGGCAGTGACGAGGGGGTTTCCGGGGGCTGAGGGCGTCTCTCTGCACCTTGGCTGCAGATCTCTGTTCTCTGCCTTCATCTCCCCTCACTGTTCCCATGGAAACCTTTTAAGCGAACTTCTCAGGAAGACAAAAATCTTTTTTTAAATGACTAAAGAGGGGGTTGGGGGGGGCAGAAAGGGGGAGGGAGGGGAAGAGACAGATGGAGAGAGGGAGAGAGTTGGAGAGACAGACCGAGCAGATAGCTCTACAGACAGAAAGGAGATGAGATGGGAGTCTGATGGACTTTCGCCGGGAGCAGAGGGGAGGGACGGGGTAATCAAGAGGGGTACAGAAAATAAGAGAAATCAGGGAGGAAAGAGAAAGGGGGTGATACAACTGCAGAAAATAGAAGCAGCTGATGAGAGAAGAAAAAAAGGGGGCAAGAAAAGGAGACCTCAAGGACTGAAAGTCCGGAAGAAGAATCAGGAGCATAGGGGTGGGGCAGAGGTCTGGGGGGAGGGCAGGAACTAGGTCATTCTTTCCAAGATCCCAGACCAGGGGCTGGGAGGGGCAGGGGCAGGAACACATGGACTGGAAGCTAAAGATCTAAGGAGACTATTTTTACAAGCACCAGGAAAATAGTCAAACTTCATTGCTGGAGAGGAGAAAGGGAGCGAAGCCGAGCGAGGACCTACAGGGGCCTCTCACCCACAGCCCCTGTCCCGCTCCACCTTCCAGAGGAGGGCGCCATCTCCCCTCGGGAAGCGAGACTTTGTCTCCACCTTCTCCCGCCCCCGGCCAGCTCCCGCAGCTCCCCGACGCCCCCGCCCCGCCAGCCCCGTCCACCTTCAGCCCTCTCCCCTCGCCTGTCCGGGGCATGAGAGCCTGCTCGGCCGCCGTACCATGCTCGCCGTGGGGCCGCCCCTCCACCGGCACGGAGACTGTGCGTCTCAGCAGTTTGTTGCGACTGGACTCGCTCCTCCGGTCCCGGATCAGTAGCGGGTGTATCTAGGGGAGGTGGGGGTGTCTCAGACCTCCCTGGCCCACGCCGCCCTTCCCCTCCCTCTACCCCCCTCCGCCCCCTCCCAGGAAGGGCGGGCCTCCCTTTCCCCCCTCAGCCTGCCCACCTTCTGCCCCGGCCCCTCCACACTTGGTGACTGGATCTCTCCCTTCTCTCCCCCAGTCTCTCTCTCTCATTCCTTCCCGTCCCACCCTCTTTTCTCCCTCCATTTGTCTTCAAACAGCTTCCTGAGAATTCTCCCAAACCCTACTCAGCTCTTCTGCAACTCCTCAGAAGTTAGCTACTTCCTGAATCCAGTTTTCCCTTGACCTTCAGTTCCTCCATTCTCCCTGCTTTCCTCCCAACCTCCCACCTCCCTTACCCCCTTCTCTCCCTCCGAGCCTGTCACGGGGGTAGCAGAAGCTGCATTTATAATCAGGATCCACAGCTTGTCTCCCTCCCACGGCCCGGCTTGCGGCCAGACTGGGACCCAACCTCCCCTCCCCCCAGAGGGCCTGGTCACCTTCCCCCACCTTTCATCTCCTTCCATCACCCGACCCAACATTTCTCAGTTCCCTTCTTCCCCTCAGCTATCACCTTTCCCTAAGCTTCACACCCCACTCCCCCTGTCCACCTCCATCCCTACCTCCATACACCTCCACCCCTGCAGTCTCCTCCACCTTTACCAAGAGCCACAGGAACAGACCCCTCACTATCTCCCAGCCCCAGTTCCACCACCCATCCAATTGCAACTCCCTGTGTCTGTCCAGGCTGCTCATTTTCCCAGTTCCATCTACTCCCCCTCCCACACACATGCCCTTCCTACTCCAGACCGGCCATTCCAATTGCCCCTCAGCTTGCTGGCCACTGGTCCCTTCAATCTGTCCCTATCTCTGTCATTCCTTCATTACCCCAATCCATGGTCTTCCCTCTTCATCCCTATAACAGTACCCACTCTTGGTTCCAGTTTCTCCCATTTCTCCCACGGACTCCAAACCTTCATCAAGGGGTTTGACCACAGTCACTCAAATCTCTCCCAATGGTGTCCAAAACTTAGACTCCCCAAACCACCTTCCCTTTCAAAGTCACCATATCCTCTCCTTAACACCTCTAGTTTACTCTGTGGCCTGGAAGCTGTCTACCCAGCCATCTCTCCACACTCTCACCTGCCCCCACAGGTCCCTTGACACTGTAGTTAGCCCTGACTCGAATTCTAACCCTTCCTCATCACACCATTCCCAACAACTTTCAGGGCCCATTTCTCATCACATTTGGTTTTCCAGGCTACCCTACCATTCTTTAAAGCTTGTCCCCCAAATCACCCCCATTCCCTGACTCACACTTATGGGGTATCCTTCCAGTTTTCATCCTCTATTTCCTCCGATGGACACTCCTACTGACCCAGCTCCCAAATCAGAACCCACACTCCCCTGGCTCTCAGATCTCCATACCTGGCCACCACCTTCCATAAGAGGCCTCTGTCCATTTCATCTCCTTTACTCTGGCTAGTCCCTGCCCCTACTCCACTCCTACTCCTTTAGATAACTCCACATACTCCCAGTTCCCCTCCCTTATATTCCTTCCTGATGTCCAACCATTCCCTTGCAGAATCCCTCTCAGTGTCTCTCTAAACCTTGATCTCAGTCACCCTCCCAGTCTTCACCCCCATCATGCCAAGATCCACTGACCTCAGTCTTCTCTCCTATTACCCTTCAGCTACCGAAAACCTCCTCTATCCCCTGCCTTTTCTCTGGGTCCTGCAATTTCTCCTCCTTGCACTCTGCCCCCTGATGGAGAAAGGACTGGGAGTCTTGCTCAGTGGGCAAAGCAGAGGGCTTTCCATGTCTTCACCCTTTCTCCAAACCTTTCAGTTCCCCTTCCCCATTCTAACCTATCCTACAATATGGACAGTATGAAAACAGGAGCCTCCCCACCCCAAAATCTTCAGACACATCTCCTCCCCAACACAGTTCATAACCCTCAAAGACTCCCTTCCCAAAGTGAGAGGATGACTACCCCTCTTGTCACACTCCAACCCAAGTCTCAGTGGCCACCCTCCTGCCATTTGCAAATGCTTCTTCTTTGTCTGCCTTCTTTGTGTCTCTCTCCCCTTCAGTAATGAGGATTCTCCCCATTCTCCCACATGCCTTTCCCCAGCCTTCTCACCCCACTCACCTCATCCTCATCCAGCATGAGCAGCTGGTTCCCCGAGATGATGCAGAACCGAGGGTTCCAACCAGGACGATCATACGGGGAATGAACATATTGGGTTCGGTGCATAGAGGGTCCCCGTACATCTGGGAGACAGAGATACACAGAAACAGTAAGGGAGGCTCTATGTATTTGGAAGCAGAGGCCTAAAATGGCAAGAAGAGAGTCCACAAAGTGAGAAGGGGACCCCACCAGCCTTCAGGAGATCACAGTTGAAAGTGAGGCACCTGGCAACTCTAAAGGAACACAAGACAAGCGTTTATACATAGGGGAAAAGAGGAGAGGATCACATCACAGAAGGCTCTGGAGACTTGGGGGAAGAAATGCAGAGGTTCAGGGACGGGAATTATATGACAGAGAAGGTACACGTTTGGGGACAGAGAAAGAAGAAGGAGCTCTCCATCTACTTCAGGAAAATAAGGTGGAGATGCCACAAAATTGGCAGGAGAAAAACAGAGAAGTTGGTGTCAGATATCTGGGTAGAGGAAGGCATCCAAATAGCTGCAGAAGACAAGGACTTGGAAGGTGGCACCATCCCTCTATAAAAGAGTATGAGGAAAGCTACACAGCTGTGGGAAAGAAGGATGGGGTGTGTGTGTAGGAACACTGGGATCATGAGATTCAGAGGGCTAAATATCTAGAAAAGAGGAAGTCAGGGAGCTTACCTGTTCACAGAGTCAGAGACATGAGAGGGCCTCCCCTCCCAACTCTCCCTCCTCTGTGCCCTCCTCCCCTAGTTCAACCCTGTTCATCCTTTAGGGAAAGTTCTGGTTCTTCTGGTGTTAAGGAGAAGATGGCTTTTGTCGGCATCTGGTTGTGGAGGGGCCAGGGCAGAATGTGAGAAATATGCCCTTGTTTGGACGAGTGGAGACCAAATTTATCTCTTCCCCCGTTCAGTGCCCAGAGATTCAACACTGCCCCCACCACCTCACCCCACCTAGTCTCAATGGACAGGATGGAAGCCACTCCATAGGTTAGGAGCCTTCCCAAGGCACAGTGAAGAGCCTGAGGAAGAAAGAGGTCAGGGGGAAAGAATGGAATATCCAGGCCTGGTGACATAGAGGGGCCTCCAAAGACGGGAGCTGGAGATGGGAACAAAACTTTCAGAAGAGAGAATAGTAGACCAAGTGTCACCCATGGCTGAGATGATCCCACGGTCCTCCTTCCCCAATTCTGTTGTTCTTGCCATACCGCTTTTCCTGCAAACTGCCTCTCCTTTAAACCCCAATGCCACACAGGGCCTATTGAAGTAAGAGAGATGTCACATTGGTGACAGCAAAGAGAAATCAGCTTAAGGTATCAGATTTTAGATGGAAAAAAAGATCAAACTCTGTCACTTTTATGGGATAACCATGAGTATACTGCAGGAGAACTGGTCTTTGAGCTTCATTCCAACAGAATGCACTGAGTAGCAGAGTTTTGCAAATTCAGCCCTTTTCTGTCTATAAATATATCTCTCAAATTTACCCAGCCTCCAGATCACAGTGAGCGATGAATGTCCACCTCAGAATGTCCACCATCTAGAAACCACAATACTTTGAAACTCTATCTCAACCCATTTCCAGAGACTAACTAATGTTCTCTAGACACAAAGATCACCAATACCTAGCCTCTGAAACTACAGACATTGCTGGCAACATGCCCACCGCACTTAGACATTTGGTATACTCAGAAGAGAAATCTGTTGATACACATAAGCATCTTGGGAAAGGGCTGGTTCAGGCTGCAGCCAAGGGAGGCAGGTTAGACTTCAGAGGGCATCTTTCTCCTGGCAGCAGGGAACTTAGGAACAACTCTAGAAACACACACACACACACACACACACACACTGTCTGGACTTGGTGAAGAATGATTCTGGGAGGCAGATGCAAGAGGCAGAGGAACATGACTGAGAAAGGGAAAATTTTTACTAGCATGAGAAATCTCTTAAGGGCTGAGATGGGGATCCCTTGTTCTAATCATCAAAACCTGTGTCTTTGTAACCCAAATCTCCAACACCCCAATAAGTAGAGGAGACAAGAAAAGAGAAATGATAATAAGAGTTGAGGTATTAAGGGAAAGTGGGTAGGCACAGACTTGTGGTGACAAGGAATGGTCTGGGGGACAAATAATAGGAGTAGATATAAAAGAAAAGGAGGCAGAAATGATGGTAAATGCCTAGGGGCAAGGGAATACACCTGAAGGGCTCGACTGGACGTGTCAGAGCAAAGGAGGCAGACCTAATGCGGGGGCTATGACAAGGGGTCAAGACAGACTAGTAGAGAAGCGATAGAGATATAAGGGGGCGACCACATAGAAAAGAGATAGAGAGAGGCAATGGACACCAGAGAGGGGACTGATATAGGGGAAGGACAGAAGGGGGAATCATATAAGGAACGGACACCATATGGGGGGAAAGATATAGGTGATGGACAGCAGAGGAGGGAGGGGGAATGGAAATAAGGATTGGAGGGGTGGGGGAAGGGGGTAAAAGTGATGAAGTGAAGATAGCATTAAGACCCCAGAGGTTACGTTTCACTGGTCAAGAGCCTTTAAGAGGGTCAGAGGCTGGGGCAGGATCCTAACCTGTCCCCTACTCCCATCACTTAATTTTACTTATATTGCCACCCCACCAAGCACACATAATTTGGCCCTCCCCCTGCCCTGGTCTCCCCTCCCCCACCATTCCATCTCTCCTCTCTTCCCTCCATCTGGACCCTCCATCCCCCCACCCCCCACTGCCTCCCTCTCTCTCCATCTGGCCCCTTCTCTCCCTCCATCCTCCTCTTTTTCCACCCCTTACCATACTCTGAGTCCCCCACCAAATTCTCCCCCCACATCTTCTTGGCTTCTCTTTTCACCCCTATGTTTTCATTTCTCCCTCCTAGCCCCTCTTCCAAGACTCTGTCCCTCTATTTCCTTGATGTTTTCCTCATCACTCAGCTCCCACCCCCAAATTATTTCTGCAGCTTTTTCCCCAACCCAATCCTTCTACCTTCCCACCCCTTTCTGGCGCTTTCTTTCCCCTTCATCATTTTCCCTTCAGCCCCCTTTCAAGGCCCATTTCCTGGCCCCTCCGTCCCTTATCTACCCCTATCCCTCTGGCCTCCAATCCCTCCTTCCCGGTTGCTCCCACCCCTGCCTTCCCGGTCCTCCCCTCTCTCTCCATTTCAGCCGCTCCCCTCCCTTGGCCCCGACTCTCCCCCGCCCCCTGCCC
>NW_012103142.1:209207-218310 GCF_000951045.1 Mandrillus leucophaeus | reverse complement strand
TCACGTGACAGTGGAACGCCGCAGCGGCTCTCCTCAGCCAGCAAGTGGTAGTTTCGGGTTCACACGGAAACGGGCGTGCCATTTCCGCGCACGTCTGCAGATCCGGCGGTCGATTGGTCAAGTCTCCCATCGCTCCGCCCTCATCAGGAGGCGGGGGACGGGGGAGAAAGAAGAGAGAAAGAGGGGGAGAAAGAGGGGGAGAAGGAGGAGGAGGTGGAGGAGGAGGAGGAGGAGAGAGGAGGAGAGAGGAGCAGAGAGAAGCAGAGAGGAGGAGAGAGGAGGAGGAGGAGGAGAATAAGAGCCAACGGCAGCAGCGGCAGCCGAGAGAGAGGGGGGGCGGGGGAGCGAGCGAGAGCTAAGAGAGCAGGAGGAGGAGGAGGAGGGAGAGACTCTGCAGCCCCCACCCCTACTCGGGGAGGCCCAGATTGTGAGAGAAAGAGACCCCTGACTCAAAAACACACCAGAGAAAGACAGAGGTGCTAAAGATGCAGACCCCAGACCTTGAGAGAGAGACCCTAGACCCACAGAGAAAGATACTTCACCACCCCCCACCGTGGGTTAATTTGAGACACAGGCCCAAAATCTAGAGGAAAAGAGACTCCTGATTTGAGGAAAAAACGACCCCAGATCCCCCAGAGAGAGGAACCCAAGATCAAAATCTGAGAATCCAGGCTCAAAAGGGTTCTCCATACCCACAGACATCTTAGACTCCAGACCCTGAGATGATGATTTCAGGGACCAGGACCTGAGACCTAGACTCAGAAAAAGATGAGGCCCAGATTCAGAAAGAGCCAGATGTAGAATTAGAGCTTAGAGAACTCAGACCTAGAGAGAGACCCCAGACTCAGATCTCAGAGACTGATAACTCAGAGACAGAGACACTCCAGATTTAAGGGGAGATAGAGAGAGACCTCAGCTGGTCCAGAGATGGACAACTCAAGACCCAAAATTCATGAAGAAGACTTCGAAAGACCTCAGAGTGCGACCACAGACCCTGAAACATAGAAACCCCCCAGACCAAAAACATAAAAGGAAACTCAGTCCTAAGAAAGATCTCCACACAAATACTGAAAGACCCCTCCGAAATCTGTCTCAGAGACAAACTCCAAACTCAAAGACAGAGATCTCAGGGAACCTCCCCTCCCCACTTCCCTGCCCTAGAACCTCCGAGAGGTAGAACCCTGACGTCAGCCTGGGAAACTCCGAGGCATCCCCACCACCAGACCAATGACCTCAGACCTTGAAGGGAGGGGAAATACTGGGTGGGGGCAGTGGCAAGAGCTTTTTTCTCTGCGCCTCCTCCCACCTCTCTGCCTCTCACTGGCCCCTCTCTCCATTTTTGGGTCACAGGATGTGCTTGGGCCCCAGGGAAGTTATGTAGGGCAGGTCCTGGCTCCTCAGGGGATGGGTTAGGGAAAGGAGACCCAAGGCTGAGAGGTGGACCAATCCTGGGGAGTGGAATAGGCAGGGAAGAGGGGACAGAAGGACCATCACCACTGTCCCCATCCTGCAGCCCTCTTTCTCCTTCCCTCTGATTCAGTAGTCTGTCTCAAGCTTTGGGTTTTCAATTAAGATGGCTAGGCCCCATTTTCACCATCCTCTACCCCATTTACAGAATCTCGCTCTGTTTTAAAATGCATCTTTCCTCACCTAGCTATTGTTGTGCCATGCCCATGCCTGCCTAATCACTCCCCGCTACCCAGGGACAGCGGGCTTCTAGATCACCGTTGTTCATTCCCAAACCCAGGCATATCTCTGTCCCAACTAAAATGGCAGGGGGCGCTCTCTTAACCCCTGAGGTTGGGGTGAAGGGTCTTTCTCAGACCCTCCCACACCTTAAGGCCTCGGAAACAGTGCAGGGGAGGTTAGGCACATCGTGGGGTTTCAGAATGATTCCCCACACCACAGCCTGACGCATCGACTATGCGGGGTCTCCGGCCCCCCCCTTTCCTGGAGCCAGCACTAGCCTCACGTGGCCTGCAGGGCTGGCCTGTGATTGGCCACTTGGCGTCACTCACTGAGTGCCGCCGCCGGAGAGGACCGGCCCCCTCACGTGACAGTGGAACGCCGCAGCGGCTCTCCTCAGCCAGCAAGTGGTAGTTTCGGGTTCACACGGAAACGGGCGTGCCATTTCCGCGCACGTCTGCAGATCCGGCGGTCGATTGGTCAAGTCTCCCATCGCTCCGCCCTCATCAGGAGGCGGGCAAACCGCGCCACGAGAGGGCCAGGATTGGCTGGCTCTGGAAGCGCGGGTGGTCCCCCTTCTACTGTCACATGGTGCGCGCTGTTTTCTTATCACGTGGCTGCCACCCAGGTAAGAGGCTGCTCTTCCTGGGGTTGTTTCTCCGTGTGACGTGTGGCCTCTGAGATCAACTCTCCTCTACCAGCGTAGGCCGCATGAGTAGGGGGCGGGCTCCCGCGGTCCTGCTCGGCGGAGTGGTGAGTGACCGGCCCCGTCCCGCCCCTTCCGGTCCTTGAAGCCTCGACCGCTACCTGCACCCCAAATCCCAGAGGTTGGCCCCCTGAGGTGTGAGTGAAATGAGCCTTTGCTTTACTTTTCCAAGTTTCTCTCTCACCTTCAGGGGCATTCTTCTTCGGGGTACATCAGAGGGAGGGCAGAGCCTGAGTATCTAAGCAGAGGCTTCCCTGGGTGTAATTTCCTGGGCTGTTGGTGAGGAGAGATCGAATTCGCCTCCTGCTCTCAGGCTTCTCTGCTCCTGTCTTTTGTTTGGATGCCGGCGCTGCTGCCTGTAGCCTCCCGCCTTTTGTTGCTACCCCGAGCCCTGCTGACCATGGCCTCTGGAAGCCCTCCGACCCAGCCCTCCCCAGCCTCGGATTCCGGCTCCGGCTACGTTCCGGGCTCGGTGTCTGCAGCCTTTGTCACTTGCCCCAACGAGAAGGTCGCCAAGGAGATCGCCAGGTAGGGACCTCGATGTTCAGCGAGAAAGGATGATCATGAAGGGAGAGTTGGGGGTGGGGCAGAAGAGTGCCGCTTTCTCCTCTCTTCAGCTCTGCAAGCCTGTCTCTGGGCTGCCAGTACAAAAACTGGGGTCATGGGGCACTCTGAATGGGACTGTCTCTTCACTCCAGGGCTGTGGTGGAGAAGCGCCTAGCAGCCTGCGTCAACCTCATCCCTCAGATTACATCCATGTGAGTCATAGGAGTTGGGGGGTTAACCTAACTGTAGGAGCTGACTGGGAACCTCTTTCCTGGGGGAAATTCTTTGCTCCTCACAACTCTCCCCCTCTGACCTTTCAGCTATGAGTGGAAAGGGAAGATCGAGGAAGACAGTGAGGTGCTGATGGTGAGAAACATTTCCCCCACCCAACAAAATTTCCCCAATCCCTGACCCCTTTAGCCCTTACCCCTCTTCTGAGAAACTGAACTCAGTCCCACTCCTTGATTCAACCATGTTTATCTTTGTCCCTTAGATGATTAAAACCCAAAGTTCCTTGGTCCCGGCTTTGACAGATTTTGTTCGGTGAGAACTTTGAGATGTATGGGGTGAGGGTGTGTACTGAGGGTGTGTACTGTGGGGATGTGACTTGCTTGCGCGAGGGAGTGGGTTCCTTTAGGTCAATCTTTGAGTAATCCCCTTCCCCCACCCACCTATCTTGTAGTTCTGTACACCCTTACGAAGTGGCTGAGGTAATTGCATTGCCTGTGGAACAGGGGAACTTTCCATACCTGCAGTGGGTGCGCCAGGTCACAGAGTCAGTTTCTGACTCCAGCACAGTCCTGCCATGATGAGCCCTGTTCCTGCCGTGATCCCCTTGATACTCAATGCCTTCTGACTTCCAGGTGATGACCGGGCCCCCAATAAATCCTGTCTTTAGGTCTTTCTGCCTTTTGCCTGTTTTTTCCTTGTCATGTATGCAAATTTGTTGGGAGAATATAAGTGCTTCTAGTCCCTGTATTCTCTACATCTTTCAGAATGACTCCGAGCTGCTAGATTTATTTCTCTTTATTTCAATCATACAGAGTCCGGGATCCCTTATCATCCTCCCTCCTCAGTCTCTGCCCCCAGGGGTTAAATAATTTTAAAAAATATTTAAAAAGCTGTAACAAAATAACATCAAAGGAAATGGGAAGGATGGAGGGGTCAGGAATCATGAAGGAAGGTAGAGAAGAGAGCCTCTTCCCCACCCCCTACTCTTGGATTCCAGCCTGGGCAGTAGGGAGAACTATCCCCTATCTCTCCAGGTACATCCCAGCTGTAGGTGAGGTCAGAGGTCAGGGTATGAAAGTGCCGGTGTGTGTGAATGGGGAGGTGGGCAGAGGCAAGCTGTTCAGAAGATGCCCCCTCCTCCCCACTCAACCAGGTACTGCACAGAGCCATCAGGCCGTACTCTCCGAGCAAGGACCCGGACAGGGTCCCCTCGGGACAGGTAGCCAACCCCACCTCGGACTCCTCCCCCAGTCCCAGGAGACAAACTACGGCACAGGGGAGAAGGGGGTGCTGAGCGTCTAGGAAGACCTGGGGATGGGGATGAGACTGAGGAAGCTGAGGCAGTCATCGAGTGGGGGGCATTTTTAGGGATGTCTGTGGGGAAACCAATGTGAAGTTCCAGGGGTGACCTAGGGAGAGAAGGCAATTGTAAGAAATGGGCAGAAATGGAGAGCACATGTGAATCAGAGAAACAGTGTTAGAGACTAAGAGCCTTGAGCACATAGAGGGGAAGAGGAGCATTGCTGGTAATAGAAAATAGAATCTCACCTGTCTGGGGGTTCACCGTCCCCAGAGGTCCCTGCGGTGCTGGCAGAAGGGTGGAAGGAAGCAAACATCCGGATGGGGCTGCTGGGGTTGGAGTGGGGCAAGTCAGGACCTGAAGCAGGGGAACAGGACCTTCTCCCCCGGGGAAGTGCAGAGCTCAAACACTACCCACAAGGGACTCCCTTCCCCAGAATACTGGCTACCAGACACTAGTTCTAGAAGTTGGTCTAGGCCAAGAAGTGGGTAGCCAAGGGGGAGAGGGAAAATAATTCTGGGTGAGAAAGTCCAGAAAATGTGAATAAATGGGAGCATATTTTGTGGGGGGGAGGCAGAGGAGCACTGACCTGGGCAGGCAGCGGGCATCTGTGGGCCGGAAGTTGTAGCCGCTGCTGCCCTGGTAAGTCTGGTTAGGGCTGGGGGATGGTGGAGACACTGAGGCCTAGAAGAGGGGGCAAAGGACTGAGAGGTAATCCTTGACTCCTTCCCACACCCCACCATTTGCTCCATAGGGTTCCCCCTGCCCCGGTACCTGCAGTGCCCTCTGCAGATGAGCCCGCTCCCTCTGCTCCCGGGGCTCGGGCTGATTGCGCACTGCTGAGGGTGGCCCCAGCTCCTCCACTTTCCCCTTCTGCCTCCTCCTCAGGGGCTCTGGCTCCGGCCTCCGGCGCTTCCCCAGGGGACGTGAGACCCCTCCCCCAGGGCCCTGCCCTGAAGGGAAGCTGTAAGAGGCCTCCTTATCCCCCCAGCCCCCTCCCGGACACCCCAAAGACCTCCCCATCTCTATACATATACCCGCCAGCACTAACACCCTGAGAATTTCCCCCATCCCCCCTGGACCAGTGACCTGGTGAGTGCTCCATCTCCAGTAGGGGGCTCCACAGGGGGAGGCATCCGAGCATGGAGACCAAACAAACATTTCCTCTTCTTAATCTCTCTCCCTGAAATGAAACTGGAGCAAGAAGAAAAATGATATAGGGTCAGTGCTGTTAAAAAAAAAAAAAAAAAAAAGGGTTCCTCCTTACACCATTCCTCAATCCTTTTCAGTCATAGTCTTCCAGGTGGGTTGCAAGCCCCTCCCCTTCCAGGCTTCCAATCTCCATCTCTTTCTGAGTCTCATCCTAGACTCCTCTTCCCTCCAACTCACCGGTCCTTGTGGCTGTTGAGAGCAGAGAGGAGCTTGGAAGAACGTTCTCCTTTGGGGGTGTCTGAAAGCTGGGAGGAATGAAGAAAAATGGGGCCAGGGGAACAGTGATTTCTTCTCTTCCCCTTTCCACTACATCTCCCTGTCCCATCCCAACCCCCAAAACTGCACTACCCCTTACCTCCCCCAGAAGCAAACTGTCCCAATTCTCAGAAGTGAAGGGCAGGATCTCACGATCAAAATCAAAGTATTTCTTCTTACAGCAAACGCTGAGGTGATACAGGACAAGATGGGCCACATCCACCCTGGAAAAACAAAATTTCCAAGACCACAGAGGCATTTTAAGAGCCAGGGGAGTCCTGAGGTGCGAGGCTGGGGCATACAGAGTAAAATACTAGGGGTGTGGAGTTACACTGAGGTCATGCCCAAGCCAGCTCACCAGCGAAGCTGTAGTCTCCGGACTTTCTCAGGGCCTCCACGACACACACAGCATTCAAATTCATAGAACCTGGACGTGGGCAAGAGGGAGAACACACACTTACGCAGGAAAACTATGCCATCCCCTGGAGGACTCACAAGCAAGGATGGGGCAAACAGGTGAGGTAATGCTGCAGATATTGGGAAGAGACTGGAGTGGAGACGGGCATGGGAACTGAGGGTGGAGCACGAAGAAAGAGAACACTTTGGCTTCTGGAGAGTCTGCCTTGGTCTCACCTGTCCCCATAGAGGAGGGGCTTGCTCAGACACTGGGTGCAGGCCTCATGGAACCACTGCAGGCAGCTCCGGCACTGCAGCATTTTCAGGTTCCACCTGAGGGGGAACATAGGACTTCTGGCCTCCAGAAACCCCCTTCCCCATAACTGCCCCAAACCCTAAACTTACCTCCCATCCCCCTGAGTGCTACCCTCATCCTGTTCTTTTTCCTTCATTTCCTGGGAGGCACCACCACATCATTCATTCCAGTCTGCTCCCCCTCATTACTCACTCCCCAGGGCCACCACAGTAACAGTAACTCTGCTGTCGGTTGCTCAGATGTCCAGCATCCCAGTCCAGCCCCTTCAGTCCATATGGCAGAGAGAGCTTCATACCCAGCATGGCCCGGGCATAGGGGCCCTTCTTCAGGGCACCTCCCCTCTGCAGAGACAGGACAGGTGGATGACTTCAGAGGGGTGGGGAGAGGAAAAGGCTTGGGAGAGGATGTGGATGGGAGGCTCCCACAGGAAGGGGTAACAGGGAAGTGCCTTTACCTTGGTGGCGATCGCAAAGACACACTGGCGGCATACCCAGGATGTGCCCTCTCCCTCTCCAGGGGCTGGGGCCCTGGGAACATGGCAGTCCTGGTGATAAGCTGAAGAGTGATAAAGTTAATAGTAGACCACTTATTGCATACCTGTGTGTGCTTGGTATTGGGACAGGAATAGTCTTTACCCATCTCATTTAATCCTTGACCATGTTCTTGATGAGAGGGTACATGATCCTTATTTTACGAGTCAGGGAACTGAGGCTCCTAGAGGTTAAGGGACTTGTCCAAGGTCATATGGTTAGAAAAGGATGCAGTTAAACCATCCTCTGCTTGCAAAGGTTACGCCACCCCTTTCCATGGCTGCTTCTCCCTGGGCTGAAAGGGGATGAGGACTAAGATAGGGCTAAGCAGCCTGGCCAGAGCAGTGGCTTGGGGACTAAGGCCATGACAGGTGACATAAGGACCATCCTGGAGGGAAGAGCAAGCTAGACCATTCAGGTGACCTGCCCTCTCACCATGGCGACACTTCTCACAGCTGACCAGCCGGTTCCCAGGGACCACAGTCTCAGAGCGACAGACACAACAGAGGAGTTCCTCCCCAGGGAGGGCAGCTGTGAGAGAACACAGTGTCACGGGGCCTGCCCTTAAGTCTCTTTCTGCCCCTCTAAGCCAGGTTTGTTTTCCATGGGATGTGCAATCTCAGGTCTCTAGTCTTACCAGGGCTAATGTCTTTCCATAGAACCAGAAACTGCGAATCATCCTCAAACTGGACCAGACACACCTCTCTAGCACTGTCCACCTGGAATGGGTGAGCAAAGAGGATGAAATGGGAACCAGAATCAGATAAGGGAAATAGGAAAAAGATCAGAGGTAGAAGGTCTTACCTTTTTGATGGTACCCAAGTATAGCAGCCCATCAGTCCATCTGGCCAGCACATCTTGACCCTCCCAAAGTCGAGGCCTGGGGCCAGAGGCGGGAGCAGGAGAAGCTGGGTCCCAAAGTGAGGAGGTACCAGAGCGGCTCAGCCGGGGGGGCTGCGCCATTGCATCCTGGGGGGCCTAGCCAGAAAAGAAATGGGGAGGAGAAGGTTATGAATGCTCAGAAAGCTTCCCCATTTTTTTTTTCTGAGATGGAGTTTTGCTCTGTTGCCCAGGCTGGAGTGTAGTGGCACAATCTTGGCTCACTGCAACCATCACCTCCTGGGTTCAGGCAATTCTCCTGCCTCAGCCTCCCAAGTAGGTGGGATTAAAGGTACCCACCACCACGCCTGGCTATTTTTTGTATTTTTAGTAGAGAGGGGGTGTTGGCCATGTTGGCCAAACTGGTCTCGAACTCCTGACCTCATGATCCACCCACCTCAGCTTCCCAAAGTGCTGGGATTACAGGCGTGAGCCACCGCACCCGGCCAACTTCCCCATTTTCTTTGCCTATTTTGCCGTCAAGAATGAAGGATCTGTGCCCCCATCTCCAAATCCCTGAGACACCTGGATAGGAAACCACCAGGCACCCATCACCAGCTTCTTGAGTCCTCTTTCAACTCTAGTGACTGGCTCTCCTCACGGTAACTGCCCTCCCCCCAACCCCAAACCTAGTTGCTAGTTTCCCAGCTTCCAGAGCTCTCCTGGGATATTATATCCTGGCCTTGAAATTTTAGGAGAAATTACGGTTGCAGAAGCAAAGGCTACCACTCAGTTTAGAGGTATCATAATTAGGGTGTCCTGTTGCCCAGAGATGTGTTTTGGGACCTTTTCTGGAGATGTTTTCCAGAGCAGAAACGGCTGTCTCCCCAGGCCTGCGTGTCTCATTAAGAACAATCATCCTGGTGCCAGGTTATGTCAGGTCACCCTCAAATTCGGGGCTCCCTGCCCCCGGGTTAGACAACTTCTCCGAGTGCCCCGGGAGGGGGGCGTGTCCCAGTCCTGGTCTCCACTCCCCAGGACCGCAAGTCCGAGAAGGGACTTGAGTCGGCCCAGCTCGGACCCGAGGCCAAGGCGGCGAGGCTCTC
>NW_012103142.1:200990-208477 GCF_000951045.1 Mandrillus leucophaeus | reverse complement strand
CCGCTTCCCGGGCACGTCCCGCCCCGTGCTTCCAGGGCTGGCGCAAAGACGAAGGGGGCAAGGACCCGAGGCGGTGACGCCACCGAGAGCCAGCCAATGGGCAGCGAGCGGGCAGAGCCCCAGTCGTTCGAACGGAAAGGCAGGGAAAGGGCGGGAGGAAAGAGCCAGCAGTTTGGGAGCGCGCGCTAGCCCCGCCTCTGGACTCCGGGGTCCGGTCCCCATTTGCCGACACCCACCAAAGGAACGTTGCTCCCTGGGGCTGGGGTGTCCGGCGGAAGGGTGAAACTTATCTAGATAACTAGTGACCAAGGAGGGCGTGGATAGCTAGAGGGCACGCCTCCCTGATGTGAGGGACGGGGGAAGGGGTATTAGCAGAGGGGAAAATGATCCAGACCATGGTCCAGAACTGGTGAGAGCTGAGGAGAGGAAAAGCCTAAGCCCTCAGCCCCCGCTCCCGCCTCCCACACAAACGTTTGGCAGAGGGGACAGATCACAGCTCCCACCTTTACAGATATGAAAATATCTGCCTTCTTGGGCAGATAAACCTTTATTTAAAAAAAAAAAAAAAACAAAACACTATTCTTTATTTGATAGCCCTGGGACATGGTGCCCTCCACCCAATAAAGCACCCTCCAGCAATCCTCCCACTCCTCACCCAATACATACACATACAGATACAGACAGACACACACACACACTCCCAACACAAGATCTGGATCCGTCTTCACTTCCTGTTGGCCTGGGCAGTACCAATAACACACTGGTTCACCTGGGGGTAGACAGGATAAAAGTTTGCAGAGTAACCAATACAACATTTTCCCCAAGATCTCCTTCCATCCTCCAATGCTAGGGCTGCCCTCAGAAATACTGAAATAAGGCCTCCAAAGGCAGGTTCAGGCTGGTCCCAGTTATGGTTGGTTCTCCTCTGCACACTAGGTTTGGAGGAGGTTAAAAGGCCTGAGAAGAGATAGAAGCCCCAGAAGAAAATACAGGAGCAGAGAGAGGAGGCTTTCATTTCCAGCAATACCCTGTACTAGAGACCTCCAACCTCTCCCACTGTAAAATACTTAAACCGAGATAAAAGAGTAATAACACCCATTTAGGAACTAGGACTCCTTAGAAAATGGATCAGTTGAAATCTGGGGAGGAAATGTACAAGTTGAATCTGAAAAGACTGCTAGAGTTCTGTCTAAAGGACACTGGCGCCAACCTGAAGGAGGTTCTTTTTTTTTTTTTTTTTTGAGACAGTCTTGCTTTGTCACACAGGCTGGAGTGCAGTGGCTCGATCTCGATGCTCACTGCAAGCTCCGCCTCCCAGGTTCACGCCATTCTCCTGCCTCAGACTCCTGAGTAGCTGGGACTACAGGCGCCCTCCACCACACCTGGCTAATTTTTTGTATTTTTAGTAGAGACAGGGTTTCACCGTGTTAGCCAGGATGGTCTCCATCTCCTGACCTCGTGATCCACCCGCCTCGGCCTCCCAAAGTGTTGGGATTACAGGCGTGAGCCACCGCACCTGGCCAGGAGGTTCCTATTGGCCCAAAATGGGGCAATTTGAGCATCAGAAAGAGGAACGACTGTGGCTGGGCTGGGTGGCTCACGCCTGTAATCCTAACACTTTTGGTGGCTACAGTGAGCTATGATTGAGCCATTGAATTCCAGTCTAGGCAACAGAGCAAGTCTCTGTCTCAAAAAAATAAAAATAAAAATAAAGATAACCCTCAGATAAACATTCATTGGTCACCTTTGGAAGCTGCTAGGGTATCAACTCAATACTGAAAATCAATAAATAATTCAGCATTTATCTTGTTTTTCCTGTATGAACTGAATTTCAGAGAAACCAAGTAGATGGCAAGGCAAATGTCTTCATAAAAAAATTATGACTAACCAATGCAGAACAACTAAGATTAGAAAAATCGCCATTTAAAAACCCCTTAATGAAATAATGGATCCAGGTATGGTCACTGATGGGTAAAATCACTAGGTGAAAAAGTCAGTAAGGAGCTTTTAAATGGATAGATCACGCTAACAACACCTAAATATGATAAATAAGTGAAAGTACGGGGGAAAGAGGAAGCAATCAGCCAAAATCCAGAATAGTATATTCGATAGGACAAATGACCTTCAACAAACAAATGACATAATAGTGGCAGTGTGGGGTAGGGTTGTGGAACTTTAGACATTTCAATCAAGTGGGTGGCCCTTGCCTGGATCCTGATTTGAACAAACCTATTAGGTATAAAAGACACTTCTGAGACAGTTGGGTGAAATTTA
This sequence comes from Mandrillus leucophaeus, assembly GCF_000951045.1. Taxonomy (NCBI): domain Eukaryota; kingdom Metazoa; phylum Chordata; class Mammalia; order Primates; family Cercopithecidae; genus Mandrillus; species Mandrillus leucophaeus. Next base: position 206,203 of record NW_012103142.1, on the reverse strand, counting down.
ACATAAACTGGGTATTAGAGGATATTAAAGTTCATGTTGTTGGATGTTACATTGGTATAACATTAATAAAAATTAGAAAAAACATCACCACCCTCTAAAATTGAACTTAGAATACCAGATCAGGGTGCAGGTGCTGGCTACAGCAACAATCAGTGCTGATTGGGAGGAGGCCCAAGCGCACAGCAGGACAGACCTGATCAGACCTCAAATAAAGCCAGAGCCCATTAAAGGGCTATACGCTCAGGAGGAGGGTGAACCGGAGAAAAAAATTACCGTAGAGGCAGACAGTAAGGAAATTTTCTGACTTGCTTAACACTAGTGGGAGGAGATTCTAGTGGAAGGAATTCTCATACGTGAGAATTCATATGGCTACTGGCTGATCCTCATGGAGTTTGGAGTCTGAATTCACACTATTTGGAACAGTCTGAAAAATCTGTAAGCCTTTGATCCAGTAATCCCATTTCAAGGACTATTTCCCTGGTTAGATGTAACTGAAAAAATACAAAATGATGTATGTACAAAGTTAGTCAACGTGGCCTTGTTTGTAACTAAAAAAGGGTGGAAAAAATCCAAGTGTCCAGTAGAGGGAACTGGTGGATAAATTTTGGTGCAACTACATAGTGGAGTCCTAGGCAGACCTAAAAATAATGGAATGATCTCTGTATGCTGATGGGGAGGAATCTTAGGGATATTTTGTGTGTTGTTTTGTTTTTTGAGACAAGGTCTTGCTCTGTCACCCAGGCTGAAGTGCAGTGGTAGGATCATGGCTCACTGCAGCCTCTACCTCCCAGGCTCAGGTGATCCTCCCACCTCAGCCTCCTGAGTAGCTGAACTACAGGTGTGAGCCACTACACCCAGCTAATTTTCCTGTTTTTTGTAGAGACAGGTCTCACTATGTTGCCCAGGCTGATTTTAAACTCGTGGGCTCAAGCAATCCTCCTGTCTTGGCTTCCCAAAGTGTTCGGATTACAGGCGTGAGCTACTGCGCCCAACCAGTTTAGACCTTTTAGTCAGTCACCTTTTCTTTTTTTTTTTTCCCCAATCAGCTTTCTCAGGTTAAATTAATCACCTGTTTTTTAAAAAACTTAACTCAAAAGCTAATAATTAAAAATGGAACCATGGTGAGTACTGCCTCAGATGCCTGCAAATGTAAAACCTTTCTGGACAAATGTGCTCCCTGCCCTAGAAGACAGAAGGGCTAGGAATGGAGAAGCCTACAAGCACCCATGGGTCCTGACAAGGCCTGGGATTCATTGGTGGTAGTCGCACCTTGGAGGCAAAGCGTAAAGAGTTGAGGGACTCAGAGACGTTCTCTTCCAGTGGAGAAATGTTCACAAACATGAGCCTATGAAAACAGAATATGCCCAATCCCAGCATTAGGGGCCAGCAGAGCCTGGACAGGTCTCCACTGTTCCCCTCTTTCTACCCCTCACCCCAACACAGTTCCTACCTGAACCCTTCCATCTGTCCCTTTCACTCACATCTTAGCACTACCACCCAGAGAGTTCTGCAGCAGGTAGGTCAGTTTGCTGTTCCGGTAAGGCACATGGGACTCCTACATGATTGAGGTGGGGACAGATGTTTAGGAATGGGCAGAGTTCTGCACAGCCAACCCCAACTGGCCCCCAGGTCCCATATCTCCCCCCACTCCTATTCCCACCTTGTTACTCAGGGCCATGATAACCAGCCCCAGCGTGGACAGGCTGCTGTTAATGGCCTGTGTTTCCCGAAGGCGTTCCCGCTCCCCGGGGCCAAGGGCTAAGCCAGGGTCAAGTCGCTCACTCCCGGCCAGGTCAACAAGACTGAGGGAGGCCCCACACTGCAGGCCTCGGCTGGAGTGCGCCCCAGAAATCTGTAGCTGGAATACACTGTGGCTGCGTGATGACCGTTCATTCTGGGCTGTGCGGGCCACAGCCCGATTCTGGCGGGCCAGATGAAGCAGGGCCTCCACCTGGGGATGGGAGCAGAAGGGGCAAAAGGGCAGGCAGAAGTCAGTACATAGTAATATGTATGGAAATAAGTAAGAGCCCACCCCCACTCTCTTGAAGCTTTCTAGCCTGTCAACAAACAAAATTAGATGCACAGTATGTCTGAAAATGGTAAGGAATACATAGAATAGGGAGTGTATAAAGGCGGGGTGGGGAACCAAGTTTTGACAGGATAGCCAAAGATGGCCTCATTGCCGTAAGATCTCCAGGAAAGGAGCATCCAGGCAAAGGCCCTGAGATGGGGAGCATGACTAGTTGGTTGAGGAATAGCCAGGAGACCAGCATGGCTAGGATGAGCTGAGCAAGGAGATGAGACCTGAGATGCAGTGACCCTCCCCATTTCGGCAGCTGCATCACTCCCTCGCCACTCCCGGGTTAAGGCAGATCTACCTACAGCCCACAGGCCAAAACGGGATGTGGTAACCCAGCCTCACAACTTGTACTTCATCCTTCAATTCTCTCCTGCTCCTTTCTCTACCTACCTCCATCTTGTGGCACCCTGCCCACTCCTCCCCATTCCCCAGTTCCAGTGCCCATGGGTCCTCACTTCTTTCTCACAGGAGACAGGGACATATCGAGCATTGGTGACAGTGAGCTCCTCACTCCCTGGCCCCGCACGGCGAATCTCACACTCGCCCCCTTGACCTTTCCGGGTTCCAGTGGCCAGCAGGTCCCGGACAGTCTCATTGTAGATCTCCACGTAGCTTGCTACAAAGCTGTAGGTCCAGCCCTGACCACTCAGCTCCTGGGCCACAGAGAAGAGGTGCCGTAGGGCCCGAGGGATCAGCCCCTCCAACTGGGGATCTCCCCCAGGCCCACCCTCCATTGTGAAGGTCTTGCCACTGCCTGTCTGGCCATAGGCAAAGATGCATACTGGATAGCCATCCAGGGCTGACTGGACAAGCATGGCAATCTCTTCAAACACTTCATCCTGTCCACTTCCTGGTGGGAATACCCGGTCAAAGGAAAAATCGTGGCGAGTTGGTGGGGCTGGTGCCCCACTCAGGGTCCCACGCCGCTCATCAGACCGGGAGAGGCTAAGGCGGGTTGGAGGATCAGAGGGCCCACCAGGGCCAGAGGGAAACAGGAGGAGGCCAGGGGGTGGAGTGGGCTCCCCAGGAAGGACAGGGCGGACCCGGCAGAATACACGGATGTTGCCCTTGAGTTCCTGCAGCTGGTTGTGCAGTCGCCGGCGCTCCATTTCTAGCCCGTGAAGACGTTCTTCCCGCTCAGCCAGTAAGGCTGCCTGGGCCGCAGTCTCCTGCCACAGAGATGCCACCTCTGCTCGGCTGCTTGACAGGGCTGCTTCTGATGTCTGCAGCCTCCTCTGCCCAGAACAGAACATACACAGAGGGTGATTTGCAACCAAGAATAAGAACAAATTGTGTGGCATATGGAGTGGGTGGAGTGAGGTCCCCGCTGAAAAGGACCTCAACACCTGGTAAACAAAGAAAGATAAGAAAATAAGGAATCATGGTTCTAAGACAGGGAGTGCTATGGGTATGCCCAAGCACAGAGGAGCACAAGGAAGATGATATCTAGGCTGACACCCAGAAGTACAGAAGTGAACCAAGGAAGGATGCAGTACACAAAGAACATTCCAGAAAGAGGGAAGCACATAGGCATAATGCCCAGAAGTGAAAGTTGAGTCATTTAAGAGACTGCAAATAATTCAATCTAGTTGGTGCTCACCAGGAAGGAGTCAAGTGGACATGGGAGGAGGGAAAGAGAGTACCACAGGAATTTGTGATCAGGATGCCAAAGAAAGAGGGATGGAGGACTAAGGAAGACACAGATCTAAATGGGAGCTTTGCAAACAGTCAAGGGTAGGAAGAAGCATGGCAGAAAAGCAAGACAGTCAGGAGTGGGCTGGGTGCAGACTGGTGGAAGAGAGAGGTATCTTCAGCAGCACCTATACTGCTAAAGATAGGTGCTCATGAGTTCTGAGCCCAAACAGACTTGAGGGGCACCTGGAACGGAGGGGAGGCATGACCTCTGCCAGGAAAGCGGGGCTGGCATCTGGTGAAAATCTGGCCCTTACCTCCTTCTCCTCTAGTTGGGACGTCAGTCCCCTCCTTTCTTCCTGCAATTCCACCTGTTTTTTCTGAAGCTCTTGCACCAAGCCCTCCTGCGTGCTCAGCCGCTCTTCCAGCTCCAGGACACAAGCACGCAAGTTCTTCAGCTCCTGTTGGCCCTGCTCAGCCTGGGCCTGTACCTTGGCTAAATGCCCCTCCAGTGTCCTGCGCTCTGTCCCCAGGGCCTTGGCCTGCTGTTGGGCATCTCTGAGCTGGTCCTGAAGCTGCTGGTTCTCTTGGTCCAATGTTTGAGTCCTCTCACGGCAGCGTTTTAGTTCTGCGTTTAGGTCACATAACTGACCCTTCAAGTCCCAGGCTGGACGTTTGCTGGGTTTCTTCCCTCCTGCCATGGGAGGAACAGCTGATGCTAAGATGAACACAGAAAGGACAAAGCTCAGGGAAGTCTAGGCTCTCTATCCCTCCTCCCTTCTAGCCTTTATGGGATCCACACCTGATGCTACATCTCCTTCCCCTAAGAGACCAGATGGATTTTTCTGGGCACTCACCATCTTCTCTTCCCTATCCCAGCCTCTCACCCAGTGGTTATGTTTGTCACCTACTGCCAGGCTTCTGGATAGGAACAGCAGGAACTGGCTTCTGGTTCTTCAACCCTAGAGAATTGAGGAGGTGACTTAGGAAGTACAGGACCAGTGTCCCTTCACCTCCGTCATTCTCCCTTTACATATTACCCCAAATCCCTTCTCAGACCCAGCTCTTGAGCACAATTACCTGTGGCAATAGCTGTGGAACACCGGGGTCCTGTCTTCTTGGAAACTTTTTGAGCTGCCCAGGAGATGGGAGAGAGCAAAGGTAGAATGATCATTCTTAAGATGACATGTAATCTTGCTAGGACAGGGGCAGGAGAAGTGCTTTTCTCAGAATTAGAAATAAGATAATTTTCTTTCTGGCCAGCTCCTAATGATACCTCCCCTAGAACCAGAAATTACAGTCATCCCTCAGTATCCAAAAGGGGTTGATTCTAGCACCCCCCAAGAATACCAAAATCCAAGGATGCCCAAGTCCCTTACATAAATTGGTATATAGTATTACATATAGTCTATGCACACCCTCCCATATACTTTATTTATTGATGATTGAGACAGAGTTTCACTCGTTGCCCAGGCTGAAGTGCAATGGTATGATCTCAGCT
>NW_012103142.1:195514-200240 GCF_000951045.1 Mandrillus leucophaeus | reverse complement strand
AATTATATATAGTACATAATACCTGAAAATGATAATCACTATGTTACTAGTTTATATATTTACTGTATTGTACTTTTTATTGTATTTTAGAGTGTACTCCTTCTATTTGCAAAAGCAGTTAACTATAAAACAGCCTCAGGCATGTCATTCAAAAGGCATTCCAATTTAATTTTAAAAATAAAATTTTAAATTAAAAAAATAATTTTAGGCGGGGCATAGTAACTCACACTTGTAATCCCAGCACTTTGGGAGGCCGAGGCAGGCAGATCACAAGGTCAGGAGATTGAGACCATCCTGGCTAACACAGTGAAACCCCATCTCGACTAAAAATACAAAAAAGTAGCTGGACGTGGTGGCGGGCGCCTGTAGTCCCAGCTACCAGGGAGGCTGAGGCAGGAAAATGGTGTGAACCCGGAAGGCGGAGCTGCAGTGAGCCGAGATCACGCCACTGGACTCTAGCCTGGGCGATAGTGCGAGACTCCTTCTCAAAAAAAAAAAAAAAAGGGCATTCCAAAAGGCACTGTTATCACAGGAAGTCACATCTCCATGTGTGTTACTGCCCCTTAAGATCTTCCAGTGAGACAAGATGTGGAGGTGAAAGCCAGTAATGTTGACGATCCTGACCCTGTGTAGGCCTAGACTAATGTGTGTTTCTTCATTTTTAACAAAAGGTTTCAAAAGCAAAATAATATTGAAAAATTTTCAAATTCAAGCTTACTTCTTGGAAAAAAATACAAATAAAATTTTAAATTAAAAAAAGAATTTTAGGTGGGGCATAGTAACTCATGCTTGTAATCCCAGCACTTTGGGAGGCTGAGGTGGGCAGGTCACAAGGTCAGGAGATCAAGACCATCCTGGCTAACACGGTGAAACCCCATCTCGACTAAAAATACAAAAAATTAGACGGGCGTGGTGGCATGCACCTGTATTTCTAGCTACTCGGGAGGCTGAGGCAGGAGAATTGCTTGAACCCGGGAGGTGGAGGTTATAGTGAGCTGAGATCATGCCACTGCACTCCAGCCTGGGCGACACAGCAAGACTGTCTCAAAAAAAAAAAAAGAATTTTCTTTTCAACCCAGGAGACGGAGATTCATATTGCTCTCGGTATATGCTCCCCACCCAAAAAAAAAATTTAGACAGAAAAAAAACATGAGGAATAAGGATATAAGTAAATAAAATATTTCTGTACAGCTATACAATGTTTGTGTTTTAAGTTGTTATTACAAGGTCAAAAAGATAGCCGGGTGCGGTGGCTTACACCTGTAATCCCAGCACTTTGGGAGGCTGAGGCAGGCAGATCACGAGGTCAGGAGATCGAGACCATCCTGGCTAACACGGTGAAACCCCGTCTCTACTAAAAATACAAAAAACAAAATTAGCCAGATGTGGTGGAGGGCGCCTGTAGTCCCAGCTACTTGGGAGGCTGAGGCGGGAGAATGGCGTGAACCTGGGAGGCAGAGCTTGCAGTGAGTTGAGATTGTGCCACTGCACTCCAGCCTGGGCGACAGAGCGAGACTTCATCTCAAAAAAAAAAAAAGAGAGAGTTAAAAAAAGATTAAAATGTTACATCAGCCTTGGCAAGTGGGAAAAAAAATGTTAAGTTTATAAAGCAAAACAGTTATAGTAAACTAAGGTTAATTTATTATAAAAGAACTATTTTTTATAAATTTGGTGTAGCCTAACTGTACCATGTTTCTAAAGTCTACAGCAGTGAAGAGTAAGGCCCTAGGCCTTCACATTCACTCACCACTCACTCACTGACTCATGCAGAGCAACTTCCATTCAACCATGCTCCGTTTAATGGTTTGTACCCTGTACAGGTGTACCCTTCTTTTTTTATCATTTATATTGTTATTTTAAATGTACCTTTTCTATGTTTAGGTATGTTTATATACACAAATGGTTACCACTGGGTTATAGTTACCTACAGTGCTTCAGTATAGTAACACGCCACACAGGCTTGTTGCCCAGGAGCAATAGGCTATCCCAGACAGCCTAGGTGTGTAGCAGGCTAGATCATCTAGGTTTCAGTAAGTACATTCTATGATGTTTCCACAGTAATGCATTTCTGATAATGTATCTGCATTGCCAAGTGACACATGACCATAATTGTTATATTGTATTTTTTGGGTTTTTTTTTATTTTCCATGAATTTTTTTTTTTTTTTTTGAGACCGAGTCTCGCTCTGTCGCCAGGCTGGCGCAATCTCAGCTCACTGCAACCTCCACCTCCCGGGTTCTAAGCAATTCTCCTGCCTCAGCCTCCAGAGTAGCTGGATTACAGGTGCGGGACATCATGTCCGGCTAATTTTGTATTTTTAGTAGAGACAGGGTTTCACCATGTTGGCCAGGCTGGTCTGGAACTCCGGACTTCAGGTAATCCACCCACCTTGGCCTCACAAAGTGCTGGGATTGATTATAGGCGTGAGCCACTGTGCCTACTCTCCTTGAATATTTTCAACCGATGGTTGGTTGAATCTGCAGAAGCAGAACCCACGGATACAGAGGGCCAACTGTACTCCATAGGCCAAAAAGCAAGTTGGATCAAGATAAGTAAAAGCAGAACCATGTCTAAAGTATGCCACCATTTGCGTAAAAAAGGTGGGGGAGTATAGTCTTACTTGCTTGAATACCAATAGAATTTTCCTGGAAGAACATACAGTTGCCCTGGGTAGCAGAACTGGGTGGTTGGAGGACAGAAACAGGAAGCAAATTTTACTATACAACAACCTTTGTGCCTTTGGAATTTTGAACCAAATGAAATGTTATTACCTATTCAAAACAGACAGGCTGGGCGTGGTGCCTCACCTGAGGCCAGGAGTTCAAGACCAGCCTGGCCAACATGGTGAAACCCCGTCTCTACTAAAAATACAAAAATTAGCTGGGCATGGTGGTGGGCACCTGTAATCCCAGCTACTCCGGAGGCTGAGGTAGGAGAATCACTTGAACCTGGGAGGAGGAGGTTGCAGTGAGCAGAGGTCGCGCCACTGCACTCCAGCCTGGGCGACAGGAGTGACACTCTGTCTCAAAAAAAAAAAAAAAAAAAAACAAAAAAAAGAAAAAAACCAAAATAGAATAAAATTGAAAGAAAAGAAACAAGTGAGTTGAAGAGCACTGGACTTCCGTGTCCTTGGAGGCTATCCATCCCGAGAGCCCACCTGTGGTCTGGCCTTGTGTCTGTGGCACTGTAGTGAGGGATGGAACTCTTGGGTGGGATGTGGTAATTTTGGTCGTTGCACCCAGGCCTCTTGTCCGTTTCTGGGGAAAGATAAAGACAAGGTCCACAGTCACCCTCCCAAATGGTTTATACTCTCTCTCTCCTTTCTTTCACACACACATACACACACATACACACACACACACCCACATACCCCACACACACATGCACAGCTCTCCACGCCCAGCTCACCTTCTCAGGCTCCAGGCCATCTTCCATCTGGTCAGGCCTCCTCTTGAGTCTGCTTCCTGAGAGAGGCAGCCGGGAAGGGGCCTTAATCCGAGGTCTCTTCAGTTCTATGTTCCCCTTTACTTCCAACAGGGGGGACCTCTGTTGGGAAAAGAGACCCTTGAGACAATACCCAGGAGCCCAAATGTCCCAAGAACTTCCCGTCTTGGCCCCCCAGCCTCAATTATCAACATCACCACACCAAGCACTGAGCACCACTTGTGCCAAAAGCTGAATTATGTGCCAGACAGACAGCATGAACAGAAGTGGGGACATAACCTAAAAGTGGGAATAACCTCTAGGAGAAAAGCTGGACTTGACTAACTTTAAGGGCAGGAGTCAAACAAGCAGAGAGGAATGGATGCTCTTTCTGGAAGGCAAAAATTCAAATATGCACATAGCATGGCTAAGAAACCAACTGGCCCTTTTGGCTGAAGCTGAGAATCATAAATAAGGGAGAGAGTGGAAGATATGTGAGGGCTGAAGACTGCTTGGGAGAATCAGGCAACATTTATTGAGCAATGTTTGAAATGTTTTACCTGGGCCAGGTGCAGCAGCTCACACCTGTAATCCCAGCACTTTGGGAGGCTGAGGCAGGCAGATCACAAGGTCAGGAGTTTGAGACTAGCCTGGCCAACATGGTGAAACCCTGTCTCTACTAAAAATACAAAAATTAGCTGGGTGTGGTGGCGCATGCCTGCAATACCAGCTACTCGGGAGGCTGAGTCAGGAGAATCACTTGAACCTAGGAGGCAGAGGTTCCCATGAGCCGAGATCACGCCACTGCACTCCAGCCTGGGCAACAGAGTGAGACTCCATCTCAAAAAAAAAAAAAGGCATTTGAACTTAATTCTGGCCGAGCACGGTGGCTTACGCCTGTAATCCCAGCACTTTGGGACGCTGAGGCGGGCAGATTACTTAAGGTCAGGAGTTCAAGACCAGCCTGACCAACATGGTGAAACCCTGTTTCTACAAAAATTACCCGGGCATGGTGGCATGTGCCTGTAATCCAGCTGCTTGGGAAGCCGAGGAAGACAATTGCTTGAGTGACTGGCAGAGGTTGTGGTGAGCCAAGATCATACCACTGCACTCCAGCCTGGGTGACAGAGCGAGACTGCGTCTCAAAAAAAAAAAAAAGACGAAGAACTTGACCAGGCGCGGTGTCTCACGCCTGTAATCCCAGCACTTTGGGAGGCTGAGGTGGGCAGATCATGAGGTCAGGAGATTGAGACCATCCTGGCTAACATGGTGAAATCCCATCTCTACTAAAACATACAAAAAA
>NW_012103142.1:191098-193144 GCF_000951045.1 Mandrillus leucophaeus | reverse complement strand
GCCTCTACTAAAAATACAAAAATTACCCGGGTGTGGTGGCACATGCCTGTAATCCCAGCTACTCGGGAGACTGAGGCGGGAGGATCACTTGAAGCTGGGAGGTAGAAGTTGCGGTGAGCCGAGATCACACCACTGCACTCCAGCCTGGGCAAGAGTGAGAGACTCCGTCTCAAAAAAAAAAAGTCTCCATTTGGAAGTCTAATAACTGACCTCTTGATGTCCAACCCTGCTTTGAACTTGCTCCTCTTGCAGCTTTCTCCATCTCAATTGATATAACTCCATCTTTCAGTTGCTCAAGCCAAAAACCCAGAGTCTTCTCTTTCTCCTACATACCACATCTAATCTGTCAGCAAAGCATGGCTGATTGTACCTTCAAAATATATCCAGAACCCAACCACTTTTTACTATTTCTTCCACTGCTACCACCCTGACCTAAGACACCATCATCTGGCACCTAGATTATCATAAACCAGTGGTTCTCAACTGAGGGCTATTTTATCCCCCAGGTGACATTTGACAATGTCCAATGCAGTCCTGCACACTGTCAGATGCCTAGCAGCATCCCTGCCTCTACCGACTAGATGCCAGTAGCAACCCCCCACCTCGTCATGACAAAAAATGTTGGCTAGGTGTGGTGCTCATGCCTGTAATCCGAGCACTCTGGGAGGCCAAGGCAGGAGGATCATGAGGTCAGGAGATTGAGACCATCCTGGCTAACACGGTGAACCCCTGTCTCTACTAAAAATAGAAAAAATTAGCCAGGTGTGGTGGCACGCGCCTGTAGTCCCAGCTACTCGGGAGGCTGAGGCAGGAGAATCGCCTGAACCCGGGAAGCGGAGGTTGCAGTGAGCCAAGATCGCACCACTGCACTCCAGGCTGGCGACAGAGTATGACTACATCTCAAAAAAAAAAAAAAAAGAAGTTGCAGGGCACGGTGGCTCATGCCTGTAATCCCAGCACTTTGGGAGGCCAAGGCAGGTGAATTGCTTGAGCCCAGGAGTTCCAGACCAGCCTGGGCAACATGGCAAAACCTGTCTCTATAAAAAATACAAAAAACTAGCCAGGCATAGCAGCAGGTGCCTGTAGTCCCAGCTACTCAGGAGGCTGAGGTGGGAGGATCACTTGAACCCAGGAAGTTAAGGCTCTAGTGAGCCATGATCACGCCACTGCACTCCAGCCTGGGAACAGAGAAAGAACCTGTCTCAAAACAAAACAAAACAAAACAAAAAAAACAAGAAGCAAACAAAAAATCAAAACAAAAGGCAGTGGTGCTATGGTTGTGAAAATCTGTTGGACCCGACAAATATTATCTCTTTGCTTAAAATCGTCCAGTGATTCCCCATCTCACTCAGAGTAAAAGTCCTCACAATGACCCCCACAAGGACTAACTGTGATCAGCAACCCCACTACCCATTACCTGACTTCTTTTCCCACAACTTTTCCCCTTGCTCACTTCAATCCTGCCACACTTCCCTCCTTACAACTCTTTAGGGACTCTGCTCTAGCAGATTCCCTCTACCTGAAATGTTCTTCCCTCACTATCTGCTTGTCTATCTCCCTCACTTCCTTCAACTCATCTTTTCCATGGGGGTTACTGAGACCACCCTATTTAATATTCTATCCCGCCAGTTGGCTTCTCCTGCTCCCTTAACCTTGAATTTCTCCTTTTCTCCACAGCATTTATGGCCTTCCAGCAGTTATATAATTCATTTATTACATTTGTTGTCTGTATCCCCATAGAATGGCAGCTCCGTGATGGCAGTGATTTGTCCCTTGTTCACTGCTGCATCCTAAGTACCTACAACCGCGCCTGGCATGTAGTAGGTGCTCAGTAAATACTTGATGAGTAGATCTGAGAAGGCTTTTACTACTTCTCACTGTCACATCATACTACTCTGCTCTCTGGTTATCACGACACAAAGAATCTCTCTTTATTTTTTCATTTTTTATTTTTTTTTTGAGACGGAGTCTCGCTCTGTGGCCCAGGCTGGAGTGCAGTGGCTGGATCTCAGCTCACTGCAAGCTCCGCCTCCCGGGTTTACGCCA
>NW_012103142.1:187293-189333 GCF_000951045.1 Mandrillus leucophaeus | reverse complement strand
AAAAAAAAAAAAAAAAAAGAACTTAATTCTCATGGAACGTAGTTGAAAGGGGCTATTCTAGAAGCTTGAGGGCTAAGCTAGGCAGACATCCACCTTAGCGAACCAGATGGCATTTGCCTGTGGTCCCAGCTGCAAGGGAGGCTGAGGTGGGAGGATGGCTTGGGCCCAGGTCAAGGCTGCAGTGAGCTGCGATCATGCCACCGCACTCCAGCACTCCAGCCTGGGCGACATACTGAGATCCTGTCTCAAAAAAGAAAAAGAAAAAAGAAAAAGAAAAAAGAAAAAGAAAAGAAATAACACAGAGATCTGAGTACCTGAAGAGCTGGTTTTTGTTTATTTGTTTTGAGACAGGGTTTCCCAAGCTGGTTTTGAACTTTGAGTTCAAGTGATCCTCCTGCCTCAGCCTCCTGAGTGCCTAGGACAACAGGCACGTGCCATTGGACCCAGCAGGATTGGTTTTATGGATGCTAAGTTCAATTTTGGGAAAGTGAGTTTGAGCTACCTGTGATACAATGAGATTTACTCAAGGAAGTTCATAAAGCATCATTATTTTTAAAAATTATGAAACAACCTGATACACTGTTTTCTTTTGTTTTTAATTTATTATCATAACCCCTATATAAGACTGTGAGCACCATAAGAATTCATCTGTTTTGTTCATAACTATATAACCAGAGGGCCTAGTACAACGTCTGCTACATGGTAGGACTCTACAGTTTTTGAAGGAATGAAATGTAATGTTCATCAGTGGGGCAATACTTACACTGTGATATATCCATACCATTGGCTTCTATACAAATAAAATGGGAAAAAAAGAGGTAGTATTTTTCCTGCCACCTACAGAAATGTGCACAAAGAATGCTTATTTTAATTTAGCGTAATCAATTATAGTATGGAAACCAAATTTTTCTTTAAGTATTCCAAAGTCAAACACTGATTTTCAAAAATACCCTGTGCCCTTCCTCCTCTCTACACTACCATAGTGGATCTGCCACAGACCTACCTCCTTGGAATCTGTCGGTTCAGAAAGTGTTTAAAGGTTTGTTTATTCAGGACAACTCCAAAGACCACAGTATATATATTTTTCCCATCTATTAATATAAAGCTAGACATGATACCCTCCAACTTTCCACAATGAGAAGTATAAGCACTTAACCTTCTATAAGAATAGATATTCATGCAACCCTGCCTACATCCACCTCACCACAAGATCAGAGATGGATGGCCCTGCTCCTAAGGCAACCCTTTCACATATGCATCACATCCCACCCCTCCTCACCAAATCCTGGACTCACCAAATCCTCCCAATTGCAGGAACATTCCTCCAGCAATCATCCCTTCTCACCTCTGCACCATCAGCTTTGCGCTATATGGCATCACTCCAACTGACATACAACAAACTCTATTATTTCTTCGAACCTAAAAGAATCTGAACTGTTTTCCCTAACAGATACTATCCTTTTTCCTTGCCGCCCTTAGCAGCAAAACTCTCAGCAGCAAAAGTATTAGCTATATTGTATTCACTGTGGCCAATTTCTCTCCTAAGCCCATTGCAATCAGGCTTTCATTCCCACCATTCCATCGAAATTCCTATTCTCAAGATCACGAGTAACTTCATGTTGCTAAGTCAATTCTTTATCTTCATTTTCTTGACCCATTAAACAGCATTTGATACAACTGATCACTCTCCTTTTCCTTAATAGGCATTCTTCATTTAGCTTCCAGGAGACCACCCTTTCTTACCTCACTGGCAGGTCCTCCCCATCACTCCAGACTTTAACAGCATTCTCTATCTATACTCACTATCCACTCCCATGGCTTTAAATATCATTGATATGCTGACAGTTTCCAAATTTCTATGTCCAGCTCAGACCTCGATCCTGCACCTATACTGAACTGCATCCTCAACATCTCTATTTAAGGCTGGTAGTGCTGGGCGCGGTGGCTCAAGCCTGTAATCCCAGCACTTTGGGAGGCCAGAGGCGGGTGGATCACGAGGTCAGGAGATCGAGACCATCCTGGCTAACATGGTGAAACCCC
>NW_012103142.1:179682-184644 GCF_000951045.1 Mandrillus leucophaeus | reverse complement strand
GCCAGGATGGTCTCGATCTCCTGACCTCGTGATCCGCCCGTCTCGGCCTCCCAAAGTGCTGGGATTACAGGCTTGAGCCACCGCGCCCGGCCCAGAAAGAATCTCTCTTAAGGGAATCCTAACTTTAGGGAAACCTGAACGTGAAATACTAGTAAACAAAAGATTCAGGCAGGAGACCTTTCCTGGCACCAGAAATCAGTATACTCCAGCTGTCATACACATTCATCTCTCTTCACTGGAGAGAGGAAGCTGCATATGGTTGTGGGGTGCAGCAGGGCACCATTTAAGAGAAAGAACTAAATCAATCAGTTTCATTGGGCAGCAATCTGCAAAATTTGGGAAAGGAGAGAGAGAATGAGTCTTTCGGCCCAGATTACCCTACTCTCCTTCTCCCTTTCCTACACTCTGAAGCAGCAGTGATGAGGAGAGGCGATAACACAAAAGGATCTTAGCAAGGATGTGGCCTCAGACACCATGTCCCCAAAGGAAGAAGTCATATCAGAACTCTCCCTTCTTACACACTGCAATCACACCCTGAGTAGGAATAAAGAAGTGGAAATGTGTCAGAGGAGCCTGAGAATTCGAAAGGGGAAATCTCGGAGACATGAAAGGGAGGGGCCCCCGAGACTTGAAGCTGGGGGAAAACAGACAGACGTCCCTTCCGACCTCCCCGGGTGCACTCTGCCGTCTCCACTCCTGCCTCCGCCCCTTTCCACTTGTGCGGGGCCGCACGGACCTTCGCTCTCCCGGTAGACATGACAAAGGCCGGCCGGGAGCCGGGGGCGCGACAGCATCGGGGCGGCCAGCCGTCGTCCCCATCCCCAGGACAGGACACCTGCGCCGCCCCCTACTCACCTGCGGATCCATGTCCACCTCGGTCCCACACGCGCCGGGGGAATGCAGTGGAAGAGAACTGGGTTCCGGGGATCCTGGGACTCGCGTTCTCTCGCCCGCTCGCGAAGCAGGGTAGAGAACTCGCGCGGCTCCGGCCGCTACCAGCCCCGCGCCACACCCGCCACTTTTGAATTCCAACGGCCGCCACCCGCTCTCACCGCGCTCTGCACGCAGGGACCAATCGTCGCTGTCGCCACAGCCGAGGGCCAATCGCAGCGTCCTCCGCCACCCGAAGCCACACCCCGCCCGACAGGCGCCTTCTCTTTTCTGTTTCGCAGGCGCCGGAGAGGTAAGCGGATTAATTCCACTTCCGGTCCCACTTAGGCTTCTCACCCCTCCCTCCTCTAGCGGCAACCGTGCTGGACTTCCGCTCCGCTCCCCGCCGTCGCTCGCTACGTCAAAAAATGCGTGGACGTCGCCGCACGAACGCAACTGGCCGAACGTAACTGGTGGCGGCCGGAGGAGGAGGGGCGGGGATGCTGGAGGAAAGAAATCACGCATGCGCAAACAAGAACCATTGCCGGTAGACAGGCTGGACTAGCGCCTCCTGGTGACTGCAGTAGGGAGCGCACTCGTTTTCCGTCGACGTGATTGCGGCTCCAGCGCTGCCTCTCCTGGTCGTGGTTGACTGGGCCCGGAAGTGGCTCCTGGAGCCCTCACGTGGACGTTAGTGGCCTGGTCTGTTCATTCCCTGGTGATGTTGCCTTTTCTCACCAAATTTACGAACTTTTGCGCTCCATTGAAGCCTGACAGTGGGGATTCAAAACTCAGGAAATAATTTTTTTTTTATAGCCCTCTTCTCTCAGTCAACCTACTTACCTGGGTGCTGTTACTGGTGCTGGGCTCAGGGCCTTTGGAGTCTCGAGCCCAGGGAAGATTTACTGCTTCCATTTATGGAGTATTTTATGTTTTTCAGGTTATAGACCTGTATTATCTCCTCTTATAATCTCAAAAATTCACTGAGTTCCTACATTGTGCCACGTTCTTTGTATAGATGGATGGATACAGGTTCAGAAAGGTTAAATAGTAAGTATAAGGTCACACCGCTGGTTGGGAATGGATCTAGATTCCATTAGCTTCAAAATTCGAGCTATTTCTGTTAACTCACGTTGCCTCTAACAGGCTTGGTAACAAGACAAACCCCTTACGTGTGAATAAGGTGCTAGTTTGCAAAGTCGTTCTACCATATTTACTCATCCGAGTTTCCATCCAATCCTGGAGGTAGTCAGGACAGGGTTTTATTTATGAAGCCGAAAGGCAGGGGCCTAAAGCATATGTTCCGGGGTTTGGTGTGCAGTTGGAAATTGGCAGGTCTGGCACCCACGCTGCCGTCTTCTATCCATTGCTTTAATTTGGCTTCAAACAAACTTGTGGAGAGAAGCAGATTGTGGGGAGACACACTGTCTGAAAACCATGTTGCCATCCCCCCAACCTTTGATATCCTGGGAAAACTCCAAAAAGCAAGCGCTGGAAGAGAACACAGTAAAAAGAAAAGTAAAGGAAGAAACTAGAGAAAACCGACAATGGAAGGTAAAGGGAGTAACTGAGAAGGGAGACCTGAGAAGAAACATATAGCTAAAGATATTTATCAAATTAAAAGAAAAAGTTAAACTAGGAGAAATATAGACCCATTAGCAGATGAAAGGGGGAAAATTTATTCATCCCAATTGATGCAGCAAAGCCACTCAAAATATTCAACACCCATTGATTTAAAAAAAAAAAAAAAAAAAACTCCAGAAGCTGATAAAGGACATCTTCAAAAATTTCTCAAAACATCTCACCATAATGGTGAAATGTTGAAAGCATTCCTTTCAAGATGGGGAACAAGGCAAGGATGCCTGCTCTCAATAATCCTCATCAATACAACAATGGAAGTTGTAGCCAGTGCAATAAGCAACAAATATATAAGGATTACAAAAAACAATAATGTTAATATTCGCAGATGAAATTATTGCATGTACAGCAACCCTAAAGTAAAATTCAGATAAAATTGATAAATGAGTTTAGCAAGGTTGATGGATAAAAGATCAGTAAGAGGAAAAAAATCAATTTACAAGATCAATTGCATTTCCATCTTCAGCAACACCAATTAGAAAACGTAACTTTAAAAACTGTACTATTTGGTTACATGAATATTTACATACGTAAAAGTTAAGCTCAGGCTGGGCGCGGTGGCTCACGCTTGTAATCCCAGCACTTTGGGAGGCTGAGGCAGATGGATCACCTGAGGTCAAGAGTTCAAGACCAGCCTGAACAACATGGTGAAACCCCGCTTCTACTAAAAATATAAAAATTAGCTGGCTGTGGTGGTGTGCCTGTAATCCCAGCTACTCAGGAGGCTGAGGCAGGAGAATTGCTTGAATCCAGGAGGCAGAGGTTGCAGTGAACTGAGATCGCACCACTGAAGTCCAGCCTGGGCTAACACAGTGAGACTCCTTCTCAATAATAATAATAATAATAATAATTAGAAAAAGAAACACTTATTGTGTGCCAACGATCTGGAGTCAGAGGACCTGTGAAGGTGCCACACTGTGCTGCTTACTGGGAATACAGCAGTGAACACAACAGATGTGGGCCTCCATTTCTCAAAGTTCCGGCCCAGTGAGGAGTACAGATGAGCAGAGAGGCAGCGACAAAAAATAAAAGAGATCATGCATGTGAAGTTCTTAGCACGGTCTGTACAATTGTATGTATCCCTGAGCAGCAGCAGCAGGGCACAACGGGCCAGAGCCAGGCTCATCAAGTGTGCAGAACTGAGAAGGGCTGCAGCACGGAACAGTCTGGGGAGCCAAGGCTGGCGGGATGGGTAGGAGGGGGCAGACCACGAAGGCTTTACCCTGGGGATAGGAGCAGGAGTCTCCTTCAAATCTGTCAGTTGGTGGGATTCCCTACTTCCAGGATGGGGAAGGGTGAAGCTTTACAGGGACAAAGTCTGTGCTGGAGTGAGCCCAGGAGTTCAAGACCAGCCTGGGCAATATGGGGAAAAGGAGTAAACACTCCTTTCCTTGTGCATCATGCAGTTTGCCACCATCTGCTACAGAGAGCCCCACAGGGCAGGGTTTCCTGCTGGGCCACCTCAAGTGCTACAGGCCTGCCCGGGGGTGTCCTGCCCACACAGGGTGCTGTGGCTCAGGCACTCAACCTTGGTCCAGCCTCTCACAGCTGAGCATAATATTGATAGTGACACTGAGTCTTTGATAGAGGCTGTTAGTTTCCCCCCCAGTATTGTTTCTCCAATCTTTTCTTCTTAATGAACCCTCCAGTTTTTTGCAAGACACAGGGCCACCAAAAAAGACCTCAATTCCCAGCCTGTCTTGGGACTAGGTATGGCAATGGATGGTGCTCTGGCCAACAGAGCACAAATGGAAGTAATGTATCCACATTTCAGGGAAAGCCCGGAAGAAAGGAGTATGCCCTTCCCCGTCAAACCATGCCATTTGTTGAGAGTAGAAGAACCACAGGCTTGGCCTGGCGCTGTGGCTCACACCTGTAATCCCAGCACTTTGGGAGGCTGAGGTGGGCAGATCACCTGAGGTCAGGAGTTTGAGACCAGCCTGGCCAACATGGTGAACCCCGTCTCTACCAAAAATACAAAAAATTAGCTGGGCGTGGTGATGGGCACCTGTAGTCGCAGCTACTCGGGAGGCTGAGGCAGGAGAATGGCGTGAACCCGGGAGGCGGAGCTTGCAGTGAGCCCAGAGAGCACCACTGTACTCCAGCCTGGGCAACAGAGCGAGACTCTGTCTCAAAACAACAACAACAACAACAACAAACCCACAAAAAATTAGCCAGGCATGGTGGCAGCCGCCTGTAATCCCAGCTACTCAGGAGGCTGAGGCAGGAGAATTGCTTGAACCTGTAAGGCGAAGGTTGCAGTAAGCCGAGATTGCACCATTGCACCCCAGCCTGGGCAACAAGAGTGAAACTCTGTCTCAAAAAATAAAAAATAAAAAAAAATAATAAAAAAAAAAGCTCTTCCTACCATCTTGACTCCTGTGGAGGCCTGCTGGGAAAAGGACTTCTAAAAGGAACTATGTCTGGAAGGTTGTGGTCCAAGGCCATTTTTGG
>NW_012103142.1:176170-178467 GCF_000951045.1 Mandrillus leucophaeus | reverse complement strand
GAGTCTTGCTCTGTCAACCTCCGCCTCCTGGGTTCAAGCGATTCTCCTGCCTCAGCCTCCTGAGTAGCTGGGATTACAGACATCCGCCACCATGCCCACCTAATTCTGGTATTTTTGGTGGAAACGGGGTTTTACTGTATTGGCCAGGCTGCTCTCGAACTCCTGACCTCATGATCTGCCTGCCTTAACCTCCCAAAGTGCTGGGATTATAGGCGTGAGCCACCACGCCTGGCTTACCATTACATTTTTAAAACTGTGATAAAGTCACATAACCTCTGAGATAGGCTACTTCTTTTTTTAAATAATATTTTATTTATTTATTTATTTATTTTAAGACAGGGTCTCACTCTATCACCCAGGCTGGAGTGCAGTGGTGCAATCTGGGCTCACTGCATCCTCTGCCTCCCAGGTTCAAACGACTCTCTGACTCAGTCTCCCAAGTGGCTGGGATTACAGGTGCGTACCACCATGCCAGGCTAATTTTTGTATTTTTAGTAGAGACGAGGTTTCACCATGTTGGCTAGGATGGTCTGGAACTCCTGATCTCAAGTGATCTGCCTGCCTCAGCCTCCCAAAGTGCTGAGATTACAAGCATGAGCACTGCTCCCGGCCAATATTTTAAAACTTTTAATAAAATAAAATAGAGACAGGGTCTCACCATGTTGCTCAGGCTGGTCTCAAACTCCTGGGCTCAGACAGTCCTCCTGCCTCGGCCTCCCAAAGTGCTGGGATTACAAGTTTGAGCCACTACACCTGGCAGTAACTGACTACTACTAACTCTGAAAACTGTAACCTGAATCTTACGGCTTTGATTATTTGTTATAGGAAACTACATTTGTCAGAATGCTATAGTAAATTGTGTGTGTTTACTTCAAGTCAACTATATTTGTTATGTGAAGTTGTGTTTATATACCAACCTATGTTGGTAAGCTACTGTTTATAACCTCACTGATTTTCTTATAATCATATCTGTATATTATCTTGCCAAGATAGATTCCAAATCCAGAATTTTCCTCCTTATGGGTTGTAAACATAAAATAAAACATTATTTGTCTGTGCTACTATAACAAAATACCTGCGACAGAGTAATTAATAAACAACAGAAATGTGTTTCTTACAGAGCTGAAGGGTTGGGAAGTGAAAGATCAAGGTGCCAGCAGATACAGTGTCTGGTGAGGGACCTGGTTTCTTCTTCACGTAGAGCCTTGTTGCTGCATCCTCCAGAGGAGATGATCTGCGGAGGAGATGCTGTGTTCCTTACATGGTGGAAGGACAAAAAAGGGCCAAAGCTAGTCCCCTCCAGCCCTTCCCTCCAGCCCTTTCCCTCAATGAATAAGGCACTAATTCATTCATGAGAGTGGAGTCCTCATGGCTTAATTACTTCCCAAACAACCTCACCTCTTAATACCACCAAAGCTGAGATTAAATATCAACATATGAATTTTGGGGGACATTCAGATCAAAGCAGTATTATAGCACATTTGCTTTCAAAAACACATGACATATTTTTCTGTGTGTTTGTTTTTAGCCAGGGTCTCACTTTGTCACCCAGGCTGGAGTGCAGAGGCGCAATCTCGGCTCACTGCAGACTCTATCTTGCACGTTCAAGCTATTCTCCTGCTTCAGCCCCCCCAAATAGCTGGGACTACAGGCCTGCACCCCAGGCCCAGCTAAATTTTGTATTTTTTATAGAGACGGGGTTTTGCCATGTTGTCCAGGCTAGTCTCAAACTCCTGACCTCAGCGATCCACCCACCTCAGCCTCCCAAAGTGCTGGGATTACAGACATGAACCCTGGGCCCAGCGGCTGGGGTGTCTTTTGCCATCTCATCTTTACCCCTTTCTTCCCCTGAACTATTCAAATATCCAGCTAAAGGCAGAGATAGAAATAGGAGGGGAGGCAAGTTGGGCTGAAAATGCTTGTATAACATCAGGCCTGCAGGCACTTTCAGAAGCCAGGCATCGCCTATATTTCATCTCAAACTGCTACACGAGTGTTATTTCCAACCATGTGCCAATATCACACAATGTCACGACTACACGCGGAACTGAATGAAGGTCCTGGAGAGTCTCTCATAATAGAAATTTTCAGATCCAGACTTGGAAATAATTGGTCATTTAAGTGAGCTAGAGGTGGCGTTAAAATAAAGGATTGTGCTTTTCTATATTTTATTATCATTTCTTTGATGAGAAATGGAAAATGTTAAATAAAAATGGGAGTCTAGGCCCAGCGTGGTGGCTCACACCTGTAATCTCAGCACTTTGAGAGGCCGAGGCAGGTGGATCACCTGAGGTCAG
>NW_012103142.1:172408-175995 GCF_000951045.1 Mandrillus leucophaeus | reverse complement strand
CAGGAGAATTGCTTGAACCCAGGAGGCAGAGGTTGTAGTGAGCCAAGATCACACCATTCCACTCCAGCCTGGACAACAAGAGCAAAACTCCGCCTAAAAAAAAAAAAAAAAAAAAAAATTGCCAGGCGCGGTGGCTCATGCCTGTAATCTGAAATCCCAGCATTTTGGGAGGCTGAGGCTGGCAGATCACCTAAGGTGGGCAGTTCGAGACTGGCCTGACCAGCATGGAGAAACCCCGTCTCTACTAAAAATACAAAATTACCCAGACGTGGTGGTACATGCCTGTAATCCCAGCTACTCAGGAGGCTGAGACAGGAGAATTGCTAGAACCTGGGAGGCAGAGGTTGCGGTGAGCCGAGATTGTGTCACTGGACTCCAGCCTGGGCAACAAGAGTAAAACTCCATCTCAAGAAAAACTCCAACTCAACAAGAGTAAAACTCCATCTAGACCAGGCACAGTAGCTCATGCCTGTAGTCCCAGCACTTTGGGAGGCTAAAGCAGATGGATTGCTTGAGCCCAGGAGTTCAAGACCATGCCTGGGCAACATGGGGAAACCCTGTCTCTACAAAAAACACAAAAAATTAGCCAGGCGTGGTGGCACATAGGTGTAGTCCCAGCTACTCGGGAGGCTGAAGTGGGAGGATCACCTGAGCCTGGGAGGTCGAGGCTGCAGTGAGTAATGATTACACCACTGTACTTCAGCCTGGGTGACAGAGTGAGATCCTGTCTTAAAAGAAAAAAAAAAGAAAAAAAAAAGGGCACATATATTCCCCTTCTTCCAGATCCCTGCCTTTGGACATGAAGACCTCCCTCTAGGGTCTCCAGTCCAAGCTGCCAGGGAGACATCACTCAGCACCACCACACCCTCCATCTGCGTGGACAGGCCTCCTAGGGGATGGCCACTCCTTGTGTAAGATCCATTACCACTCCGAAAATCAATGTCAAAGATCTAGGGAAGATATGCCCTCTAGAGGAGTTCTAGGGAAGCATCTTCCTTTTCCTGATCGCTGCTCCTTAAGAAAAATTAGTCACAAAAGGAAAAAAAAAACAATGACTGTACTTCATAATGTCTTGGTTCATTTTTATACAAGTTGCAAATTCAATATAAGAAACACTTATGGCCGGGTGCAGTGGCTCACACCTGTAATCCCAGCACTTTAGGAGGCAGAGGCGGGCGGATCACCTGAGGAGTTCGAGACCAGCCTGACCAATATCATGAAACCCCATCTCTACTAAAGGTACAAAAAGTAGCTGGGCGTGGTGGCATGTGCCTGTAATCCCAGCTACTCAGTAGGCTGAGACAGGAGAATCGCTTGAACCCCAGAGGCAGAAATTTTGCAGTAAGCTGAGATTGCACCATTGCACTCCAGCCTGGACAACAAGAGCAAAACTCTGTCTCAAGAAAAAAAAAACAGAAAGAAAGAAATTATGGTTTAGGAGTCATGCAGATGAAGGCTACAAGATTCTGACCCTCCCTAAACATCTCCTAAGATCAGTGCTTGAGACATTTTGCAGACCCTGCACTTGATGGATCAGCTGGCCCCACCCAGATTGATTAACTGGCTCATCTGATCTTATGGCCCCCACCCAGGAACTGACTCAGCACAAGAAGACAGTTTAGACTCCCTATGATTTCATCTCTGACCAATCAGCACTGCTGGCTCACTGGCTTCCCCTGACCCACCAAGCTGTCCTTAAAAACTCTGCTCCCCAGGCTGGGCGAGGTGGCTCGTGCCTGTAATCTCAGCACTTTGGGAGGCTGAGGCAGGTGGATCACCTGAGGTCAGGAGTTCAAGATCAGCCTGGCCAACATGGTGAAACCCCGTCTCTAAAAATACAAAAATCAGCCAGGCATGGTGGCACAGGCCTGTAATCCCAGCTACTGAGGCTGAGGCAGGAGAATCACTTGAACCTGGGAGGTGAAGGTTGCAGTGAGCCAAGATTTTGCCATTGCACTCCAGCCTGGGCGACAGAGAGAGACTCCGTCTCAAAAAACAGAACAAAACAACAACAACAAAAACAAACTCTGCTCCCCGAATTATCAGGCAGACTGATTTGAGTAATAATAAAACTCCAGTCCCCCACACAGCAGGCTCTGCGTGAATTACTCTTTCTCTATTGCAATTCCTCTGTCTTGAGAAATCTGTCTAGGCAGCAGGCAAAGTAAACATACTGGGCGGTTACAAGACCAGCCTAGTTAACATGGTGAAACCCCATCTCTACAAAAAATACAAAAATTAGCTGGGTGTGGTGGTGCATTCCTGTAGTCCCAGCTTCTCAGAAGGCTGAAGTGAGAGGATGGCATGAGTCCAGGAAATGGAGGTTACAGTGAGCCAAGATCAAGCCACTGTATTCCAGCATGGGCAACAGAGCCAGATCCTGTACCAAAAAAAAAAAAAAAGCCATACATTATTTTTTTTTGCACCATTTCAACCAGTGCATTGTGACGGCTCTGCCCATTAGCTAAATCTAGCTAATCAGTATAAGCATCTGCCCAGTCTGCCCATCTGGCTGGACTTCTCCAGGGAAAGTCTGCACTGACACTGAAAGTCTGGCCACAGAAGCTGTTATTCCTTAAAAGTGCCAGGCCTTCACATTGAAAGCGCAAAACAGTTTTCTCCCTTCTCTTCTTCTCTTTTGAAATTATGAAATACTTAAGTAGAAAACTACGTAGAATAGCTATAATGAATCTGTCTGGGCCAAAGGAAAACTTCCCTTTCGCCCTCTGAAGGTTGGCTGGAAAATCAACTCTCAAAGACAGATGCAGGCTGGGCACGGTGGCTCACACCTGTAATTCCAGCACTTTGGGAGATCAAGTCGGGTGGATCACCTGAGGTCAGGAGTTCAAAACCAGCCTGGAAACATGGTGAAAATACAAAAATTAGCTGGGTGCAGTGGCGTGTGCTTGTAATCCCAGTTACTTGGGAGGCTGAGACAGGAGAATCATTTGAGCCCAGGAGGTGGAGGTTGCAGTGAGCTGAGATTGTGCCATTGCACTCCAGCCTTGTTGACAGAGTGAGAGTCTAGAAAAAAAAAAAAGATGCATTGGAGAAGAGGCATATAAATGGATTAATGTGTACACAGAGAGAACCACAGAGTGATTAACCAATCCACAACAGAGTTCAGGAGCTTATTTACCATCCTGGCAAAACAGGTTATGGGATAGGGAATAGGAATTCTATTGAGGGGCCCTAGGGGATTACTAAGGAGAACAAATGGGCCCAGAGATAGAGATTAATTTTTGAATAGTTCTCTGTGGAATTTGAATGAGCCTGAGAGACAGACTCTCTTGGGAAAGGACCTGCTCAGGTGTGATTCCATTCCTGATCTCATAGGGAGGGGAAGAGAAAACAATTGTTATTTGTGATATGTCTGGACTTGAAGCAGATAAAGGAACTTCAGAGAACAACTCATCCTGGCTTGCGGGAGAGCCGGTTGAGAAGAGAGGTCAGAGAAACCTTGAAGTTTCTGCTTCAGTTCAGCATGTCAGCATATTTTGGGGTATTAATTTCTGAGCCTCAACAAACCTCACAGACTCACTACTTCCTTATACAACTGTAAACAAACTTTTTTTTTTTTTTTTTTT
>NW_012103142.1:170937-172358 GCF_000951045.1 Mandrillus leucophaeus | reverse complement strand
TTTTTTTTTTTTTTGAGATGGAGTCTTACTCTGTCGCCCAGGCTGGAGTGCAGTGGTGGTATATTGGATCACTACAACCTCCACACCCCCACCCCCTCCCCGGGTTCAAGCAACTCTCCTGCCTGGGCCTTCTGAGTAGCTGGGATTATAGGTGCCTGCCACCACACCTGGCTAATTTTTGTATTTTTAGTAGAGATGGTGTTTCACCATCTTGGCCAGGCTGGTCTTGAGCTCCTGGCCTCGTGATCCACCAGCCTCAGCCTCCCAAAGTGCTAGCATTATAGGCCTGAGCCACTGCACCCAGCCCTTGTCGTTATTTTAATTTGCTTTTTTTTTTGAAGCCCAAAATGTCAATATTAATTTACATTTTCTATTTTCTCTTTGAGGGATTGTCTTTCCTATATTTAATTTTTTTTTTCTCTTGGGTTGGTTGTCTTTTTCATATCAATTTGTGGAAGTTCTTTGTAAATTCGAGATAGTAATTCTTTCTTGGTTATATACCTATATATGATGTAGTCTGCTATGGCATGGCTTTTATTATTAATTCAATATTTGCAAAACCAGTATATTTTCATATATTTCAAATGGTACAAACAGATAACCAGGGGCCGGGCATGGTGGCTCACACCTGTAATCCCAGCACTTTGGAAGGCTAAGGCAGGAGGATCACTAGGTCAGGAGATCGAGACCATCCTGGTTAACACGGTGAAATCCCATCTCTACTAAAAATACAAAATATTAGCCAGGTGTGGTGGCAGGCGCCTGTAATCCCAGCTACTCAGGAGGCTGAGGCAGGAGAATGGCATGAACCTGGGAGGTGGAGGTTGCCACAAGCCGAGATTGCGCCACTGCACACCAGCCTAGGCAACAGAGCAAGACTCCGTCTCAAAAAAAAAAAAAAAAAAAAGATAAAAAAGATAACCAGGAATTTTTTTTGAGATGGAGTTTCACTCTTGTTGCCCCCAGGCTGAAGTGCAATGGCCCGTTCTTGGCTCACTGCAACCTCCACCTCCCGAGTTCAAGCAATTCTCCTGCCTCAGCCTCCTGAGTAGCTGGGATTACAGGCACCTGCCACCACGCCTGGCTAGATTTTTTGTTTTTGTTTTTGTTTTGTATTTTTAGTAGAGATGCGGTTTCACCATGTTGGCCAGGCTGATTTCAAATTCCTGACCTTAAGTGACCCACCCATCTCAGCCTCCCAAAGTGCTAGGATTACAGGCATGAGCCACCATGCCTGGCCAGATAACCAGCAGTTTTTAGAATTAAACACAGATTTGCCATACAAACAAAGATTCTCTCCTGACCAAATGCACGCCAGGTTCCTCTGAACCCTTTCTCAGTTAGGCCTCAATCTTGGATGATAAGGACTTTTTTTTTTTTTTTTTTGAGACGGAGTCTTGCTGTGTCACCCAGTCTGGAGT
>NW_012103142.1:168791-170887 GCF_000951045.1 Mandrillus leucophaeus | reverse complement strand
CTTTTTTTTTTGTTTTTTTGTTTTTTGTTTTTTTTGACACTGAGTTTCGATCTGTCACCCAGGCTGGAGTGCAATGGCAGGATCTTGGCTCACTGCAACCTCCACCTCCTGGGTTCAAGCAATTCTCCTGCCTCAGCCTTCTGAGCAGCTAGGATTATAGGCGCCTACACCATGCTTGGCTAATTTGTTTACATTTTGAATAGAGACAGGGTTTCACCATGTTGCCCAGGCTGGTCTCCAACTCTTGACCTCAGATGATCCGCCCGCCTCAGCCTCCCAAAGTGCTGGGATTACCTCTGTTTTTTTTTTTTTTAAGGGGGTGGAGTTAGGGGTGTCTCACTATGTTGCCCAGGCTGGTCTCCAACACCTGGGCTCAAGTGTTCCTCCCACCTGCCTCAGCCTCCCAAAGTGCTGGGATTACAGGCATGCACCACGGTGCCTGACATAAACTGTTTTCTTCCACCATACTCTTGTTACCTGAAAAAAACTGGGGTTTGTTTGCCTGGCAAATAACAAATGACTCTCCACAAGGCAGGTTTTAATTAATAGGAGTTCAATTACTCGTCACAAGTAAGAATAGCACTGGGAGGATTCTCCAAAGCAGTGTCCCCCGGAAAGAAGTGACAGGAGGATTTTAGGGGGCGATGGGGAGGGGAGAGGGTGCCTCATTGCATGTAGAGGACGGGTGCCAGTTGTGGAAACACAGTGAATCATCACGCCCGCACACAGGTCACACGCTGTGAGAATGAAGCCACAGCTCCTCCCGGGATGGAGACTTCAGCATGGTAATGAGGAACTTTCACTCGGGTTTATCTCCAAGTTGCTGGGGTCTGCCAGGAGCCAGTTTTAACCAACCAGGTGACTGCATTCAACACAGGGTTTAGGAAAAAAGAGGCTGCAGGGCAGGAGGTTGTAAAACAAGCCAATTGCTCAGGATGATTAAATTTCTATAATCCCTGAAGACCCTCCCTGTCTGCTCACACAACACAAAACACTTGTGACCAGATGTGTGGGACTTTTCCCCCATACACCGAGCAGTTATCCAGCAAACACTGAGTGTCCTATTCGATTCAGTTCAGACACTAGCTACCTGGAGATGGTATCAGATTCCACAGGTGGAGGGCTGAGTCCCAAAAGACTGCCCCCCACTTTAGATGCTAATTCCAAGACCAAGGCTGTGATCTGTGCTTCTGACAAACCCGCTATAAATCAGGGTTCCCACAACCCCCTCCTTGGCTTCATAATTTGCTAGGATTGCTAACAGAACTCAGGGAAACACTTACGTTTATCACTTAATTATAAAGGACATTATAAAAGATATAGATGAATAGCTAGATTTAAAAGATGCATAGAGTGAGCTTTGGGGAGGAAGAGACTTGGCGCTTCCATGGCCCATCTGGGAACCACCCTCCCAGCACCTCCAAGTGTCAGTACCCTGCCAGCCCATCAGTTCTTTTTTTTTTTTTCTTTTGAGAGACAGTTGCACTCTGTTGCCCAGGCTGGAGTGCAGTGGCCTGATCTCGGCTCATCGCAACCTCTACCTCTTGGGTTCAAGTGATTCTCCTGCCTCAGCCTCCTGAGTAGCTGGGACTACAGGGGTGCGCCACCATGCCCAGCTAATTTTTGTATTTTTAGTAGAGACAGGGGTTTCACTATGTTGGCCAGGCTGGTCTCAAACTACTGACCTCGTGATTCAACCGCCTCAGCCTCCAAAGTGCTGGGATTACAGGTGTGAGCCACCGTGCCTGGCCAAAAAAGGAGTTTTTATAAAGCTTAACCTTCAAACACCACTACTTTTCCTGGAAGTTGGTGGGTGAGGCTGAAAATTCAAAATCTACTCCTTTAATACCTTGGTCTTTCTGGTGACCAGCCCCATCCTGAGGCTACTTAGGGGCCTCACCCTAACTCATCTCATTAGCATAAACTCTGGTGTGATCCGAAAGAGCTCATTATGAATAATAAAAGACACTCCTGGCCTGGCACTGGGGCCCAACACTTTGGGAAGCAGAGGCAGGAGGATCACTTGAGCCCAAGAGTTCAAAACCAGTCTGACAACATAGTAATTTGCCTGTTTCTATTCGAGTAAAAAAAAAAAA
>NW_012103142.1:162903-164506 GCF_000951045.1 Mandrillus leucophaeus | reverse complement strand
GCAGACAATTTTGGGTTTTTTTTTTTGTATTTTTAGTAGAGACGGGGTTTCACCGTGTTAGCCAGGATGGTCTCGATCTCCTGACCTCGTGATCCTCCCGCCTTGGCCTCCCAAAGTGCTGGGATTACAGGCATGAGCCACTGTGCCTGGCCTGTTTTGTTTTGGTTTTTTTGGGAGGGAGTCTTGCTATGACGTCCAGGCTGAGGTACAATGGTGCAATATGTCTCACTGCAACCTTTGCCTCCCGGGTTCATGAGATTCTCCTGCCTCAGCCTCCCACGTAGCTGGGACTACAGGTGCATGCCACCACACCCAGCTAATTTTTGTATTTTTAGTAGTGATGGGGTTCCACCATATTGGCCAGGCTGGTCTCGAACTCCTGACCTCAGGTGATCTGCCCTCCTTAGCCTCCCAAAGTGCTGGAATTACAGGCGTAAGCCACCACGCCCGGCCTACAATACATTATTATTAACTCTAGTCATCATGCTGTACCAAATTTTAAATAGGAGGATATTCTATGTGTTCTACAACTTGCTTTCTTTTTCTGATGTACTTCATATTTTTGAGTCTTATATTTTGATGTTTTTTGTTTTTTTTTCTTTTTGAAATCTTTAGACCCAGTTAGCTCATTTTATATTGTAGAACAGTGCTGTCCAATAGAACTTTCTGCAATGATAGAAATTTTCTATATCAGTATCGTCTAATATGGTACTCACTAATCACATGTGGCTGCTGAGCACTTGAAGTGTGGCTAATGTGACTAAGGAACTAATTTTTGAGACGGAGTCTTGCTCTGTCGCCAGGCTGGAGTGCAGTGGCATGGTCTCAGCTCACTGCAACCTCCACCTCCAGGGTTTGAGCGATTCTCTTGCCTCAGCCTCCTGAGTAGCTGGGACTACAGGCATGTGCCACCACACCCAGCTAATCTGGGTATTTTTAGTAGAGATTGGGTTTCACCCTGTTGGCCAGGATGGTCTCTATCCCTTGACCTCCTGATCCGCCCGCCTTGGCCTCCCAAAGTGCTGGGATTACAGGCATGAGCCACCGTGCCTGGCCAAGGAACTAAATTTAAATTTTTAAAATGTGAAACATAGACATAATTTTAATTATTTAAGTTTAAGTTTAAATAGCCACATGTGGCTCATTGCTACCATGTTGGATAATGTAGCTCTTTAATATTCAATTATATAAATATATCACAAATAATGTATCCATTCTTCTGTTTATGGATTTTAAAGTATTTCCAATTACTTTATGTATTGCTATATTAAAAAATGCTGCAATGAACATACTTCTGCATGCCTTCTTGAGCAAATGTGGGAGAGGCTAGGTATAAGCTCATAGGTAGAATTGTATTATCAACTCTACTAGGTATTGCCAAATGGTCTCCACAGTGGTTTTTCCAGTTTACACTCCCATCCACTAGAAGAGAGTCCCTGTTGCCCTGGAGCTTCAACAACATCTGATATTCCCAAACCTGTCTTTGCCAACTTAATGAATGTCACCTTGTTATTTTATTATTAATTTTATTATTTTTTTCACCTCATTATTTTATTTTATTTTATTAATTAATTAATTTTTTTTTTTTTTTGAGATGGAGTCT
>NW_012103142.1:159510-161468 GCF_000951045.1 Mandrillus leucophaeus | reverse complement strand
AACCTCCGCCTCCTGGGTTCAGGCGATTCAACTGCATCAGCCTCCTGAGTAGCTGGGATTACAGGCACCTGCTACCACGCCTGGCTAATTTTTGTACTTTCAGTAGAGACGGGGTTTTACTATGTTGGCCAGGCTGTTCTCGAACTCCTGACATCAGGTGATCTGCCCACCTCAGCCTCCCAAAGTGCTGGGATTACAGACGTGAGCTACTGTGTCCGACCTGATAAAGACTTTCATGAACACTAACATAGTTTCTAACAGTTCAAGGCCACATCTCTAGGATGACCCTAATGCCCTTTAAAGTGTCTGACTGAGAGAACTCAAGGCTGCCAAAAGAATGTACTGTTTGTTCCAGTCCACAGCTGAAGGTAGGGCTCCTGTTTCCTAGCTGCTGTGAGAGTGTAGGAGCCTAGTGATAAGCCCCAGCTAACAAGCCTAGGTGGGCTTAACACAGACCAACCCCCTTCCCACTTTTTGTAATCTGTCACTTCTCTGACGTCATTGAGCCCCCACTCACCCTGTCTCTCTATTCTTTCATTCTCGCTTTAAAATGCCCAGTTATCTCTACAAATCAAAGTTGAGTTCCGTTCAAGCTAGACTCTTTTCCCTATTGCTGTAGTATGTCACTGATTAACATCTGTTCTTACCACTTTATTTATTTATTTAGACAGAGTCTTGCTCTGTTGCTCAGGTTGGAGTGCAGTGGCGTGATCTTTGCTCACTGCAAGCTCCACCTTCCGGGTTCATGCCATCCTCCTGCCTCAGCCTCCCGAGTAGCTGGGACTACAGGCACCCGCCACCATGCCCAGCTAATTTTTTTATATTTTTAGTAGAGATGGGGTTTCACCGTGTTAGCCAGGATGATCTTGATCTCCTGAACTCGTGATCTGCCCGCCTCAGTCTCTCAAAGTGCTGGGATTACAGGCATCAGTCACCGTGCCCAGACACCACTTTATTTATTTATTTATTATATTTTTGGACAGAGACTTGCTATGTGGCCCAGGCTGGAGTGCAATGGCACAATCTTGGTTTACTGCAACGTCTGCCTCCTGGGTTCAAGCGCTTCTCCTGCCTCAGTCTCTTGAGTAGCTGGGATTACAGGTGTGTACCACCATGCCCAGCTAATTTTTGTATTTTAGTAGAGATGGGGTTTCACCGTGTTGTTCAGGCTGGTCTCGAATTCCTTACCTCAAGTGATCCGCCCGCCTCAGGCTCCTAGAGTGCGGGGATTACAGGCGTGAGCCACTGTGCCTGTCCTGTCCTTACCACTTTAGCTAGTGTTTGGCTTTGTTTATCTATGAGATAATCCAGCAATTCCACTCCCAGGTATATACCCAAGAAAAATGAAGATTATATATCCACACAGAAACTTGTATAAAAATGTTTATAGCAGCATTATTTATAATAGCCGAAAGGTGAAAACAGCCCAAATGCCCACTAACTGATGAATGGATAAATAAATTGTGATCTGTACATACAATGGAGTATTATTCAGCCATAAAAAGGAATGCCAGCTACTAGGGAGGTTGAGATGGGAGGATCACTTGAGCCTGAGAGGTCAAGGTTGCAATGAGCCATGACCATACCACTGCACTCCAGCCTGGGTGACAGAGTAAGACTCTGCCTCAAAGAAAAAAATAAATAAAAGGAACACAAGGAGTGATCAGCTGAGCACGGTAATCCCAGCACTTTGGGAGGCTGAGGCAAGAGGATCCCTGGAGCCTAGGAGTTTGAGATCAAGCTAGGTAAGTAACATAGGGAGATTCCATGTCCACTAAAAATTTTAAAAAAAAAAAAATTAGCTGGACATGGTGACTCGTGCCTGTGGTCCCAGCTACTTGGAAGACAAGAGGTCGGAGTATCACTTGAGCCCAGGAGGTGCAGGCTACAGTGAACCATGATCACACCACTACACTCCAGCCTGGGCAACAGAGTAAGACCCTGTCTCAAGAAAAGAA
>NW_012103142.1:158579-159103 GCF_000951045.1 Mandrillus leucophaeus | reverse complement strand
ATATATAAACTTAGCCGGGCGGGCCTGGTGGTAGGCGCCTGTAGTCCCAGCTACTTGGGAGGCTGAGGTAGGAGAATGGAGTGAACCTGGGAGGCGGAGCTTGCAGTGATCTGAGATCACACCACTGTACTCCAGCCTGGGTGACAGAGTGAGACTCCGTCTCAAAAATATATATAAATAAATAAAAAAGACAGGAAATTTCAGTACTGATAAATTTCACACTTTGGAAACATAGAATCATCACAGAGAAGAATCACGAGAGTATGTTTTAAAAATAACCTGGGGCTAGGTGCAGTGAGGTGACTCGCACCTGTAATCCCAGCACTTTGGAAGGCCAATGGGGGCAGATCACTACAGGCTAGAGGTTGAGAGTTCGAAACCAGCCTAGTCAAAATGGCGAAACCCTGTCTCTACTAAAAATATAAATATTAGGCAGGCATGGTGGCACACACCTGTGATCTCAGCTCACTGTAATCACAGCTACTAGGGAGACTGAGGCAGGAGAATCACTTGAACCCAGGAGG
>NW_012103142.1:153922-158529 GCF_000951045.1 Mandrillus leucophaeus | reverse complement strand
CACCACCATGCCTGGCTAATTTTTGTATTTTTAGTAGAGACAGGGTTTCTCCATGTTGGCCTCCCCAGGCTGGTCTCGAACTCCTGACCTTGTGATCTGCCCGCCTCGGCCTCCCAAAGTGCTGGGATTACAGACGTAAGCCACCACGCCTGGCCGCTTGTTTTGTTTTTAATGTTGGTTATAACTCTGTATCTAGGTAATAATCTCATGAAGCATTTTTCTGCTATTGGAAGCAATTTGTATAAAACAGTGAGCCTCTCTGCCCCCATTCTTTTACGGGGCTAATTTCTACTCATTCTCCAGTTCTCATCATAAACTTCACATAGTTAGAAAGGGCCTTGCTGTCTCCCCCGCTAGATTAGGTGTCCCTGGTCCACGACTCTCAGCACATTTCATTGTGATGTCTCATTGAATGTTGGTATTCTCAGCTGGGCCCTAGGCTACATGGACCTGTACCACCACCCCTGTACTCAGCACACTGATGTCACAAAATTGGCCACCAATAAATATGGTTGGCCAAATGAGTGAAAGAAACACCGTCAAAATGGGACATAAGTCAAGTTATCCCCGGATGTGGGCAAACTGGAGTGCCCCGGGAAGGCCTCCTGCTTCAGGACAAAGGAGAAGACAGGAAAAAAGAAGGGCTGCAGCCCAGCTGTGGAAGCAGAGCCCTAGGCAAGGAGGTATCAGTACAGTCCAGGTCCCTCTGTGCAGGAGCCTCTCCTAAAGAGACGGAGCTGTGTCAGCCCCGGGGCCCCATCATCACAGGAGGCAGTGAAGCCTGGGAGTTGTGGCAGATGCAGCAGAGGTGGCCCTGGACACTTGGAGATTCTGGGATGGTCATCATACCACCTGGGAGCCAGCAGCCATGCAGGGTAATGGGGAAGACAGCAGAGATTTCTGGAGACTGGCTCCCCTCAAAGACAAAGAGAGGAGCTTGGGCAGGACTAGATTTTCCAGTTTTTTGTTTTGTTTTGTTTTTTTGAGACGGAGTCTTGCTCTGTAGCCCAGGCTGGAGTGCAGTGGCACAGTCTTGGATCACTGCCAGCTCCGCCTCCCAGGTTTACGCCATTCTCCTGCCTCAGCCTTCCAAGTAGCTGGGACTACAGGCGCCCGCCACCACGCCCACGCCCAGCTAATTTTTTGTATTTTTAGTAGAGACAGGGTTTCACCGTGTTAGCCAGGATGGTCTCGATCTCCTGACCTCGTGATCTGCCCGCTTCGGCTTCCCAAAGTGCTGGGATTACAGGCATGAGCCACCGCACCCGGCCTAAGTCACACTTCCAAAATTCCTAAATCCACCCAAGGCACTGATAGCTCAGTGGCTTCTGCAGGGCCCTGGAGAAACTTCCCTCACCAGGTCCTGACCCCTCTGGCTCATGTTAGGTAATCATCTTGTTTAGTCTGCATCTGCACCTTAGTACTAGGAAGTACCTTAGGCAGAGGCACAAGAATTCACTGCTCACTGGAAAGACCAATGCCCCACGTATTCTAGCTTACCGATCAGTCTCGTGTGACTTTGGCTAGCAGTCAGTTCCCGTGAATGTCAATAACCCTGAATATTCTGGCAAATAGAACGTTAAGTCAAATTATCCCTGGATCCTAGTGATAATCATCAGTCCTTAATCCTAGATGATGGCTTGTTCGTTTATTCAGTAAACCCTGACTGAGCACCTCCTGGGTGGGAGATCATGGTTGGGTCTGTCCCTGGTATCAGCTTAGACAAATATTTCCATGTGATCCAGATATCTTAATCTATAGAGTGGATCTGAAAGCTGATGACTTAGACCAGCTATTTGCTAAATTTCCTTCCCACTATCTCAAAGGAGAATAGAATAATGAAGGGAGGAGGTACTTGAAAAGGCCTGATTCAAGCAAGCAGGTTTGACTAAATTATTGGGTGGAGTCACCATCACTACAGCATCCCTCTCTGAGTAAAGCTGGGGCAATCCAAAGACAAGCCTCACAACTGAGTAGGGGCCTCTGGGAGCTGACTCTTCCCTGAGTTGGCCAGCCACCGGCCAGAGCAAGGTCACATTGGCACTTTTTTACTGCCATGCACAGACCTTTCACTTTTTCACTATGAGGGCATTTTACCATATTATCCTTTGAATAAACTACAAGTACATAAGAGCCTTCAACCTCACACAAGCTTGGAAGGTAGGATACCATAATGGTGGGTAAAAGCACGTGCTCTGGAGATAAAGTCTGAGATCAAACCCAGCCTCCAGGGAGTCTCTCTGAACCTATTTTGGTTCAGGGGGCTGCCTGAAAACAACAACAACAACAACAACAACAACACAAAAAACCCGACAACAACAACAACAACAACACAAAAAACCCGACCTCCAGCCTTTACGTCTCTGGGTCTCATGGACAAATAGGGTTAATAAGAGTCCTGCAACAAGGCTGGGCGTGGTGGCTCAAGCCTGTAATCCCAGCACTTTGGGAGGCCCAGGTGGGCAGATCACCTGAGGTCAGGACTAGCCTGGCCAACATGGTGAAACCCATCACCAGTGAAAATACAAAATTAGCCTGGCGTAGTGGCACATGCCTGTAGTCCCAGCTACTGGGGAGGCTAAGGTGGGAGAATCGCTTGAACTTGGAGGCGGAGGTTGCAGTGAGCCAAGATGGCGCCATTGCACTCCAGCCTGGGCCACAAGAGTGAAACTCTATCTCAAAAAATAAATAAATAAAAATAAAAATAAAGAGTCCTGCAACAGTTAGGATGCATTCAGATGAAAGCAACAGAAAACTCAGCTAATAATGTCAGCTAATAAAGACATTTAATTGTTTCATATTACAAAAATGTCTGGAGGTCAGCAGCCAGCAAAGCCCCTTAACTATATTATCTAGGACCCAGGGTCTCTTCATCCTGCTCCATCATCCTTGGTGTGCTGGCTTTTGGGCCCTCTGTGTGACGCTCCACTGATATTCTTGGCACATGGGAAACATCATCTGCTCTTGGATTTCCCAGATCAATCTGAGGGTATTACTTCTTGGAGGTAAGTGGGGCCCTGTGGTGGTTTGGACTGTTATTCCCAATTCTTTGCTTTTTCCTTATTATTTAATTATACATCCATCCCCTTTGCTGTGTGACTTGCTTGTGCCAACAGAATGTCAGAGGACAGGATGCAAGCAGATGCTTTAAATGTGCTTTTGTAGTTTGGCTTGGCCTCTTGCACTCCTGGGATCTGACAAGAGAAAGGCAAACTCCAGATATCCATTGCCCCTTCAGCTGTGACCCAGAATAGACACTGGACCAGGACTAAAGGAGTCCTACCAAGCCCTGTCAAGCCCAGCCTGGATTAGATAAACCACAGACAACTCACAAACCCATGAGTATGAAAATAAATAGAGTGGCTTAAGCAATCTCCTGGGGACAGGTACAGGAGGAGAGCTAGGGTCCTTGGGTTCTCAGTGTGTCCTCCAGCTCCTCCAGTTTATGAGTCAGTATGTACTTGGTCACATTCATCCTGCTGGCCTTTGGCTAAAGTCAACATTTAGAGTTTCTCATGGATCTCTTAGCTGGATCTGATCTCATTGGTGCTTCCTGGCTGACTCAACCTCCCTGTGGCTCTTGGTAGCCCAGTGGGCCCCCTGAATCTCCACCATGTCTCCCATTCAGCTCCTAACCAAGTTATGCAAACCACATGCCTCTGCTGCCAGGTCACCCTCTTCCCACTCCACGCCTCATGGCAGGCCCATGGCTCTCAATTCAATACCCATCACTGGCAAAGAGCTGGTAACACAAAACAGACCCTGTCTCCCTGCCAGTGCATCCTGATTTGCCCACTTATCTACAATGGGCAAAATTTTGTAGCAGCTTCAGTGATCTCTTCTGTTGTCTGGATGTTTCTGAAGCCATTCCCCCAAGTCCAAGTCATCTCCTTGACTCTCACCTCCCTGCCTGCCTCTTGTTCAAACCCCAAGATGAGAAGTGGTAGGCTTTTCTTTTATTCTTTTCATATCTTATCTTTGGCTTCCTGGCTCTAATTACCACTTCAAAAGACAAGGGTTCCCTTTGGAAACAATCTGTTGAGGTAGGTGTTATTATCCTCATTATGGACATACAGGAAATCAAAGATGAGAGATTAAATTACCTCCTCCTTTGATAGAAACTTGATTCTAGATCTGGCTCTTGATTATGTTAAATAGGAGCTAAATGAATGCAGAAAACGATTTCTTTCTCATAGTACAGTTTTCAAGTCCATTGTCTTGCTGCAAAATCCTATTTTGAATTTCAACAAATGCATATTATCCTTTCCTTCTCTTTATATTTCTTCTGAAACAATCTTAATCTCCTCACAAGCAGATTGATGCCACAACCAAATAAGAAAGAGGTCATTTACTTGCTGAAGGCAAAAGAGAACAGGATAAAAGGAAAAAACACATTAATAGTTTCTTCATACATTATCCATTCCAGCTCCCTGCTTCCACCTGACTTCCCTACTGCAAAGTCTGGAGAATCTTTATCTAGTCCTTTGAGTGTGTGCATGCACATGTGAGAATTTGTGGCTACATGCAAGAGTGTGTGTGCATGCATGTATTAATGAGAGTATTGAGAAAAGGAACTCTCCATTTTCTTTTTTTTCTTTCTTTTCTTT
>NW_012103142.1:149837-153727 GCF_000951045.1 Mandrillus leucophaeus | reverse complement strand
GAGTAGCTGGGATTCCAGGCACGCGCCACAACACCTGGCTAATTTTTGTATTTTTAGCAGAGACGGGGTTTCACCATGTTGGTCAGGCTGGTCTTGAACTCCTGACTGCAAGTGATCCACTCGCGTCAGCCTCCCAAAGTGCTGGGATTACAGGTGTGAGCCACTGCGCCTGGTCCATTTTTTATTTTTTTTTTTAAACGCCATGAGTCTTTGAAACTCCAAAGCCAAAAATTTGACCCATTTATAACTGGTATTATACTGTCATTCCTTTCTTTAGGTAATAAAGCCAGAACCCTTGGTTTTTTTCATTGAGATAGGGAACCAGGTTACAAGGATTACCAAAAACATAAGATAATAGGTTGATATTTTTAAAACCTTACCTCTCCAGGATCTAAGTCAGTGGCAATATGGAGGGAAGAGAGGCATTTGGTGACCCAAACAAACTGCTGCTGAGCTGTCCGGTGCTCTGGCTCCTCCTTTGACTTCTTGGAACCATCACTTTGACAGCAATAAACTCCTAATGCAGGAAAACAAAGCCAGGATTTTTTAAAGTCTCAGCCATATGCTAAGTGATATGTGATGTACTTTTGTGTACATTATCTCATTTCTTCTCAAAGCAATCCTTCATAGTAGGTATTATCATTTTCACTTTTTTTTTTTTTTGAGACAGAGTCTCATTTTGTCACCCAGGCTAGAGTGCAGTGGAACAATCACTGCAGACTCAAATTCCTGGGCTCCAGTGATCCTCCCACCTCAGCCTCCTGAGTAGCTGGGACTGCAGGTGTGTGCCACCATGCCCAGATAATTTTTAAATTTTTTTGTAGAGATTGGGATCTCATTATGTTGCCCAGGCTGGTCTCAAACTCCCAGCCTCAGGCAATTCTCTTGCCTCTGCTTCCCAGTGTTGGGATTACAGGCATGAGCCACTGCACCTGGCCTCATTCTCATTTTTTAATGATGAGACAGGGTGCACAGGCTGAAAGAGGTAGAATAACTTCCCCAAAGCCCAACATTTAAAACATGAAAGAGCTGGGATTCAAACCCTGCTCCTCGGTACTGCTAACTTCACTGTCGTTTCTCTACACTGGGTGCCTCTTGAGAGATTGTGCTAGCACTACACGGAGAGGACTCTATAAAGATGACTACTTTCTTCCTTGTAGGAGTTTTTATTTTATTTTATTTTATTTTTTTGAGACAGGGTCTCACTCTGTGGCCCAGGCTGGGGTGTAGTGGCACGATTTTGGCTCACTGCAGCCTCAACCTCCCTGGGCTCCCATCTTGACCTCCAGAGTAGCTGGAACTATAGGTGCATGCCACCACTCCCAGCTAAATTTTTTGGTATGTTTTAGATACGGGGTTTAGCCGTGTTGCTTAAGCTGGTCTGGAACTCCTGGGCTCAAGCCATCCTCCTGCCTCGGCCTCCCAAAGTGCTGAGATTACAGATGTGAGCCACTGAGTCCGGCCCCTACTTTTATTATTTTTTAATTTTTATTTATTTTTTAAGACGGAGTCTTGCTCTGTCGCCCAGGCTGGAGTGCAGTGGCGTGATCTCAGCTCACTGCAAGCTCTGCCTCCCAGGTTCATGCCATTCTCCTGCCTCAGCCTCCTGAGTAGCTGGGACTACAGGCGCCCGCCACCATGCCCTGCTAATTTTTTGTTTTTTTTTTTTTTGTATTTTTAGTAGAGACGGGGTTTCGCCACATTGCCCAGACTGGCCTTGAACTCCTGACCTCAGGTGATCCACCTGCCTTGGCCTCCCAAAGTGCTGGGATTACAGGCGTGAGCCACCATGCCCAGCCATCCGGCCACTACTTTTAAAACAAGAATAAGGCTGGGCACAGTGGCTCATGTCTGTAATCCCAGCACTTTGGGAGGCCAAGGCAGGCTGATCACTTGAGGCCAGGAGTTCGAGATCATCCTGGCCAACATGGTAAAACCCTGTCTCTACTACCAATACAAAAAATAGCTGGGCTGTGGGCGAAGGATTACCTAGGTGCCGACGCAAGAGACTGAAGGCACAAACTGTTTCAGTATAATAAAGAAAATAGTTAGAATAAGAATAGTCATAAGACAAATTAGATAAAGAGATGATCATAGACAATTAGTAATCATTATTATAAACATTATTAATCATTAGCTTTTAATATTACTCTTTGTTGTATTACTAATATAACCTAGGAATAACCAGCGGGTATAGGGTCAGGTGCTGAAGGGACATTGTGAGAAGTGACCTAGAAGGCAAGAGGTGCGCCTTCTGTCACACCCGCATAAGGGCCACTTGAGGGCTCCTCGGTCAAGCAGTAACGCCAGTGTCTGGGAAGGCACCCGTTACCTAGGAGACTGCGAAAGGGAGTCTCCTTTCCTTGGAGGAGTCAGGGAACACTCTGCTCCACCAGCTTCTTGTGGAAGGCTGGATATTATCCAGGTCTGCCCGCAGTCATCCAGAGGCCTAAACCCCTCCCTGTGGTGCTGTGCTTCAGTGGTCACACTCCTCGTCCACTTTCATGCTCCTCCCGTACTCCTGGTTCCTCTTTGAAGATCGTAGTAGATAGCAGTAGAAGGAATAGTGAAAGTCTTAAAGTCTTTAATCTTTCTTATAAGTGCAGGGAAGAAAACGCTGAACTATGCTGCCTTCTCTCTCTGCTTCCGCTAGCTAAAACGGAAGGGTCCCCTATCCTGTAATCATGTGACTTGCTTCACCTTGTCAATCACTCAGAAGATTCACCCTCCTTACCTTGCCCCCTTGTCTTGTATGCAATAAATATCAGCGAGCCCAGTCTTTCGGGGCCACTACTGGTCTCCGCGTCTTGGTGGTAGTGGTCCCCCGGGCCCAGCTGCTTTCTCTGTATGTTTGTCTTGTGTCTTTATTTATTACAACCTCTCATCTCCGCACATGGGGAGCACACCCGCTAAGCCCCATAGGGCTGAACCCTACACTGGACATGGTGGTGTGGCAGGCCAGGTGTCAGTAACAACTGTTTCAGTACTGACTGCGTGGTTAAGTTAAACTTTAAAAGTCAGTGCCCTTGTACAAAGGCTGGGATGTAACAAAAGCCCATCAGGAGTTTTGCCTAGGCCTTTCCTGGGCCTTAAAGCATGACAAAATAACGAAGGAATTCTTAATGGGACCCATTCAGGATTAAACAAGATTTACTGGGGGTTCTGAGGAAGCTCCCCAGGCCTCCACAAACAAGTGTATTGGGGTCTGAAGGAACTTCTCAAACCTCCATGATTTAGCAGGAGACAAGATAAGGGTAATCACCCCAGCACCTGGACCCATTTAGATTAAGTAAATTCACTGAGGCTCCAGAGGAAGGTCTTCAGGACTGGGACCTTAGTAAAAGAAATTAATCATTTATGTCTTTAGATGAATGCAAACTTACATGTAGACATATAGCTTAGAAGGTATATAAGCTCTGAAAAACTTTGTAATTTTGAGTTGGTCTGGCATAATTTCCAGGCCTTCTCTTCGTCACTGGTTACAGAAATAAAAACTCTCTTCCTCCCCAGTTCATCTACATCTTGTTATTGGGCCAAAAGAAATAGCAGCCCAACCCTCAGTTTGATCTGGGAGCAGTGGCGCATGCCTGTAATCCCAGTTACTTGGGAGGCTGAGGCATGGGAATCGCCTGAACACAGGAGGTGGAAGTTGCAGTGAGCCGAGGTCATGCCACTGCACTCCAGCCTGGGCAACAGAGTGAGACTCTGCCTCAAGAAAATACATACATACATACATACATACATACACACACACATACATAAAATGAGTTTACTGGCCAGGTGCAGTGCCTTATGCTTGTAATCCCAGCACTTTGGGAGGCTGAGGTGGGCAGATTGCTTGAGCCCCTGAGATG
Source organism: Mandrillus leucophaeus (assembly GCF_000951045.1). Taxonomy (NCBI): domain Eukaryota; kingdom Metazoa; phylum Chordata; class Mammalia; order Primates; family Cercopithecidae; genus Mandrillus; species Mandrillus leucophaeus. Next base: position 149,873 of record NW_012103142.1, on the reverse strand, counting down.
GATAAAAAAGCCACCCGATCTGGAGGTGCTGTTGAG
>NW_012103142.1:146861-148852 GCF_000951045.1 Mandrillus leucophaeus | reverse complement strand
CTACTGCACTCCAGCCTGGACCACATAGCGAGACTCCGTCTCAAAAAAATAAAAAATAAAATAAAGAATGGAACTATGGGTAAAGAAAAAAAAGTCTAAAGTTAATACTTTCTAAAGATTTTTTAAATTCTAAAATGCATATTTTCTTCCAGACCAACATATACTTTTAGCTACTCTCTCTGTTCAAGTCTAAATGTTGCCAGGTCTTCCTGATGTGTAGAGGAAAAACCTCAAACATCAGTAACTCAGTTTCTTTTCTGGTTTACTTGGGTTATCTATTGCTGTGTAACAAACTGCCCCAGAACTGTTTCTTAAAACAGCAACCACTGTATATTTCGCAAAATGCAGGGTCAGAATTCCACAAGGGCACAGCTTGCCTCTGATCCATGTGATGTCTGCTGGGGATGAAAGGCCCATGACGGCTTCTTAACTTACATGCCTAGAGCCTCAGGTTGGAGAGTTCGAATGGCTAGGGGGTGGCTGGAACTGCTCAACTAGGTCACACGTCTGGGTCTCTCATCCAGACAGAAACCCACCAGACAAGAGATTGTCCAGGACACTTGACAGGGACAAAAAAGAAAAAAAGACCTAAAAATACTGATGGGAATTCCCAAGTAACAGCCCAGCTAGGTCACTGTAATGCATGTCACTGACCCATCCATACCCCCTGGGCAGTCCCACTTTAATGTACTTCTGCTGACTTCCGACTGCCAGTGACTGTGGCATGTTGCTTGAAGTGTCTCTTCAAAGCCAGGGAAGGTTACTCTGCCCAGGAACAAGGCAGGCAGAAGTAGTAGGGAATGAATGACCCTGGGAGCAGCTCTCATCCAACGACTGTCACAATTTGATTTATAAATACCCCAGCTCCCTTGCCCTTGTGTGCAATAACTCTGAGGTGTACGTTTTGCATTCTTCCCAAACGTCCTCTGCAGGATTAAGCCTCAGTCACTCCCAGTCATAGTTAGCATCATGGCTGCCTTAGCTTCCCCGTCTCACATTCCTACTCCCCACCTGTGTTTCCACTGAGCACTCTACTCAAATCCATGTCTTAGGGTCTCTTGGGGGGAACCCAAGCTAAGAAAATCACATTAAAGTCACCAAGTCCCATGCAAGATGAACAAAGCTACTCATCAGCTTTCTATTTTATTATTTATTTATTTTTTGAGACGGAGTCTTGCTCTGTCAGCTGGGCTGGAGTGCAGTGGCGTGATCTCAGCTCACTGCAACCTCTGCCTCCCGGGTTCAAGCCATTCTCCTGCCTCAGCCTCCAGAGTAGCTGGGATTACAGGCACCAGCTACCACATCTGGCCAATTTTTGGATTTTTATTTTGTTTATTTATGTCTTTATCTATTTATTTATTTTCGAGATGGAGTCTTGCTCTGTCACCCAGGCTGGAGTGCAGTTGCAGGATCTCGGCTCACTGCAAGCTCCGCTTCCCGGGTTCAAGTAATTCCCTGCCTCAGCCTCCCGAGTAGCTGGAATTACAGGTGCATGCCACCACGCCCAGCTAATTTTTGTATTTTTAGTAGAGGCAGGGTTTCACCATCTTGGACCGGCTGATCGCAAACTCTTGACCTCAAGTGATCCACCCACCTCAGCCTCCCAAAGTGCTGGGATTACAGGCTTGAGCACCGCGCCCAGCCCTGCTCATCAGCTTTTTAGTGATGTAAGCTTTTTAAAAAATATATGCAGAGGAAGATTACCAGAAATGACAGAAAGACCTCTAACTTGAAATATGGAGATTAAGCAAAACAAAAATAAAAGAATAACTTGGAGAAAATAGAGACTAAACAAAAGGAAGAAAACTTACCAAAATCTATTATCTATAGCTTTAAGAAAGTTAAGAAAGGAAATTATAACCATGAAATCAGAAAAAAAAATACTATAAAAAAAATCTAGAGATAAAACAGAGCTCTTTTTTTTTTTGAAATGGAGTCGCGCTGTGTTGCACAGGCTGGAGTGCAGTGGCGTGATCTTGGCTCACTGCAAC
>NW_012103142.1:141279-145961 GCF_000951045.1 Mandrillus leucophaeus | reverse complement strand
AAAAAAAAAGAAAAGGAAGGAAGGAAGGAAGGAAGGAGAAAATTAGAAAAATATGGTGGCAAAAATGAAAAATATCCCAGAAAATTTGGAAGATGAAGTTCGTGAAATCTCCCAGAAAGTAGAGTGAAAAGAAAGAGATGAAAAATGAGAGAAAAACAGAATTTAAAAATTCGTGGTCTGGCACAATGGCTCACGCCGGAGGTGGGCAGATCACCTGAGGCCAGGAGTTCAAGACCAGCCTGGCCAACATGGTGAAACCCCGTCTCTACAAAAAACAAAATTACACTTTGGGAGTCTAAGGCGGGTAGATCACCTGAGATCAAGAGTTCGAGATCAGCCTGGCCAACATGGTGAAACCTTGCATCAACTAAAAATACAAAAATTAGCCAGTCGTGGTGGTGCACGTCTGTAGTCCCAGCTACTTGGAAGGTTGAGGCAGGAGAATTGCTTGAACCCAGGAGGTATGGTGGCTCACACCTGTAATCCCAACACTTTGGGAGGCCAAGGCAGGTGGATCACAAGGTCAGGAGTTCGAGACCAGCCTGGCCAACATAGTGAAACTCTGTCTCTACTAAAAATACGAAAATTAGCTGGGCGTGGTGGCAGGCGCCTATAATCCCAGGTCCTCAGGAGGCTGAGGCAGGAGAATTGTTTGAATCCCCAAGGCGGAGGTTGCAGTGAGCTGAGATGGAGCCATTGCACTCCAGCCTGGGCGACAGGGCGAGACTCCATCTCAAAAAAAACAAAAAACAAACAAACCAGTAGACAGAAAATCAGTTCAGTATATGGAAGACCCGGACATATTATCAACAAATTTGAGCTAATTGACATTTATAGGTCACTTAATCTAACAACAGAACACACAGTATTTTCAAGAGTACATGGAGCATTCATGAGGATAAATGATATTCTGGTCCACACAGCAAACCTCAACACGTTTAAAACAATTGAAATCATAAAAAGTATGTTCTCTGACCACACTGGATTAAATTAGAAATGAATAACAGAAAGATACCTAGAAAAATCCCCCAAATATTTGTAAACAGCACTCTTCTAAAAAACCCAGGGGTCAAAGAGGAAGTCGCAAGGGAAATGAACAAATAGTTTGAATTGAATAAAAATAAAAACACAACATATAAAAATGTATGGGACACAGCCAAAGTCGTGTTTAAATGAAAATTTAAACATTAAATTAGAAAACAAGGAAAATTTCAAATCAGTAATTAAATATTCCACTTAAAGAAACCAGAAAAAAGAAGAGGAAATTAAATCCAAAGCAAATAAGGAAGGAAATAAAGTAGAAATGAAATGGAGAACAGAAAAACAATAGAGAGACCAGGCACAGTGGTTCACACCTGTAATCCCAAAACTTTGAGAGGCCAAAGCAGGTGGATCACGAAGTCAGGAGTTCGAGGCCAGCCTGGCCAAGGTGGTGAAACCCTGTCTTTACTAAAAATACAAAAATTAGCCAGGTGCGATGGCGGGTTCCTATAATCCCAGCTACTCGGAGGCTGAGGCAGGACAATCGCTGAAACCTGGGAAGCGGAGGTTGCAGTGAGCTGAGATCACGACACTGCGGGAAGGGGAAGGAGAAAGGGAAGGGGAAGGGGAAAGGAGAGAGTCAATGAAACCAAAAGCTGGTTCTTTGAAAAGATCATTAAAAATCAATAAACTGCTAGACAGACACATTAAGAGAAAAACTATATTAAAAAACTGGGCCGGGTGCGGTGGCTCAAGCCTGTAATCCCAGCACTTTGGGAGGCCGAGGCGGGTGGATCACGAGGTCAGGAGATCGAGACTATCCTGGCTAACATGGTGAAACCCCGTCCCTACTAAAAATACAAAAAACTAGCCGGGCGTGGTGGCGAGCGCCTGTAGTCTCAGCTACTTGGGAGGCTGAGGCGGGAGAATGGCGTGAACCCGGGAGGCGGAGCTTGCAGTGAGCCGAGATTGCGCCACTGCACTCCAGCCTGGGAGCACAGCGAGACTCCGTCTCAAAAAAAAAAACAAAAAACAAAAAACTAGTGGCCGGGCGTGGTGGCTCACGCCTGTAATCCCAGCACTTTGGGAGGCCGAGGCAGGTGAATCACAAGGTTGTGAGTTCAAGACCAGTCTGGCCAATATGGTGAAACCCCGTTTCTACTAAAAATACAAAAATCAGCCGGGCGTAGTGGCATGCACTTGTAGTCCCAGCTACTCGGGAGGCTGAGGCAGGACAATTGCTTGAACCCAGACGGCAGAGTTTGCAGTGAGCCAAGATCACACCACTGCACTCCAGCCTGGGCGACAGAGCGAGATTCCATCTCAATAAATAAATAAATAAATAAATAAAGATAAAGGAGATTAGGTCATTGCTTGTAGGAGCTGCCAGTTAGGGGAGAGATTGACTACAAAGGAGCCAGAGGGAACTTTTAGGGAATTAGAAATGCTCTATATCTTGATGGTGATGATGCACATAATTCTGTACACTTATCAAAGCACACAGAACTGTACACCTAGGCCAGGTGCGGTGGCTCACACCTGCAATCTCTACTTTGGGAGGCTGATGTAAAAGGACTGCTTGAGGCCAAGAGTTCAAGGTTGCAGTGGGTTATGATGGCACTACTGCGCTCCAGTCTGGACAACACAGCAAGACCCTGGCCACCCCCCACAAAAAAAGAAGAAAGAAAATAAAATATGAATGCATTTTAGTATTTTATGTAGAAGGACTATCTTATAAACTTTTTGTTTTAGATGTGTGTTCTGGATTGCAGAGTATAATGTGTTATTTTACCTCATGAATTATGGTTTTATAAAAAGAAAGAGGCCAGGCGTGGTGGCTCAGCCTGTAATCCCAGCACTTTGAAAGGCTGAGGCAGGCAGATCACCTGAGGTTGGGAGTTCAAGACCAGCCTAACCAATATGGAGAAACCCGGTCTCTACTAAAATTACAAAATTAACCAAGTGTGCTGGTGCATGCCAGTAATCCCAGCTACTTGGAAGACTGAGGCAGGAGAATCGCTCGAACCTGGGAGGCGGAGGTTGCGGTGAGCCAAGATCGCGCCATTGCATTCCAGCCTTGGCAACAAGTGCGAAACTCCGTCTCAAAAAAATAAACAAATAAATAAAAAAGAAAAAGGAAGAAAGCAAGCCCTTGTCCGAGAACATGCCACGGTCTTTCCCACCTCGGGACTTTCGGACCAGTGTTCTCTCTGCCTGAAGTGCTGCAGCATTCTTCTACTTCAGGTCACCTCCTTGGGGAGCTCTTTCCAGGCCACTCTATCAAGTAACTAAGTCTCTCCCCACTCTCTATCTCTGTCTATCACACTATTTCCTTCATATCACTTTCTCCAATCTGTCATCATTTTACTTCTGTGGTAGTACATGGAGACTGTGGACCTGTAAATTGCATCAGATAGCTGCTTTCTCCAGTCCCACCCCAGTAGTTTTAGAGATGGAGTCCCCCTGTGTTACCCAGGCTGCAATGCCAGGACTATTCACAGGTGCAGTCATTGAGCACTACAGCCTCCAACTCATGGGCTGAATGCAGAGCTTAGAGCTTGCAGTGAACGCCAATAATGAGTTCTTCGACAATTCCAGCTGACTGGGGCCGGGGGGCAGTTCTTCTAAGAGAGTCTGCCCCCGCATCTGTCTGCCAAGTATTTATGGCAAGGGCTTGTTAAACCACATCCACTAGATGGCTTGAGTTTGGGTCGTGAGACACCTATGGCCCTGTAAAAGCACTCAAACTGCATTCTCAGGAGGCTATTTTCAGCGTTCCTTATCACACCACACACTCCACTCTCTGTCGTGTTTTCAGGGTCAAGGAGTTTCATTCTCACACACAAATAACATACACAGAGTGCCTCAGTATTTTTCATGCCCTGACCTCAAATGCCATGTATACAAGCTTGAATATGTTGCCGTGCGCCCCTCCCCTCACATCTCCCTCTTTTTAAATAAAGCCTGTGGGTCATCCAATGCAAGGTAAGCTTCTATCATTCTTCCCTGGTCATAGATGTGTTGGGTAGCAGTACAGAGTCATCTGCAGATGCCTAGCAAACAGATACAAAAAGAATAAGTACAACAGCCATCACCTAAATGCGTATGTTTAACCCATACAACCAAGTGTTGGGGTTTAACCATCAAAAACCTTCTTGTAATTGCTGAAGGGTACTTGTAGTAGTTACTGTGACTATTCTTCAAGTTGTTTCTTTAATTTACACTCAAGAGTGGAAATTTGAGAAGACAAATGGTTGTGATAAGCCCCTCCTAGAGGTGCTTTTACTCTCTCCCAAGCATATTGGGAGGTACTATATGGCAGCAGTGTGACACAGATATTATATTTCCAATCACAATGTAAATTTTGACGGGTAATGAATGCCTGCTGCTGATTCCCCAGCTATTTAACAGCAGTTTCAAGAGCCTTCAGGCGAGACAGAATAGTTTTATCAATATTTACCTGTTCTTGATGTTCATGGGTTACATTATATACCATGTGACTTACCACTGAGGCTGTGTAAATAGATTCTGTCAGAGAAACAGCTGTAGTAGCGGCAGTTGCTAATATAATAATAGCTGAGCCTAAAAAGGCAATTAAAGTGGCCAGAAATCTTTTTTTTTCCAAGTATGAGACAATGCTTTTTTTGTTTTGTTTTGTGAGACGGAGTCTCGCTCTGTCGCCCAGGCTGGAGTGCAGTGGC
>NW_012103142.1:133156-141094 GCF_000951045.1 Mandrillus leucophaeus | reverse complement strand
GTCTTGGCCTCCCAAAGTGCTGGGATTACAGGCTTGAGCCACCACGCCCGGCCACTGTTTTGTTTGTTTTTGAGATGGAGTCTTGCTCTATCGCCCAGGCTGGAGTGCAGTGGCGCAATCTCGGTTCACTGCAAGCTCCGCCTGCTGGGTTCACGCCATTCTCCTGCCTCAGCCTCCCTAGTAGCTGGGACTACAGGCACCCGCCACCACTCCCCGCTTATTTTATTTTATTTTTTGTATTTTTAGTAGAGACGGGGTTTCACCATGTTAGCCAGGATTGTCTTGATCTCCTGACCTCATGATCCTCTCGCTTCTGCCTCCCAAAGTGCTGGGATTACAGGCGTGAGCCACCGCGCCCGGCAGAGACAATGCTTTTCTAAATAGCTGCAGGGTGGAATCTCCCTCCCAGCTCCGGATTAAATTTACAGGCAACCACAATTCTGCACGCCATTTTAAGATCATGACATAGGTTATATTCAACTGGGTAACATTTGGATGAGACAAGCATGTAGCATACCAATTACTGGAAGAGACTTTAATACTATGAAAGGATTGATTCTGCTCTATGTTAGGAACACCTTGCCCAAACAAGAGTATGTAAGGGTGTGTAGTACAAATTAAGACTGTGTCAGTAGCATTATTATGCCAGGAGAGGGTATAGTTGCCACTGCTAGTAATATACTCACCATGTGAAAAAACCGGTTCAAAAAAAGGAAGTCCTAATCTCTAAATTTGGATATGAGTAGGGCTTAAAGCTTGTTTCCTTTTCAGTTGTAATATTGATCCTGAGGTCAGGAGATCAAGACCATCCTGGCTAATACAGTGAAACCCCATCTCTACTAAAAATACAAAAATTTAGCTGGGCGTGGTGGCGGGCACCTGTAGTCCCACTTACTCAGGAGGCTGAGGCAGGAGAACGGCGTGAAACCGGGCAGCAGAGGTTGCAGTGAGCCGAGATCGTGCCACTGCACTCCAGCCTGGGCGACACAGCGAGACTCCGTCTCAAAAAAAAAAAATTTTTTTTTTGGTCCTGAAAGCCCATACTCTGACTAGGTAATAGAATTATTGGAGGGACTTCCAAATCCAATAGTCTGATTTGCAGACATAAGATTACCATGGGGACCCCAATCAAGTAAGGTGCCATTATCAAACAGGCCCTTGACTCGGTGCAGGTTGTCTGCACAGCAACCACTGGACGGCCTCAGACTTATATTGCCAGTCCCTACTTGGATGGCATATAGGAAGATTAGGCCGTTGTGTAGCTTCATTGGACCTGTCTCTTATACACATCTAGATGTGTATAAGAGACAGGCCTCAGACTTATATTGCCAGTCCCTACTTGGATGGCATATAGGAAGATTAGGCCGTTGTGTAGCTTCATTGGACACCTCAGTAAGATTAGTGGTAACAGCAGAAATAAAGGTCAAGTTTGCAAGCTTAGTATCCCTTTTGGGCTGATAGTAAAAGATACTCTTGAGGAATGAGAGTAACACACTTATGTGCTATTGTGCAAAAACAAAGAGAGGAATTTCTAGACAATAAAATCAAGGAGTCATTAAGTTTAATCCATCCCAAATTTTCAGTTAAGGGGTAAGACAGAGGCATCCATCGACCTTCTGTCCAAGAAGTATCATTAGATGACAAAGGCAGGTCAGCATCCCACCATGTAATAACATTAAAAACGGGGGGATTTAGAACTTGACTCCAATAAACATGTTCTTGAGCTTATCCCACTTGGCAAAGGACAAGAATTACCAGCCACCCCAACATCCATGTCTGTCTTACTTTCTCAGAAGTTTCCCCAGTTACCGTTGGATACATAAGAGACCAATTCTTTGCAGTTGCAGGGGCTTCCACGGCTGAATGCCAGATAGGTACTTGCTGATCCAATTTCTTTTTTTTTTTTTTTTCTTTTTTTAGAGAGACCAATTCTTTGCAGTTGCAGGGGCTTCCACGGCTGAATGCCAGATAGGTACTTGCTGATCCAATTTCTTTTTTTTTTTTTTTCTTTTTTTAGACAGAGTCTTGCTTTGTCACCAGGCTGGAATGCAGTGGCGCAATCTCAACTCACTGCAACCTCTTTCTCCTGGGTTCAAGAGATTCTCCTGCCTCAGCCTCCTGAGTAGCTGGGATTACAGGCACACGCCACCACGCCCGGTTAATATATTTTTTTGTATTTTTAGTAGAGACAGGGTTTCACCATGTTGGCCAGGATGGTCTCGATCTCTTGATTTTGTGAGCCGCCTGCCTTGGCCTCCCAAAGTGCTGGGATTACAGGCGTGAGCCACCGCACCCGGTGATCCAGTTTCTTTAGCTGTCCCCAGGTAATGTCAGGTGCCTTCTGAGTCATCAACGTCATTGTTCGTTCTCCAACAACCCGGCCTATTCTCGAGAAGAGCCCCATATTCCCCCGTTTTTGTTTAATAAGATATATGTTAAGAGTTTGATGAGCTTGTTTAACAATGGCCTGACTGGTCGAGTTGTAAGGAATATTAGTTTTGTGTTGTATGTGCCAAAGTTGTAATGCATATGCAAATAGAACACTAAGATAGCAAGGTCCATTATCAGTTTTTATAGTGTGTGGAAAGCTTCAAGTCATAATAGATTTAAACAAAAGAGCAATTACATCTTTAGTTTTTTCTCCGGTTGGGAGGATAGCATGTATCAGGCCTGTGCCGTAATGTGGAGAGATTTGAAACATCCAAAGGGCGGATACGGAGTAACATCAATTTGCCAAATAGCGTTAGGCACTAGCCTTCATGGGTTGGCACCAAGGCCTAAGGAAAACGGGGAAAGAGAATGCGGTTGGCAATCAGGACAAGTTTTATTAATCATGTGAGCTTGAGTAAGTGTCAAATGAAACTGTTGTTTAAGACTGCGGGCGTTCTGATGAAAAAAAGCATAATCAGCTTGAGCTTGCAGAAAAGCAGGAGAATCTGCAAACCACATCTATGGTCATGCTAGAGCATCAGCTCGAGCATTCTTTTCTGATAAGGGACCAGGTAGCCCAGAATGAGAGCTGAATATATGTGATCTAAAGAGGGTGACGACGGCGGGTACAGAGGAGCTCTTGTGCCACAAGAAACAAAGCTAGGAGTTCATTTGTAATGCCCTTCACATGTGCAAGATCTAAATGAGTAATACTATCCACCGCATTATAAGTGGAATTACTAATTATATTTATGTTTTGGTGAGGAAAATTTGTAAGGCCAATATCAGGGCACGTAATTCTGCCTGTTGTGTAGATTTTAAAATGCTCTTGGAATTTGTGCTGCCAGTTCTGCATGGCATCTTGCCACACTATATAGTTGCTTTTTCAGTTTTCTTTTTTTTTTTTTGAACCATCTGTAAAGACAGTGGTGGCATGAAGTAAAGGCTCAGAGACAACAATAGATGCAAATTTAACAGGCACAGTTTGTAAGAAGTTCAGGAGCTTAGACGCTGGTAAATGAAAGCTGATATTACCAATAAAGTCAGCCATTGCTACTTGCCAATCAAGATCACAAGCTAAGAGAGTATGAAATTGTTCCTTGCTTAAAGGTAGGAAAAGAGTAGCAGGGTCATATCCTGACAGCTAGATGCAACGTTGGCATCCCTTTATGAGAAAGAAGCTATTAAATCTGTAGTCTTTTGTACATGTTTAGAGGGATTATGAGACAGATACATAACATATAAAATACAGAAATGGCAAAAGATAAAGCCTACCTGTTCAACTCAGCCATGGAAGGGAAGGATATTTTAAAATAATTTTTACTATATTTTGGCCCTTGAAAGTCATTAGAATGTGACTGCAAGTCACCAGGATAATAAACCTGCACTGAGTTAGCTTAAGTGTGTAAAAAAAAAGGGGGAAAAAAGAAAAACTCTAAAAAATGTCCTTTGGTGTTAGCCATTTTCCTGCATCAGCCTTTAGCTGGAATGTCTTAGAAGTGAGCTTGGGAAAGTAGGGCTGTGACTGGTTTCTTTTTATTCGTTCTGAGCTCCTTAGGCAGCTTCTCTTTGTAATGGCCTGCCACTAGTTGCTGCCCTTACCCTGAGAGGAAGGAAGGAAGACTACAAGTGGCACTAAGAGGCCAGAGAAGGACCAGGTGGTAAAGTGTGTGTGTAAGCGTGCAGGCTGGAGGCAGGAAGGTAACAGGCTGGGGGAAAACCACTCCCCTTATCTTCTAGGCCACCTATGCCTGCAGCCAACCCTGTTAGGTAAGGTACTGAAAATATACTGGGCTTTTTATTATTTTTACCACCCTCAAGCAGAGAGGCTCAGGGGAGAGCAGACAAGCAGCACAGGGTCTGCTTTGAAGTTTTCTTTTTTCTTTTTTTTTTTGACAGAGTTTCACCCTGTAGCCCAGGCTGGAGTGCAGTGGTGCGATCTCGGCTCACTGCAAGCTCTGCCTCCCGGGTTCATGACATTCTTCTGCCTCAGTCTCCCCAGTAGCTGGGGCTACAGGCGCCTGCCCCAATGCCCGGCTAATTTTTTGTATTTTTAGTAGAGACGGGGTTTCACCATGTTAACCAGGATGGTGTCGATCTCCTGACCTCGTGATCCGCCTGCCTCGGCCTCCCAAAGTGCTGGGATTACAGGCATGAGCCACCGCGCCCGGCCTGAATTTTCTTAGCCACAGTGCTTTTAAACATTTTACAAAAAAGCGAAACAAACATTCCGTACTGCTGCATGTATCTTCTGAAGATGACAGCAGCTGGCAGAGCTCGTCCACATCAGTCTAGTTAGCATTTAAATGTGGCTATGGGAGAGCATCCCTAGTTAGCATTTAAATGTGGCTATGGGAGAGCATCCCTTATTAGCGGGCTCCTCCCCAAGGGCTCTGTACTCTAGGCTGCTCCACACTCCTTCGTCCACCTTAGGCTAGTAAGGTCGGGGTGTACACAGACTGTTTCTTAGCCCTTTCCCTAGGGGGCCAGGGAAGACAAGGAATTGCTTGTCAACTGAGACTTGTGAGGGATGGCAGGGAAGGGCAGAAGTAGGAAAAGCAGCAGCACAGCAAGCAGCAGGCCACTTCCTGGGCAGAGTTACTAAGGCAGGTGACCATGGTGAGGAGGATCCTCAGGACTGGGCTGGAGCTGCCTGCAGCCACCCGGGGACTCGGTCTGTGCCTTTTGGCCTCCTCTCTGTCACCACAAACCCAGAAAGGGGCAACCTGCCCAGACTGCCAGTGACCAAATGGGCACTCCGTGGCATCTTAGCAACTCTCCTGCTCCAGGCCTCTGTGGGCAGCAAGAAAGCTAGAGCTACCTGGGATAAACCCCAGGAGGCAGCATGCAACTTCCCCTTATATTCCAGGGTATTCGAATGTAATACCTAGTCCCAACACCAGGCCGTGGGGGCTACTGTCCTACTTTCAATCCAGCCGTAGCCTGAGCTAAAAGAGTAGCCTTATGTAAGTTACCTCCAATGCCATTGCAAGCCTTAATATATTCAGCTAAATGAGCCTTCCCTCTCAGGGGTCTAATAGCAGTTTGACACTCTGCATTAGCATTATCGTATGCAAGAAGGCGTATTACAACATCCTGAGCTGTTTTATCAGTTATGGCTTTATACACAGCCTCTTGGAGCTGAGCAATAAAATCAATATATGGTTCTTTAGGTCCTTGTTGGACAGAACTGAAAGAAGGATATTTTTCCCCTGTAACATTTATCCTTTCCCAAGCCCGTAAGCACACAGGGCGCAGCTGAAAAATGGCAACATCCTCCGTTACTGCTTGATTCTCTAATCGACCCCAGTTAAGGCCAACTCCCATTCATTGTTCAAAGGAAACAGGCACAGGTGACTGTGCTTGTGTTTTTTCCCTTGCCTGAGTTTGAGCTTCATCAGCCCATCAGGTTTTAAACTGTAAATACTGAGATGGAGTGAGAACAGATTTTGTCAAAGCATCCCAGTCATATGGTATTAACCTATTATCAGAGCCACATTTTTCAACAAAGTTTGCACAAAAGGAGAGTTTGGTCCATATTGACTAATGGCTTGCTTAAATTCTTTTAATAACTTAAAAGGAAAAGTGGCCCAATTAGCTATATTCTGTCCTCCTTGCTGGGTTATAGTAACTGGAAATTGCCATGCTTCGAGGTCTCCCTCAGCTCTAGCTTTTTGAATAGAATTTTGTATAGCACCATCAACTGCTCCAGGTTTTAATGTTGCAACTACAGGAGCAGAAAGTTTTTCAGCTAATTCATTTTCTCACCCATTAAGGGGAGAGGGAGGAGGTGGTCATTCACTTAATTCAGCAGGTGGAGTCGACTGGCTAGTAAAACATACCTTTTTTATAGTTTTCCTTTCTTTAATCTCCTCCTAGCTGTTCCTTACACTCAGAATCTGTGGTTTTTTACACCTGTCCTCCTCTTCCTCATCTGAATCGGCCGCATCATCTGTTTGAAATGGCTCAAGAGCTGCTTTTATTAGCACCCACATTGACCAAATGGAAACTGGAATTTCTGTTCCATCTTTATACGCCTTTTTAAAATCTCTTCCAATTCTCTCCCATTCATCCAATTCCATAGTCACTTGTTCTGGAAACCATGGACGAAACTGCTCCACTGTACTAAAGAGTGATAACAAATTCTGAGTACTCACTTTCACTCCCCCTCTTCATAATAAATGCCTTAAGAAATTCAAATAAGCAGAATGTTTGCTTTCACTCTGTCCCATTGTTACCCTGGTTTTCCGCTAAGCTTCTTTCAATCATTCTCGGGTGTCCTCTGACGACGCATCCTCCACTTTCACATGCTCTAGGGTTCCTTCACCAGGGTCTTCGTCACCCCACGTTGGGCACCAGGAATGTTGGGGTGATCAGACCCAACACCAGGCCGTGGGGGCTACGAAGTCCAGCAGAGTCAAAGGAATGAGAAAACACAAATTAAGACTTGAGAAAGTGGGACCAGGGAGCCAACGCTAGCATGGAGGCTGCGAAGGTCCCGAACTCTGGGAGCCCACGCTATTGACTGGTGATCAAACAAAGAAACAGGTGGTGAGGATGTGGGGGTTGAAAGGAAGATGTATCAAGTGAATGAACTACAGCTGTGATGGTTTAGCATTTTCTTTGAAACGTATGGCTACTTGAGATAATAGGAGAGCTAGAAGCAAGGAGCCAGCAAGTCTGGACACATTCCAAAGGCCCCCAGGGGTTTTACCGTGGACCCCGGACATGTTCCAGGCCCTGCCTCAGCTTCTCTCTCAACACTCAGCTTTTCTCCCAACACAACCTAGCTTAAAGGATCCTCACATGCTGCAGTGATGACTGTGCATAGACCAAGGAAGCAGAAGCTGTGGTAGCCGGTAAAGTACTTCCTTGGTGGTCAAATTCTGGAGGGCTAAATGTGTGTGTGTGCACGTGAGTGACCAACAACCCTGCCTGCGGTGTTGTTTGTGTGGATGGTGACAAGTCCTACTGCTGGATGGAGAGTGGGTCCTCTCCACGGTTCCATAGCTACCTCATATGGCTTAGGGCGGCTCCTGCCGTGGGATTTATACCAGCATGCCAACACTAAGAGGGGCCTAATTCTCCTTTAGGGGAACAGCCAGAGAGGACAGCACGAGTGGGAAGTGTGCAAAGGACCTTCAGAGAGGGAAAGCAGGGAAACAGGTCAACCTCCCAGAACAAGCAAGGCAAGACACCCCCTGGTTTGAGGGGTTGTGCCTTCCAGGACAGGCAAGACACACCTTGGTTTGAGGGATTGAGCCTTCCAGGACAGGCAAGGTGACACATCCCTGGTTTGAGGGGTTGAACCTCACACAAACCCCGCCTTTCTTCTTAGGGGAAGAAAGAGTAGCTCTACTCCCACCAGTTCCTTCCCTAGGGGAAGAGGAAGGATAGAGGAGAACAGCAGCATAAGCAGCTGGCAGAGGCAAGGAAAGACCAGCAGAGAGAGAGGGGAACAGAGAGGAGAGAAAAAAGAGAGAAGGAAAAGAGAGAGAGAGAAAGAGA
>NW_012103142.1:131648-133086 GCF_000951045.1 Mandrillus leucophaeus | reverse complement strand
AGTGCAGTGGCATGATCTCGGCTCACTGCAAGCTCCGCCTCCTGGGTTCACGCCGTTCTCCTGCCTCAGCCTCCCAAGTAGCTGGGACTACAGGCACCCGCCACCACGCCCGGCTAATTTCTTGTATTTTTAGTGGAGACGGGGTTTCACCGTGTTAGCCAGCATGGTCTTGATCTCCTGACCTTGTGATCTGCCTGCCTCAGCCTCCCAAAGTGCTGGGATTACAGGCGTGAGCCGCTGTGCCCAGCCCCATCTATACCAATTTTAAGTTAATTTGAACTAAACAAGGTCTTATTAACAGCAAAAGATAATTGAAATCCCAAACTTACAAGGTTTTCAACAAAAGTAAAGTTTGCTAAAAGTTAACAGTGTAACATACATTATCTTAACTTCTAATCTTAGGCAGTCTAGTCCACAAACATGAAGGAAGTTCGCTTTAGAAAAGAATGGCTGCCAGGCACCGTGGCTCACGCCTGTAATCCCAGCACTTTGGGAGGCCAAGGTGGGCAGATCACAAGGTCGGGAGATCGAGACCATCCTGGCTAACATGGTGAAACCCTGACTCTACTAAAAATATAAAAAATTAGCCGGGCATGGTGGCAGGCACCTGTAGTCCCAGCTACTCGGGAGGCTGAGGCAGGAGAATGGTGTGAACTTGGGAGGCGGAGCTTTTAGTAAGCCAAGATCACACCACTGCATTCCAGCCTGGGCAACAAAGCAAGACTGTGTCTCAAAAAAAAAAAAAAAAATGGCTGGCGTGGTGGCTCACACCTGTAATCCCAGTGTGTCCGGAATTTGTTCCTTCTGGTGGGTTCTTGGTCTCGCTGACTTCAAGAATGAAGCCGCGGGCCCTTGCGGTGAGTGTTACAGTTCTCAAAGATGGTGTGTCCAGAGTTTTTTCCTTCAGATGTTCAGATGTGTCCAGAGTTTCTTCCTTCTGGGGGGTTCGTGGTCTTGCTGACTTCAGGAGTGAAGCCACAGACCTTCGCAGTGAGTGTTACAGCTCTTAAAAGGTGGCGCCTCCGGAGTTGTTTGTTCCTCCTGGTGGGTTCGTGGTCTCGCTGGCTTCAGGAATGAAGCCACAGACCCTCATGATGAGTGTTACAGCTCATAAAGGTAGTGGTGACCCAAAGAGTGAACAGCAGGAAGATTTATTGTGAAGAGCGAAAGAACAAAGTTGCCACAGCGTGGAAGGAGACCAAAGCGGGTTGCTGCTGCTGGCTCGGGTGGCCTGCTTTTATTCCCTTATTTAGCCCCATCCACATCCTGCTTTTTAGTCCATTTTACAGAGAGCTGATTGGTCCATTTTTACAGAGTGCTGATTGGTGGGTTTACAAACCTTTAGCTAGACACAGAGTGCTGATTAGTGCATTTACATTCCTTTAGCTAGACAGAAAAGTTCTCCAAGTCTCCTTACCCAATTAGCTAGACACAGAGC
>NW_012103142.1:128210-129838 GCF_000951045.1 Mandrillus leucophaeus | reverse complement strand
GAGACTCCGTCTCAAAAAAAAAAACAAAAAACAAAAACTAAAAGTCTTTTAGCACATGTACCACCCCTAGAATTTCCGGTAAACCAGCACCAGCCTGAAGATCACGTTGTCATCAAAGGGTGGAAAGAAGGAAAACTCGAGCCAGCCTGGAAAGGACCCTACCTTGTGCTGCTAACCACTGAGACTGCTGTTTGTACAGCGAAAAAGGGATGGATTCATCACACTTGGAGTCAAGAAAGCGCCACACCCTCCAGAGCTGTGGGCTATAGTCCCGGGGGAAACCCTACCAAACTAAAGCTAAGAAAAATTTAACTCTTTCATCTATTCTATTACTCTTCTTTCCTCGCTCTATTGTTGACCATCTAGTTATTAACATAACCAAGTCAATTTCATCTCAAACTATTGCATTTAATGCTTGCTTTGTTTTACCCCGTGGGAACTTGCCAAGTCAAAGACAGCTCTCTACTTCAGAAAAGTACCTCTGTCTGTCCTGACTCTCCTCAGACTGGGCATTAGTAAATTAGGACCACTGAATCCAGGGAGATTTCAATAAAGTCCCCAGTGTCAACCAGGAGTCTTGACCTCTGATGTAGAGCTTTTATGCTGTAGTTGATCCAGCGTTCTGTGGATCACTAAAGAGCAAGTATGGATTGCCCCAACCAGTTTTTGTAATTTTGTAAAACCACACATTCATTTTACTAGAGGATCATAGAAGTTAAAGACTTAAAAAACATTTTGGCAATTAAGACAGGATACCAAGATGCAAATGCCTGGTTGGAATGGATCAAATATTCTGTCCACGTTAAACAAAAGCAATTGTTATGCTTGTGCACTTGGCAGGCCAGAGGCCCAGATTGTCCCCTTTCCACTAAGGTGGTCCTCCAGTCGACCAGGTGTGGGCTGCATGGTAGCTCTTTTCCAGGATTCTACAGCCTGGAGTAACAAGTCATGCCAAGCTCTCTCTCTGCTATATCCCAAAGTCTGGCACCCTGCGGGTCAGCCCCCAAGGGCCATCCAGCTTCTGTCTCCCAACACTAAGTTCACTTCATGTCTCTCCCAACAGGAAGGAAACTTAGCGTTCCTTGGAGACCTGAAAGGATGCAGTGAGCTTAAGAATTTTCAGGAACTTATCATTCAGTCAGCCCTTGTTTATCCCCAAGCAGATGTGTGGTGGTATTATGGTGGACTTTTACTGGACACTCTGCCAAATAACTGGAATGGCACTTGTGCTTTATTCCAATTGGCTATCCCTTTCACCCTGGCATTTCATCAACCAGAGGAAGGAAAAATAAGATATCATAAAGCAAGAGAAGCCCCTTATGGGTCTTTCGACTCTTATGTCTGTTTAGACACAATTAAGAGTCCCACAGGGAATACTAGATCAATTTAAAGCCCGAAATCAAATCGCTGCAGGATTTAAGTCAATATTTTGGTGGGTGACAATTAATAAAAGTGTAGATTGGATAAACTTCATCTATTACAACCAACAGCAATTTATTAACTACACTAGAGATGCTGTTAAAGGAATAGCTGGGCCGGGCGCGGTGGCTCAAGCCTGTAATCCCAGCACTTTGGGAGGCCGAGACAGGCGGATCACAAGGTCAGGAGATTGAGACCATCCTGGCTAA
>NW_012103142.1:124196-126350 GCF_000951045.1 Mandrillus leucophaeus | reverse complement strand
AATGGAAGTATAACAAAGGCATTGCAAGGTCTGACTGCTCTATCCAATGAGTTAGCCAGCAACTCAGGGGTAAATGACCCCTTTACAGGATGGCTAGAAAAGTAGTTTGGTATATGGAAAGGAATAATAGTCTCAATTCCTATTTCCCTCACTGGTGTAATAGGTGTACTTATTCTTGTCGGGTGCTGTGTCATACCATGCATCCGTAAGTTGATGCAGAGGCTCATAAAAATGGCACCTACTAAAACCTCCCTTAACTATCCTCCACTTTATCCAGAGAAGCTGCTGCTTTTGGAAAATCAAGCAAAACAACTAAGCTAAGATATATTTTAAAAGTTTGAAAAGAAAGCTGTAAGGAAATACAAGGGGAGGGGTTGTTAGATGTGAGTTCTAAATTTCTTTTCAAAGAATTAATGTGTCAGTATGTTCAATTCTTTGCCTTCTGCTTTTAAACTTTACTTCCTTGTAAAGCAATCTTTTTTGATTACCTACCCCACCTTGACTCATTCGGATCACCTGTTCCACCCTAACTCATTTCAATTACCTGCTACCTGCTCTGCCCTGACTCCCACCAAAGCACTCACCCCGTCATTCTCTTTAAATTAGCCAATTTACTTTAGCCTGTGTCGTCTAACCCTAGCCAATAGGGGAAGGACATAGCAGCAGCGGCCACGTGCATCAGGGATAAGAACCCCTTCCTCCACCTTGTCCAAGTGTGCGCTCACCATTGTTCTATCTGTAAGGGTGTACCCTTCTATATAGAAATACCTTGCCTTGCTGAGAATTAAAAAGAAAATTTTATATTTGAATGCTATTCCTTTTGTGGCACCGAAACTTTGTATATAACAAGGGAAACAAAACAGAGGAGGCCAGAAGGCGGATGCTCTAAGTAGGAAATGAGAACTTGCATATGAGGGATACAGTCATAATCAGCCACTTTCCTTCAGTCCTGGAGGCACCCCTCCAGGGTTTGTCCAGGAGACGCGGCGACCCCATCATACAAATGTTCGCTGACCGGGGGTCTTATCTAAGAACGGACTTTTGGGCAGATTACAATCTTTTTTTTGAGATGGAGTCTGGCTCTGTCGCCCAGGCTGGAGTGTAGTGGCTGGATCTCGGCTCACTGCAAGCTCCGCCTCCCGGGTTTACGCCATTCTCCTGCCTCCGCCTCCCGAGTAGCTGGGACTACTGGCGCCCACCACCTCGCCCAGCTAGTTTTTTTGTATTTTTTAGTGGAGACGGGGTTTCACCGTGTTCGCCAGAATGGTCTCGACCCGACCTCGTGATCCGCCCGTCTGGGCCTCCCAAAGTGCTGGGATTACAGGCTTGAGCCACCGCGCCCGGCCCAGATTCCAATCTTTAAGGCGGATGGGAGGCGCTGTTGGCTGAATGGAGCCAACAAATGCAGGTCCCTTTAAGGGCGGAGGAAAGGAGGCAATGGCTTTTCTATAGAGAGAGGAAAAGGCTCCAGTTCGTCCTTATCCTCACTAGAAAAAAAAAAAAATCCTCCTTATGCCCTGCAGAAGGGAATGAAGTAGAGAGAGGAGCACCCTCCTGCTGTTCTGGTTCCTGTTTTTCCTCACTAGAAAAAATCTCTTATTCCCCATAGAAGGGAATGAAGGGAGGAGAGGAATCTCTCCCTTTAAATCTTCTGAATTCTTTTCAGGTGGAGGTAATAGGCGTTCTAACTCCCCACGATCTGGCAAATAAAGAAGATACAACGCAGATGGTCAAAATAGTAACATTAGTAAAATGACCTTGCTCATATCCTCTTTCCAGGCAGCGACCTACCTGCTCCCATAACTTTAAATTTAAGGTTCCTTGATCAGGAAACCAAGGACATTCCTGCCTAATTAAAAGCATAAGATTGGGCCGGGCGCGGTGGCTCAAGCCTGTAATCCCAGCACTTTGGGAGGCCGAGACGGGCGAATCACGAGGTCAGGAGATCGAGACTATCCTGGCTAACCCGGTGAAACCCCGTCTCTACTAAAAAAATACAAAAAGTTAACCGGGCGTGGTGGCGGGCGCCTGTAGTTCCAGCTATTCGGGAGGTTGAGGCAGGAGAATGGCCTGAACCCGGGAGGCGGAGCTTGCAGTGAGCTGAGATCCGGCCACTGCACTCCAGCCTGGGCGACAGAGCGAGACTCCGTCTCA
>NW_012103142.1:118087-119366 GCF_000951045.1 Mandrillus leucophaeus | reverse complement strand
CACCACCACGCCCTGCTTATTTTTGTATTTTTAGTAGAGACGGGGCTTCACCATGTTGGCCAGGCTAGTCTCGAACTCCTGACCTCATGATCTGCCCGCCTTAGCCTCCCAAAGTGCTGGGATTATAGGCGTGAGCCATTGTGCCAGGCCAATTTTTTGTATTTTTAGTAGAGACAGGATTTCACTATGTTGGCCAGGCTGATCTCGAACTCCTGACCTCAGGTCCACCCGCCTCGGCCTCCCAAAGTGCTGGGATTACAGGCATGAACCACTGCACCCGCCCTTGTGTGTGTGTGTTTTTGAGATGGAGTTTTGCTCTTTTACCCAGGCTGGAGTAAAGTGGGGCGATCTCGGCTCACTGCAACCTCGGCCCCCCGGGATTCAAGCGATTCTCCTAACTTGGGCTCCCGAGTAGCTAGCTGGGATTATAGGCACCCACCACCATGCAAAGCTAATTTTTGTATTTTTAGTAGAGATGGGGTTTTACTATGTTGACCAGGCTGGTCTCAAACTCCTGACCTCAGGTGATCCACCCGCCTCAGCCTCCCAAAGTGCTGGGATTACAGGCATAAGCCATGGTGCCTGGCCTGCTGGCAATCTTTGACATATCAACCTGATCTCTGCCTTCATGGTCACATGTCATTTTCTATCTGCAAGCCTATGTCCAAACTTCCCTTTTTAATAAAGGGGGTGAGAGGCCCACTCAACTCCAGTATGACCTCATTTAACCAATTACATATGCAACGACCTTATTTCCAAATAAGGTTACATTCTGAGGAACTGCGAGTTAGGACGTCAACATATGAATTTTATTGTTTTTCCTTTGACTTTTATTTTAAGTTCAGGGGTACATGTGTGGGACGTGTAGGTTTGTTACACAGGTAAACAGGTGCAATGGTGCTTTGCTGCACAGATCATCCCATCACCCAGGTATTAAGCCCAGCATCCATTAGCTATTCTTCCTGGTGCTCTTCCTTCCCCCGCTCCCCCCGACAGGACCCAGTTGTATTGTTCCCTACCCTGTGTCCATGTGTTCTCATCATCACTTATAAGTGAGAACATGCGGACAAATGAATTCTTCACCGTTTTTTGTTTGTTTGTTTGTTTGTTTGTTTTAGAGAAGTCTTGTATTGTCACCGGGGCTGGAGTGCAATGGTGAGATCATAGCTCACTGCAACCTCGGTCCCCTGGGTTCAAGTGATTCTCCTGTCTCAGCCTCCCATGTAGCTAGCTGGAATTATAGGTGCCTGCCACCATGCCCAGCTAATTTTTGTATTTT
>NW_012103142.1:113717-116132 GCF_000951045.1 Mandrillus leucophaeus | reverse complement strand
AAAAAAAAAAAAAAAAACACTTTTTGTTCTTTGTTCATTTCCTGACCCACGATAACCGAACCCCTGGTATTTTTCGCGTGGGTCCTATCCACCTGATGGCAGTCAGGAGTGTCTCTTACTGGGATTCTCCGAAAATTGATGTGCTCTCCTCCTTCACGCATAACTTCAAGGCGATCGTGTCGCCTTGCAGAGTTTATAGCTCGCAGTGAACGCCAAGAATGAGTTCTTAGACAATGCCAGCTGAGTGCGACCGGGGGAGCGTGGCGGGGCGGGGGCAGTCCTTCTAAGAGGGCCGGCCGCAGCCTCAGTCTGCCAAATACTTATTGAAAGGGCTTGTTAAATCACAAACATCCACTAGATGGCTTTTTTGAGGTCAGGTTGTGAGACACCTGCGGCCTTGTAAAAGCACTCAAATCACATTCTCAGGAGGCTATTTTCAGCGTTCCTTATCTCACCACACCCTCCACTCCCTGTCCTGTTTTCAGGGTCAAGGAGTTTCATTCTCACGCACAATTAACATACACACAGTGCCTCAGTATTTTTCCATGTCCGGACCTCAAATGCCATGTACATAAGCTTGAATATGTTGCCATGCACCCCCCACACTCAAGTGTCCCCATCCCTTTAAACCTGTCCTGTGGGGTTAGTTCTCCCACTGCCCGTGAAAGATAACTCAGGCAGGCCACAGAGCATGTCTGCTCAATCCCTGGAACCAAAAAAAAAAAATCCTCCAAGCATCATTTTGAATTATATTTTTCTCTCGGCCAGCTCCGACTGAGTGTCTTGACACGGGAAGCTGCCAGTGGGAAACTGGCAGAGTGGCTGGCTTCCTCAAGAATTTCTTTCTTGCCTTCCTGTGTCTGACTCTCCACCCTCCCCCTCACAGCTGGAAGCAGAGGAGGTGAGGGGGACAAAATGCTTTACCTGACGGCCACACACTACTAGTGATTTTGGTTTCCTCTGGCTGTGGCAGATGTTCAAATGACTTTTGCTCTAGTACGATGTTTGTGGGTCTTTTATAAACTCCCAATAGCTGAATATCTCCCGCTTATACTCTGTAGCCCAAACTTTGCATTATTTTATTTTTTAATTTTTATTTTATGTTCAGGGGTACGTGTGTAGGTTTGTTATATAGGTAAATTGTGTGTCATGGGGCTTTGGTGTACAGGTAATTTAATCACCCAAGTAACAAGCATAGTACCTGATAGGTCCCGCCTTGAATTTGTCTAGGTGTTAGATTGGCTGCAGTTCTCTACCACTTCCTGTTATCCGAGGCCTTTACAGTGTGCCTTGGTGGCTAGTCACTGTCACCAAAAGGTACAGTTTAGGAGGGCATGGTGGCGCCCACCTGGAGTCCCAGCTACTTGGGAGACTGAGAAAAGAGGATCACTTGGACCCAGGAGGTTGAGGCAGTGAACCATTCATGTTCATGCCACTGCACCCTAGCCTGGGCAACAGAGCAAGACCCTGTCTCAAAACAAACAAAAAAACCTAGCAAACCCCTGTCTCTATTAAAAAGATAGAAATTAGCTGGTGGTGGCATACACCTGTAATCACAGCTACTGGCTGAGGCATGAGAATGGCTCGAACCTAGAAGATGGAAGTTGCAGTGAGCCGAGATCATACCACTGCACTCCAGCCTGAGTGATGGAGTGAGACTCTGCCTCAAAAAAAAAAAAAAAAAGTTTGATTACACTCTCAGCTGACAGGGGTGGGGAAAGGAAACTGATACTGTCACACATTGCTGACAGGAAGGAAGGTACACTGGTGCGGCCTCTACAGAAAGCATTTAAAAAATATCTACCCAAATCAAGTATTTACATATTCTTTGACCTAGCAGTTCTACTTCAAAGAATATACATTTACACTAGACCTTTTTTTTTTTTTTTTTCTGAGATGGAGTCTTGCTCTGTCACCCAGGCTAGAGTGTAGTGGCACAATCTCAGCTCACTACGACCTCTGCCTCTGCCTCCCAGGTTCAAGCGGTCCTCCTGCCTCAGTCAGCCTCCTGAGTAGTTGGGATTACAGGTGTGCACCACCACGCGCAGCTAAGTTTTTTTTCTTTTTGAGATGGAGTCTTGCTCTGTCGCCCAGGCTGGAGTGCAATGGCGAGATCTCGGCTCAGTGCAACCACTGCCTCCCAGATTAGAGCAATTTTCCTGCCTCAGCCTCCCAACTGAGTAGCTGGGATTACAGGCGCCTACCACCACGCCCAGCTAACTTTTTTTTTTATATATATATATAACTTTATATATATTTGAAGGGGTGGCCTGCCCCTCCACACCTGTGGGTGTTTCTCGTTAGGTGGAACGAGAGACTTGAGAAAAGAAATAAGACACAGAGACAAAGTATAGAGAAAGAAAAGCGGGGGCCCAGGGGACCGGTGCTCAGCTTACAGAGGACCCACGCCGGCAC
>NW_012103142.1:110387-111401 GCF_000951045.1 Mandrillus leucophaeus | reverse complement strand
TTTTTTTTTTTTTTTTTTTTTGAGATGTAGTCTCGCTCTGTTGCCCAGGCTGGAGTGCAGTGATGCGATCTTGGCTCTCTGCAACCTCGCCTCCCGAGTTCAAGCCACTCTTCTGCCTCAGCCTTCTGAATAGCTGGGACTACAGGCCCATGCCACCATGCCTGGCTAATTTTTTATATTTTTAGTAGAGACGGGCTTTCAGCACGTTAGCCAGGATGGTCTCGACCTCCCGACCTCGTGATCCGCCCGCCTTGGCCTCCCAAAGTGCTGAGATTACAGGCATGAGACACTGCGCCCAGCCCAGCTCTTGTTCATTTTTATGGCTACACAACATATGAATTTTTAGGAGACACAATTCAACCTGTAACACATGGTTATACTGGGGTTGAGAGCGAGATGGAACAAATACAGCGAAGTGTTGACAAATGGAGAATCTGAGTGAAAAAGGTACATGCCAAAGTTCTTGGAACTGTTCTTAAATTTTTCTGTAAGCCGAAAATTATTTCAAAATTTAAAAAAATTCCAACAAGGTGCTAGGTTTATTTATTACACAAGATCTTGGTGCTGAACCTACCATGTGAAAGGAATGGTAAAGAGACAATAAAGGTATTTGTGTGGCTTTATTGCCCACTTGCCTGGGACGTAAATGAGGGTATCAGAGATTAATATGTTACATTTACATAGGGCTTTATAATTTACAAAACACCCACAACAAGAAACCTTTGTTTCATTTATCTCTCAGAATAATTCTGGGAGGCAAGAACTTTTTCTGATGTTATTTAAAAAAAAAAAAAACTAAACTAAAGAAAGGTCATGTGACTTGTCCACAGCTTCACACAACTAAGAGATCAGTTTAAATTCTAGTCCAGGGTTTTTTTACTCTTTTGAGACTCCTTTGCAGCTGCCGTAAAAGACAATGCGGCACAGGCCGGGCGCGGTGGCTCAAGCCTGTAATCCCAGCACTTTGGGAGGCCGAGACGGGCGGATCACGAGGTCAGGAGATCGAGACCATCC
>NW_012103142.1:103398-109071 GCF_000951045.1 Mandrillus leucophaeus | reverse complement strand
CCCCCCAGCCTGGGCGACAGGGTGAGATCCCATTTAAAAAAAAAAAAGATCTGGTAAAAAAAGAAAAAAAAAAAAAAAAGGAACAAGGTCTTCCTATTGATGTAAAAATGAAAATGAAATATTTTAGGTAGGAGGCTCTAAAGGTTCCCAGTATAAGGTTCACTACTACACACACTGCTTCCTCCACCGTTCCCCCTCCCCTCCCTCACCCTCACTTGGGGAAATCCCTTGTCTCTAGATGGCCTTCAATTTCCCTACCCAACCTTCAGGCCAATGCCTGGGGAACAGGATCAATAAAAGGTCTTCTTTTTTTATTTTTATTTTTTTGAGACAGAATCTCACTATGTCACCCAGGCTGGAGTGCAGTTGCAGTGGCATGATCTTGGCTCACGGCAACCTCCGCCTCCCGGTTTCAAGAGATCCTCCTGCAGCAGCTTCCCAAGTAGCTGGGATTGCAGGCACGCGCCACCACGCCTGGCCTAGGAAAAGGTCTTCAATCAATCAAAAAGGAAAGAAAAGAAAAGGTCTTCAATCCTTGCCCCGACAAGTTCCTCAACCACATCCTCTACCAGTAGCCTCTGAGACCTGGACCATCGATGGGAAAACTTCACTCTTCTTTAAAATTACCCTGGCTGGGTGCAGTGGCTCACGCTTGTAATCTCAGCACTTTGGGAGGCTGAGGTGGGCAGATCATTTGAGGTCAGGAGTTCCAGACCAGCTTAACCAACATGGTGAAACCCCATCTCTACTAAAAATACAAAAAAATTAGCTGGACGTGGTTGCACATGCCTGTAATCCCAGTGCTGAGACCAGCTCAGTAGGGGAGACCCTGACCCAGTGGCACTAGAGGAATTAAAGTCACACACACATAAAAATAGAGGTGTGAAGTGGGAAATCATGGGTCTCACAGCCTTCAGAGCTGAGAGCCCCAAACAGAGATTTACTCACGTATTTATTAACAGCAATCCAGTCATTAGCATTGTTTCTATAGATATTAAATTAACTAAAAGTATCCCTTATGGGAAATGAAGGGATGGGCCGAATTAAAGGAATAGATTGGGCTAGTTAACTGCAGCAGGAGCATGTCCTTAAGGCACAGATGGCTCATGCTATTGTTTGTGACTTAAGAACGCCTTTAAGCGGTTTTTCACCCTGGGTGGGCCAGGTGTTCCTTGCCCTCATTCCCGTAACCCCACAACCTTCCAGCTTGGGCGTTAGGGCCACTATGAACATGTCACAGTGCTGCAGAGATTCTGTTTGTGGCCAGTTTTGGGACCAGTTTATGGCCAGATTTTGGGGGCCTGCTCCCAACATCCCAGCTACTTAGGAGGCTGAGGAAGGAGAATTGCTTGAACCCAGGAGACAGAGATTGCAGAGAGCTGAAATTGTGCTGCTGCGCCCCAGCCTGGGAGACAGAGCGAGACTCCATCTCTAAATAAATAAATAAATAAATAAATAAGTAGAGTAAAATAACCCCAACCCAATAGCCAAGTCCCAATCACATACCCTTGCCCTGCTGATCCATCATGGTCCTTGTCTTTTTATAAGCCTCCCCTTGGGCTCATGCAGTCAATGATAATCCTTGCATTATCATTAGGAAGAGAGTGCTCTGGGTTATAACATCTCAAACTTAGCTGCCTGCAGACCCAGTGGGGAGAATTACTCCTGTGAGAACTCAAGTCCCTTCTGCTTATTCCCACTCGCCTTGGTTAGGATAGACCATCTCACCCCCTACCATCCAGCCAGAAGGGGCTTTAGATCCTTGACTGACAATGGCCCACAGATGCATGGTAGTTCCATTTCCTCACTCTCTATCAGTTGGGGCATAAGACTTTGAGCCGTGAGGCTTTGAGACTTGAGACCCAGAGTGACAGGCAATTCTAGTTTATGCCTCCATGTTGGGCCTTCAGTTTCCAAATCACAGAATTATACTATGAAAAAGCTGAAAAGAGTTCATGGATCATTTAGTCCAGACTTTTCACATCACACTGGATGTTTACATAATTGATCCGAAGGCTCAGAGGGTCCGCTTTCTTTTCTCTTAAGTGTGGGAATTAGGGTCAGGACTGGCAGGTGCAGGACTTGCCATGGCCATGCCCCTTAATCCCGGCAGTGCTGAGCAAGGCCTTCCATCCCAGCCCCCGATCCAGCCAGCTGTCTGACTGTGAGTCAGGATGGCAGAGGAAGGTGATGTGGATGAGGGGGATGTGTTCCTGGCATTTGCCCAGGGTCCCTCTCCTCCCAGGGGTCCCATGCGACGTGCCTTGGACAAGGCTTTCTTTATCTTCCTGGCCCTCTTCCTGACACTGCTGATGCTGGAGGTTGCTTATAAGCTGCTGTGGTCACTACCATGGGCAAAGTTAGGGGACTGGCTCCTGGGGACACCTCAGAAGGAGGAGGAGCTGGAATTGTGACCACCTTTCCTATAAACATCTTCTTTCCTCGCCAAGGAGGTGAGAGGGGAAACAGGAGGGAAATGGGAGTGTTGGGGGCTGTGGAGGAGATGCTTGGATAGCTTAGGGCAGCAGTCTTTTTTTTTGGTGGGGTGGGGGATGGAGTTTTGCTCTTGTTGCTGGGGCTGGAGTGCAATGGCGCGATCTTGGCTCACTGCAACCTCTGCCTCCAGAGTTCAAGGGATTCTCCTGCCTCAGCCTCCTAAGTAGCTGGGATTACAGGCATGTGCCACCGCACCCGGCTAATTTTGTATTTGTAGTAGAGACAGGGTTTCTCTATGTTGGTCAGGCTGGTCTCGAACCCTGACCTCAGGTGATCTGCCCGCCTTGGCCTCCCAAAGTGCTGGGATTACAGGCGTGAGCCACTGCGCCCGGCCAGGGCAGCAATCTTAAATTCTGCACCTATACTCAGGGAAATAATTTTGAAAAAGTATATACACCTTCACATATCTTTAAGTAGGTACCTAAAAATTTTCATCATCAGTTAAAATTGTGACTGGGCACAGTGGCTTATGCCTGTAATCCCAGAACTTTGGGAGGCCGAGGCAGGGGGCTGACCTGAGGTCAGGAGTTCAAGATCAGTCTGGCAAATATGGTGAAACCCTGTGTCTACTAAAAATACAAAAACTAGCTGGGCAAGTTGGTGGGCACCTGATTCTCTGCCTCAGCGACTTGGAGGCTGAGGAGGAGAATTGCTTGAACCCCGGAGGCAGTTGCAGTGAGCCGAGATCACACCATTGCCCTCCGGCCTGGGTGATAAGAGTGAGACTCCTTCCAAAAATAAATAAATAAATAAATAAAAATTGTTTCAAGGATGTAATTCTGGCATATTGAAAATATTCACATTTATTTATTTATTTATTTATTTATTTATTTATTTATTTGAGGTGGAGTCTTGCTCTGTCTCCCAGGCTGCACTGCAGTGGCACAATCTTGGCTCACTGCAACCTCTGCCTCTGGGGTTCAAGCTATTCTCCTGCCACAGCCTTCTGAGTAGCTGGGACCACAGGTGTGTACCAGCACGCCTGACTGATTTTTATATTTTTAGCAGAGACGGGGATTTCACTATGTTGGCCAGGCTGGTCTTGAACTCCTTTTTTGTTTTTTGAGACAGAGTCCTTCTGTCGCCCAGGCTGGAGTGCAGTGGCAGTGATCTCGGCTCACTGCAGCCTCTGCCTCCCAGATTCAAGTGATTCTCCTGTCTCAGGCCCCCAAATAGCTGGGATTACAGGTTTGTGCCACCATGCCCAGCCATTTTTGTATTTTGAGTAGAGATAGGGTTTCACCGTGTTGGCAAGGCTGGTCTGGAACTCCTGATGTCAAGTGATCCACCCACCTCAGCCTCCCAAAGTGCTGGGATTACAGGCGTGAGCCACTGCACCCAGCCTATTTATTTATTTATTGAGATGAGGTCTCACTATGTTGCCTAGGCTGGTCTGTACTCCTGAGATCAAGCAATCCACCCACCTCAACTTCCCAAAGTGCTAGGATTATAGGCGGTGAGCCACAGCATCTGGCCACATTTTATTTTATTTTATTTTATTTTATTTATTTATTTATTTATTTTAAAAATTTTTTTAGTTTTTGAGATGGAGTCTTGCTCTGTCACCCAGGCTGGAGTGCAGTGTCAAAATCTCAGCTCACTGCAACCTCCACCTCCTGGGTTCAAGCGATTCTTCTGCCTCAGCCTCCCAAGTAGCTGGGACTACAGGTGCCAGCCACCACGCCTGGCTAATTTTTGTATTTTTAGTAGAGAAGGGGTGTCACCATATTGGCCAGGCTGGTCTCGAACTCCTAGACCTCATGATCTGCCCGCCTCGGCCTCCCAAAGTGCTGGAATTACAGGCATGAGCCACACGCCTGACCTATTTATTTTCGTGAGACAGAGTCTCTCTATGTTGCCCAGGCTGGAGTGCAGTGGTGCGATGTTGGCTCATGATAACCTCCGCCTCCCAGGCTCAAGCAATTCTCCTGCCTCAGCCTCCCAAACAACTGGGACTACAGGTGCCCGCCACTGCACCCAGCTAATTTTTTTGTAATTTTAGTAGAGACAGGGTTTCATCATGTTGGCCAGGCTGGTCTCGCACTCCTGTCTTCAGGTGATCCTCCCACCTCAGCCTCCCAAGTGCTGGGATTTCAGGTGTGAGCCACCACGCCCGGCCTATTTTTTTATTTTTTGAGACAGAGTCTTGCTCTGTCACCCAGGCTGGAGTGCAGGGGCACGATCTTGGCTTAACTGCAACCTTCGCCTCCCAAATTCAAAGGATTCTCCTGCCTCAGCTCCCAAGTAGTTGGGATTACAGGCACCCACAACCACACCTGGCTAATTTTTTGTATCTTTTGTAGAGACAAGGTTTCACCATGTTGGTCAGGCTGGTCTCAAACTCCTGACCTCAAGTGATCTGCCCACCTTGGCCTCCCAAAGTGCTAGGATTACAGGCGTGAGTCACCATGCCTGGCCCGGCATTTTAAAATAAAACAATTAGATCACCATTTATTGTCCAGTGGAATTGAAATATCATAGTGACGCCGGGTGCAGTGCTTCACACCTGTAATCCCAGCACTTTGGGAGGCCGAGTTGGGTGGATCACGAGGTCAGGAGTTCGAAACCAGCCTGGCCAATATGCCGAAAACCCATCTCTACTAAAAAAAAAAAAAAAAAAAAAAATTTAGCTGGGCATGGTGTCATGCGCCTGTATTCCCAGCTGCTCAGGAGGCTGAGGCAAGAGAATCGCTTAAACCCGAGAGGGGGAGGTTGCAGTGAGCCAAGATTGTGCCATTGCACTCCAGCCTGGGTGACAGAGCAAGACTCTGTCTGGAAAAAAAAAAAAGTATAAATAAGTTCTTACCAGTTGGGAATCATTCCTTTTTTTCTTTCATCGCCTCTTTTCTCCTTGAGCTCCTACTACTACTCCACTTCCCCACAAACTTTATGCTTTTATACTTGAAAGTCCTTTATTGACCAAATTTTACATCTTCCTGCATATACATATATTTTAATGGAGATGAAAAATATCTTTCTTGTGTTTATAAGACTCTAGTTGTTAAAAATTATTCTGGAGTAACTGTTACAATTATTATAAGAACAGAATGTTCTTATAAACATGTGATTGTACACATTTTTTTTTTTTTGAAGGAGTCTTGCTCTTTCGCCCAGGCTGGAGTGCAGTGGCGGGATCTCGGCTCACACAAGCTCCGTCTCCCGGGTTCATGCCATTCT
>NW_012103142.1:95008-102205 GCF_000951045.1 Mandrillus leucophaeus | reverse complement strand
AAAAAAAAAAAAAAAAAAGCAAGACCCTTTTTTTCTTTTCTTTTTCATTTCTTTTTTGTTGAGATAATCTCGCTCTGTCGCCCAGGCTGGAGTGCAATGATGCGATCCCGGCTCACTGCAACCTCCGCCTCCCGGGTTCGAGCGGTTTTCCTTACTCGGCCTCCTGAGTAGCTGGGACTACAGGCGCCTGCCACCACGCCCAGCTAATTTTTTGCATTTTTAGTAGAGACGGGGTTTCACCATATTGGCCAGGATGGTCTCCATCTCTTGACTCCATGATACGCCCGCTTCGGTCCCCCAAAGTGCTGGCATTACAGGCGTGAGCCACCGCGCCCGGCCGACCTTGCCTTTAAAAAAACAAACAAACAAACAAACAAAAAAAGAAAGGAAATAAAAGAAAAAAAAAGAAAAGGTGTTCATGGTGCCTTAGTGAAAGAAACAGGGTACATTTCCCTTTATTTTAAACAGGTAAGAATACCTCAGGAGATTTCATGGTTGAGAACTACACTTTTGAGGGCGGAGGGGAAAAAGAGAGAACTATTCTTTTCTTTTTTCTTAAGAGGGTGTCTCTATTGTAAAAGGAGAAGTGAAGAATGAGAACCTGTA
Source organism: Mandrillus leucophaeus (assembly GCF_000951045.1). Classification (NCBI taxonomy): domain Eukaryota; kingdom Metazoa; phylum Chordata; class Mammalia; order Primates; family Cercopithecidae; genus Mandrillus; species Mandrillus leucophaeus. The sequence goes on along the minus strand of NW_012103142.1, from coordinate 101,599 downwards.
CTGCAGGTGTTTCCTTAGGAAGACCAATTTTGGGAAAGTTGAGGTTCTGGAAATTAAATCCCTTACATCTCCCAAGTTCCAGTCCTCGCGGAGGTTTTTTATGTTCCCCATTTTGAAAGCTGTAGACTTTGACGACTGGAGAGAAGTGATGTGGGATTGTTCAATGGACGGGTGTTTGCGATTCTATGACTCAGCGTTAGGGATGTAGTAAATTCTGTGAACCTAGTTAAGCGGCAAGATGCCCACCACTTGTGGAAATGGGAATCTTTGCGATTGGGACCTTGTTAATCTTTCTGGTTTCCTCATAAGCTCACCTCTGGACCCAGCCTTGCCTCCACGACTCCCTCCAACCTCCCTAAACTCAACGAGGTGGGTATCAAGTCTGTTTCTTCATCCTTCATTCTTTTTTCCCCCTCTCCCAGAAGAGGAGGAGGAAACCCAAAGTATTTTATGAGCCTCATTTCGTTTCACAGCAGCCCTTGCAGAGGCTCAAACTCTCCTCCAAGCCCCACCCCATCATCGCCCATCCGCAGACCCTGGGCCTCCACGACAAAGCACGGCCTCACAGTAAGCACCGACGGCCCTTCGAGGACCCCCTCTGGAGAAGGAGAACCATTCAGGTCCCAACCGTCTGGTTGGTCATTAGTTCTGTGGTGACGCTTGAAAAGCAAATCAGCAACAATAGTAATATTAATAACACTTTTGTATGGCGCATTGTGTTTATTTGTACGCATGTGTTACAACGACCGCGGGACGCAGCACCTGGCAGTAGAAGCAGCTGCTGGACAGCGGCAAGGAGCGCGCCGCCCTTGCAGGGGAAGGGGCTGGGGTAGCCGAATAAGCCGTGGAAATGGGAACCTGGGGGACAGGAAAGCAGGGCCAGATAGCTTGCCAATAGCCTAGTTGAAGAAAAAGGTTTTACTTCCCTTTTAAGAGACTTCTGCCATTCCCTGAAACCCTACGCAGCTTTGGAAAGCCCAATTCCTAAACCACCCTGTTCGGTTCCCCTGCCCCTCCTTGGAAAGGAGGCTCCGTTCTCCCCACGCGCTACTCGCCGGCAGTTGGACCCCAGGGAGGAAGTTTCTGATTGGCGGAGTCAGAGAAGCACCGGGTGAAAAGAGCTCCTCCGGCTGCGCACCGAAGTTCTGGCGTAGCCAGCGCCGTACGGCAAAATGGCGGCCCCCAGCTGCTTTGGGACGCCCGGGTTCGGGGAGACAAACCTCGACCTGGAAGACAGCGCTGACTATGCGGGCGGCACTGGAGGTGTTCGCGGGGCGGGCCTACGGCCGCTTCCGGCCACAGGAAGCCTTGTTCCGTACGACAATATGGCGGCGCTTAGTTGCATGCAGGCGGAAACTCTGTTGCTTCCGGTCCGTAGTGGGGCCTGCGGTGGGAGTGGGAAGGAAGGCGGAGGGAACCATGCGAGGTTCTGAGATCTGCGGCGAGGGTCGCCTCGAGAGACGGTTTCTGAGGTGGGGGCCGGATGGTGCGGGGATCAGAGGCGGGGGCGGGGATATCGAGGCAGAGGTATTGGGGAGAGCCGGGCTCTGAGTCTGAGGGGAAAACTGTGGTACCTTCCTATCCCTGAAAGGGAGTGGGGCGGCCGGGGGCTGAACTGGGGGAGGGGGATTTGGCGGGAAGCGCATCTACCGGACCGGCCGGACCCAGGGTTGGGATCTAAGAGGAATCGGGAGAGCGTAGCGCGGTGCGGGGGGACTTCTAATTAGTTACAGGTCACCGAGAGAATGGGGAAAATTAGGGTGGGGTGAAAGGGAGGGGACTTGGGTAAAATATCTTCAACCTAAAGGCCCAGTTTGAGGAGACTCATCTGAGGGTGAAATATGGAGATAATTCAAGGAGGGGAAAAGAGAACGGACTGTTGGGAGGGAACCTCTTTCACCTCAGAGAGTCTAGGAGTTGGGGTGATCATTCAGGATGGGGCGGGTGTGGGGTTGACTTGTTTGAGGGCAGAGGGGGCAAACACATGAGGTGGCGCCCACAGGAGTGTGTTGTCTGTGCCAGGGGGTGTCAGGACGATTTAGGGTGCAGTGTGGGAGAAAGAACCAACTTGCCAACTCTGAGAAAGAGTGGGGAAATGCAACAGAAAGACCGGAAATCGACGTGAGGGGTGGAGCAGAAGGTGGCAACTTAAGGTGTGGGGGGGGTTGCCCCCCCCACACCACTTGAAGGGCCCGAAAAGCATATAGAACTAATGGTTATTGAAATCAGGTGGTGAAGACAGTGTTGGTCAGGGCTGAAACCCAAGGAGTTCAGAAAATGCGTGAGGTGAAGGGATGGGGCTATGCTGGAGGGGCTCATTCTGAGGCCCCATCCCCTTCCAGCAGGAATTCTGAAATCCCCACCACTTCCTCCCTCCGGGGGATTTGATTCCCCCATGGCCACCGCTAACAGCATCATCGTGCTGGATGATGATGACGAAGATGAAGCAGCTGCTCAGCCAGGGCCCTCCCACCCACTCCCCAGTACAGCCTCACCAGGGGCAGAAGCCCCTAGCTCTTCTGAGCCTCATGGGGCCAGAGGAAGCAGTAGTTCGGGCGGCAAGAAGTGCTACAAGCTGGAGAATGAGAAGCTGTTCCAAGAGGTGAGCTTTAGCGGGGAAGATTGTTGTACCCCAGGGAGGGGGATGGCTGACTGGCTCTCCTGTCCTTTCTTCCCCACTAACCCCACTCCCCTTTCTCTCAACCCCCTCCCTTGTCTCTCTTCCCCTTCCTTCTTCCCCTGAACCTTCTAGTTCCTTGAACTTTGTAAGACGCAGACAGCGGACCACCCTGAGGTGGTCCCATTCCTCTCTAACCGGCAGCAACGTGCCCACTCTCTGTTTTTGGCCTCGGCGGAGTTCTGCAACATCCTCTCTCGGGTCCTATCTCGGGCCCAGAGCCGGCCATCTAAGCTCTATGTCTACATCAATGAGCTCTGCACTGTTCTCAAGGCCCACTCAGCCAAAAAGAAGCTGAACTTGGCCCCTGCTGCCACCACCTCCAATGAGCCCTCTGGGAATAACCCTCCCACACACCTCACCTTGGACCCCACAAATGCTGAAAACACTGCCTCTCAGGCCCCAAGGACCCGTGGTTCCCGGCGGCAGATCCAGCGCTTGGAGCAGCTGCTGGCGCTCTATGTGGCAGAGATCCGGAGGCTGCAGGAAAAGGAGTTGGATCTCTCAGAATTGGATGACCCAGACTCCACATACCTGCAGGAGGCACGGTTGAAGCGTAAGCTGATCCGCCTCTTTGGGCGACTATGTGAGCTGAAAGACTGCTCTTCACTGACCGGCCGTGTCATAGAGCAGCGCATCACCTACCGTGGCACCCGCTACCCAGAGGTTAACAGGCGCATTGAGCGGCTCATCAACAAGCCAGGGCCTGATACCTTCCCTGACTATGGGGATGTGCTTCGGGCAGTAGAGAAGGCAGCTGCCCGACACAGCCTTGGCCTCCCCCGACAGCAGCTCCAGCTCATGGCTCAGGATGCCTTCCGAGATGTGGGCATCAGGTTACAGGAACGACGTCACCTCGATCTCATCTACAACTTTGGCTGCCACCTCACAGATGACTATAGGCCAGGTAGGGGGTTAGTGGGATGCCTCTCAGTGACCCTTATATGTCAGGTATGAGGCGGATGGGGCATCTCTCTAGTCCTTTCTAGGGTTTGTACTCTTCTAGTCCCTTCCACGGCTGAGTGCTCTGACTTTATATCTTCCCACGTAGGCATTGACCCTGCACTATCAGATCCTGTGTTGGCCCGGCGCCTTCGGGAAAACCGGAGTTTGGCCATGAGTCGGCTGGATGAGGTCATCTCCAAATATGCAATGTTGCAAGACAAAAGTGAGGAGGGCGAGAGAAAAAAGAGAAGAGCTCGGCTCCAAGGCACCTCTTCCCACTCTGAAGACACCCCCGCCTCCTTGGATTCTGGTGAGGTGTGGATGGGGTAAAGCCTTCAGAGAGACATTGTCCTTCCCCTGCACTGGCCACCAGGGAGTCCAGGTTGACTGATGGGGGAGCATGAGAAGGAATGCAAGAACCAAACCCTCTAGGGCAAGGGATTCCTTAGAGAAACTTCTTTGTCCCCCAGGGCCCTAGTGGAATGGCATCCCAGGGGTGCCCTTCTGCCTCCAAAGCTGAGACAGATGACGAAGAAGATGAGGAGAGTGATGAGGAAGAGGAGGAGGATGAGGAGGAGGAGGAGGAAGAAGAAGAAGAGGAGGAGGCCACAGATTCTGAAGAGGAGGAGGATCTGGAACAGATGCAGGAGGGTCAGGAGGACGATGAAGAGGAGGAGGAAGAGGAAGAAGCAGCAGGTATGTCAAGGGAACATTCTCCTCACCTGTTATTTCTGTTTTTGTTAGGCATAAGCCACCTGTTTGAGACCTTTCCCTTCCTCCTCCTAGTGTCCTCTCAGCAGTATTTTTTCCCCTCATTCTCGGGCTACCCTCTCCCCTTTTCTTCTTTTCCAGGTAAAGATGGAGACGGGAGCCCCATGTCCTCACCACAGATCTCCACTGAAAAGAACCTGGAACCTGGCAAACAGATCAGCAGGTCTTCAGGGGAGCAGCAAAACAAAGTGTCACCCTTGTTACTGTCAGAAGAACCCCTGGCCCCCTCCAGCATAGATGCTGAAAGCAATGGAGAACAGCCTGAGGAGCTGACCCTGGAGGAAGAAAGCCCTGTGTCTCAGCTCTTTGAGCTAGAGATTGAAGCTTTGCCCCTGGATACCCCTTCCTCTGTGGAGATGGACATTTCCTCTTCCAGGAAGCAATCAGAGGAGCCCTTCACCACTGTCTTAGAGAATGGGGCAGGCATGGTCTCTTCTACTTCCTTCAATGGAGGCGTCTCTCCTCACAACTGGGGAGATTCTGGTCCCCCCTGCAAAAAATCTCGGAAGGAGAAGAAGCAAACAGGATCAGGGCCATTAGGAAACAGGTAATAACAACAGGAGGAGGAAGAGGGAAGCCAAGGAGGGATTACAGGGGACTTTCGGAGAGGAATATTGGGGAACTGAGTCTGCTGGGAGAGACTGGACTGCCCTCCTCCAGCCTCAGTCTTCCCTTACCCCTCCACATATTTATGTTTCGGTTTCTAGCTATGTGGAAAGGCAAAGGTCAGTGCATGAGAAGAATGGGAAAAAGATATGTACCCTGCCCAGCCCACCTTCCCCCTTGGCTTCCTTGGCCCCGGTTGCTGATTCCTCCACGAGGGTGGACTCTCCCAGCCATGGCCTGGTGACCAGTTCCCTCTGCATCCCTTCTCCAGCCCAGCTGTCCCAAACCCCCCAATCACAACCTCCTCGGCCTAGTACTTACAAGGTAAGAAGGGGAGGCCGTGTTTCCTCTGATAATTTGTTCTCTTTCATTGTCTGTTTCAGCTGCTCTGTCTGAATATTGCACCTGCCACATCCTGTCTCTTCCCTTTTCCCACCCGTTTTATCCTGTAAATCCTCCTGTCTGTTTCTTTTCTCCTGTACTCTAGATCTCTGACTCTTTGTCTCTGACTTCCCTGCAGACAAGTGTGGCCACACAATGCGATCCAGAAGAGATCATCGTGCTCTCAGACTCTGATTAGCTGCCTCCCCTTCTCCCTGCCTCCAGAATGTTTTGGGATAGCATGTGGAGGAATGTGGGAAGCAGATGACTGAGGAAGGGATGGACTAAGCTAATCCCCTTTTGGTGGTGTTTCTTTAAAAAAAAAAAAAAAAAAAGCTTAAGTTTTACACAGAAACATTAATAAACAATAAAGTTCTTTTCTTACTGTATCACTGTCTTTTTCTTGTCCTTCTACTGTTACAGATTGGCATTAGCTGTCCCCTTGCTCAGGGTTAGCCCAATATCCCCGGGGTAGTCCCGATCTGTCCTTTCTAGCCTGGTCTTTTGTTGTTGTTGTCTCGCTGTGTCGCCCAGGCCAGAGTGCAGTGGTGCGACCACAGCTCACTGCAGCCTGGACCTCCCAGTCTCAAGTGATAATGCCTCAGTCTCCCGATAGCCGGGACTACAGGCGCGTGCCACCATACCTGGCTAATTTTTTGTTTTTGTTGTTTGTATTTTTTGTAGAGACAGGGTTTCGCCATGTTGTTCAGGCTGTACTTTTTTTTTTTTTAAGTGCTTCAGCCGCCTTAACGCACTTTACTTTTTCACTTCGTGCAGTAGGAGTGAAAAAGCCAATGAGGGGCCGACTCAAGGTTATTTGGCCAATCCAGGACCGGAGAAAGGGGGCGGGGCTTCAGGGGGCTGTAAGGAGCTAGGAAAAGGGCGATTAGATCCCACCAACCAGCTAATGGTCACAGCTCAGAGGCGGAGCCTGGGGAACGATACCTGAACCCATCGCCAATGGGAAAAGACAGGCTTATAGCTTTAAAGGGGAATAAATGCTTCGGCCGAACCAAGTCCTGAGTTCCCAGCGGAGGAGGGGGATCTGATCTTTTAAGGTGGAATGAGGCGACGGTTCTTTAAAGGCAAAGTGGCCGAGTCGGCCGAGTATTGCCCAGCGGCACGGGCGGGGTGGCCGGCTGTGCCTTTAAAGGCAGAGGGGCGGGAGGCGGAGCGGAGGCGGAGGGCGGAGGGAGTCGGCGCAAGATGGC
>NW_012103142.1:87755-94877 GCF_000951045.1 Mandrillus leucophaeus | reverse complement strand
GGGGCGGAGCGGGGGGCGGGGTCCGTTGTGGGCGGAGGTAGACAAGGGGCGGGGTCGACAGGCCCGATAGTGGGCGGGGCACGGGGACGGGCCTGGAAAGGGGCGGGGCTAGAGAGAAGCTGGGGTAAAGGGGGCGTGGTCGACGAGAGAGCTTGCGGGGCATAGCATGGAGGGGAGATGGAGCAAGGGTTGGTTTTCAGTAGCGGAGCTGCCCTGCCCCCTCCCAAAAAGTGGGTGCAAAACACCAAAAAGGTAGATTTTGGAATGTCAGACTCCCAGGTAAATGGGAAATAGGGTGTAATTCCGAAGGAAGCCACTCCACCCCCTAAGAGCACCTTATTTCTCTAACCTCCAAGGAAAGGGCACAGAATTTGTCAGATACCTGTGTTTGCTGGCGGTGCCACTTGCTGTGTTACCTTGGATAATCTTGTAATCTTTCTGAGCCTCAGTTTCCTCATCTGTCAAATGGGGTTGAGAGAAATACCTACCTCACTGTTGTGGGGAGTTACACAGATAATGGGTGTGAACATATTTTTGAGTTGTAATGGGCTGTGTCGTTATAAGATGTTATCATTATTCTTTTCTCTTTTTCTTCCCAGAGACCCCCCCGGCCGCCCTCTTCCTTTCTTTGTTCCTGTGGCTGGGGGGGTATCCCCTCCCTCCACAACATGGAGCCATCTCCTCTGTCTCCCAGTGGGGCAGCACTTCCCCTGCCGCTGTCGCTGGCTCCGCCCCCACTACCCCTGCCAGCAGCTGCGGTGGTACATGTGTCCTTCCCTGAGGTGACCAGTGCCCTCCTGGAGTCCCTCAATCAGCAGCGTCTGCAGGGCCAGCTCTGCGATGTGTCTATCCGAGTGCAGGGCCGTGAGTTCCGGGCTCATCGGGCTGTCCTGGCTGCCTCCTCCCCTTACTTCCATGATCAGGTCCTACTCAAGGGCATGACCTCCATCTCACTGCCCAGTGTCATGGACCCAGGCGCCTTTGAGACTGTCCTAGCCTCCGCTTACACTGGCCGCCTCAGCATGGCTGCTGCTGACATTGTCAACTTCCTCACAGTGGGGTCTGTGCTCCAAATGTGGCACATTGTGGACAAGTGCACTGAACTACTCCGAGAAGGCCGGGCCTCAGCTACCACCACCATCACTACTGCTGCAGCCACCTCTGTCACTGTCCCTGGTGCTGGGGTCCCATCCGGGAGTGGGGGCACTGTGGCCCCTGCTACCATGGGCTCTGCACGCTCCCATGCCTCCAGCCGGGCCAGTGAGAATCAATCTCCCAGCAGCAGCAACTACTTCAGCCCCAGGGAGTCCACTGATTTCTCATCTTCCTCTCAAGAGGCATTTGCAGCTTCTGCAGTGGGCAGTGGGGAGCGTCGAGGAGGTGGCCCCGTGTTCCCAGCCCCTGTCGTTGGCAGTGGGGGGGCCACATCTGGAAAGCTGCTGCTGGAGGCAGATGAGCTGTGTGATGATGGTGGGGATGGGAGGGGGGCAGTGGTTCCTGGGACTGGGCTCCGGAGACCCACCTACACACCCCCTAGCATCGTGCCACAGAAACACTGGGTATATGTGAAGCGAGGTGGTAATTGCCCAGCACCAGCACCGCTGGTTCCCCAAGACCCAGATCTGGAGGAGGAAGAGGAGGAGGAAGACCTGGTGTTGACCTGTGAGGACGATGAAGATGAAGAGCTAGGGGGTAGCTCCAGGGTTCCAGTAGGGGGAGGGCCTGAGGCTACCCTCAGCATAAGTGATGTCCGTACCCTGAGTGAGCCCCCAGACAAGGGAGAGGAGCAGGTTAACTTCTGTGAGTCCTCCAATGACTTTGGCCCATATGAGGGTGGGGCTCCTGGGGCAGGTCTTGATGACTCAGGGGGGCCAACTCCCTCTTCCTATGCACCCTCCCACCCTCCTCGACCACTTCTTCCCTTGGACATGCAGGGCAACCAGATCTTGGTCTTCCCGTCGTCTTCATCCTCCTCCTCACAGGCTCCTGGCCAACCACCAGGGAATCAAGCAGAACACGGGGCAGTGACTGTGGGGGGCACGTCGGTGGGGAGCCTGGGTGTGCCGGGTAGCGTTGGGGGGGTCCCTGGAGGGACTGGCAGCGGGGACGGGAATAAGATCTTTCTGTGCCATTGTGGGAAGGCCTTCTCCCACAAGAGCATGCGGGACCGGCACGTGAACATGCATCTCAATCTGCGGCCCTTTGACTGCCCCGTGTGCAACAAAAAGTTCAAGATGAAGCACCATCTGACTGAGCACATGAAGACGCACACAGGTCTCAAGCCCTACGAGTGCGGAGTCTGCGCCAAGAAGTTCATGTGGCGAGACAGCTTCATGCGCCACCGAGGACACTGTGAGCGCCGGCACCGCCTGGGTGGGGGCGGAGCCGGACCTGGGCCTGGGACGCCCACGGGGCCTTCCTTGCCTTCCAAGAGAGAGTCTCCCGGAACGGGCGGGGGCAGCGGCGATGAAGCGAGTGCGGCCACGCCCCCGTCCAGTAGACGTGTCTGGTCCCCACCCAGCGTCCACAAGGTGGAGATGGGCTTCAGTGGAGGTGGGGGAGCAAACTGAAGGGGCAGGCTACTGGGGTGGGGTAGCTTTCGGGAAAAGGAATAAGCACTATACAAGGGCGCTGTGACCCCCGGGTGATCTCCCACCACTCTTCCTGTCTTCCTTTATCTCTGTGGACTTGTATATATTCTGGAAGGGGAGCCACAGTTGCACCATCGCCCGCCCATTCTACTACTCAGCCCCTCCCTCCCAAGGTATTTCCGGAACTAAGCCCTTCCTTTCCCTCTGATGGGTACACTGAAGCCCCTGCTCCACAGAGTAGGATGCACGAGGAGGGTAGGAGAGGGGGCGTGTTGAGCATCTTGCAGTCACAGGGTCAGGGGTCAGGTGGTTGTAGTCTGTGCCTGAAGTCTGTGTTTGTGTTGTCGTGGAGACCAGGACTTTGAGCCCCACCCTTGTCCTAGAACCTACCCCCTCTCAAGGATGCGCTCTTTATTTCTACCCTCTGTCCTCGCCACCCCCCACTTCCCGTGGAAATTCCCAACTCGGTTCTCATGGAGGAGTGGGTGGAGACAAGGAGGGAGTAAGTCTTAGGAGTACAAGGTTTTTATTTTTTTTAACAGTGATTAAAATATTTATTGGTCATTTACTTGGCTTCCCGACACCCGTGTGTTTGGTGGGGACGCGGCACAGATGGGGGAAAGCAGGAGTAATGGTTTTCGGGCAAGTGGATGCTGGAGAGCACACACAGGAGTTGGGGAGCGGGGAGTGGGTGCCTGGGCTTGGGGAGGGCTCGAACTCGGGGCTGCTGTGTAGTCCAAGAGGGCGCGGTAAGACTGGGGTGTCCTGGTGAGAACTGGAGAGGATCTTCCCGGGTCCCTGCCTGGCCAGTGAGGAAACACTGGTCTCCCAGGCACCCTCACCTAACCAGAGCGGGGATTTCCACCGCCTCTCCCGTCGCCCTTCGGAGGAAAGTGAAAGTGAAAGGAGGAAGAGGAGGGTTGCTGGCTGAGGAGGTCGCAGAGCCATGAAGTCGCTGTCTCTGCTCCTCGCTGTGGCTTTGGGTGAGCGAACCCCGCGACTCATCGCCCAGGAACTAGAGGGAAGCGGGGGGAGGTGGCCCCACTGGAGCCGACGCCAGGGTGGGTGGGAGTGGGCAGGTCACCAGATATCCAAGCCGCCCCTTACTCGCACCCCTATACGCCAGGCCTGGCGACCGCCGTCTCGGCAGGACCCGCGGTGATCGAGTGTTGGTTCGTGGAGGATACGAGCGGAAAGGGTCTGGCCAAGAGACCCGGTGCACTGCTGTTGCGCCAGGGACAGGGGGAACCGCCGCCCCGGCCGGACCTCGACCCTGAGCTCTACCTCAATGTGCACGGTGAGTCTTTAGGGACTCGCCGCCCCCCTACCTCTGTCGCCTCCACCGAAACCCCCTCCTCTTTAGATCCGGCAGTGACCTCGGGCCTCAGCTTCCCCCTCTATAAAGTGAGTCTCACTATGGGGTAGTCTGTGCATTTGAAATTCCCTGAACGCTGCCCTTCCAGCCCCTTTCCCGGCGGTGACTCTACAGCTGCAACTTCCTTCTCTACACTCAGACCCCGCGGGCTTCCTCCAGGCTGCCTTCAGGCGGTACCCCCGGGACGCCCCCGCACCACACTGTGAGATGAGCCGCTTCGTCCCTCTCCCCGCCTCTGCGAACTGGGCCAGCGGCCTGACCCCGGCGCGGAACTGCCCGCGGGCCCTGGATGGGGCTTGGCTGATGGTCAGCATGTCCAGCCCAGTCCTCAGCCTCTCCAGCCTCTTGCGACGACAGCCAGAGCCTCAGCAGGAGCCTGTTCTCATCACCATGGCAACAGGTAGCTGGGGAGGGGAGGTGAAGGGTGCGTAGATTCTAAGGGTCCAGATCAGCCGGTGGTCTCGCTTTATGGACTTGAGCAAGACATTTCGCTAATCGGGGTTCAGTTTCCTTTTTTTGTTAAGAGAGGTGTTTGGCTAGAATGAATCAATCTCTACCGCTCCTTCTAGCCCTCACCCAGTTAAAAAAAAATACTGCGGCTTGGCGGGGGTGTTGGGGGAGAGCCGGGGCGGTCAAGGGGGTTACTTTCTGATGTTTCGAAGGGCGGGGCTTTGAAGAGGTGGGATTTCCGGACACCAGACCTGGAGAGACTTGTCAGGTGATGCGAGGTGGGAGGGGTTCAGAGGCAGGAGCGTTTTTTCTCTGCTCCTGCCAGATCTGTATCTTGCTCGGCATCCTCAGCTTTGCGGTTCACTCTTTCAAAACCCAGCTCTCTAGCCCCACCTGCGCCCACACCCGGCGCTGCGGCAATCCGCAAAGCAAAGGCTCTTGCACTCTAGCGCGTTGACCTTCCCTGACAGCCGCGTGTGGGGATGTGCTGCCGCTCTGTGGTCCGCAAACAAGTGGGCTCGAGTGGGCGGATGGACGCTGCTGGAGATTGGGTGGTTCCTATTGCATTGCAGGGTGCGTTGCAGTTTGAGGCCCAGGGGTCGGAAGCTTTGCTGGGCTGGGACGTGGGAGGGACTGTGCAGATAATTCAAGAATGAGGAGAATCTGACCTGGATATCTGGGAGCTCTCCGTCCTGGCAGTGGAGGCGGGGTATTCCTGGGTAGAATACCTGTAGATTTCTTAGCTTTTCTATCTGGATTTTATGTAAGCGACACAGCCTGATGGACAGGCCAACCCTGCACCCTCCCTTCCCTCCACCCTCCTGAGAATTACCCACAGAACCAGGGAGACAGACTTGAAACCCACGCTGAAACCCTCACCTCTGCCTACACCTCCATTCTTAGTCTCAAGCCCCCACCCTGGCAGAAGCTGAGGAGCACTGCTCTTGTGTAGACAGTAGCTCTCTCTGGTGGGGGGAATATTTCCTAGGGCTACTGGCTCCACCGAGGTGATGATGAGAATGGTCTTTGCTTTCTGAGTTTGTTTTTCCAACTGTAAAATGTGCATACTATTTCCCAGCTGCCTTTCCTGTTGTGACTATCAAGAGATGGCACTGTGTTAATTTATTCATTGACTTAATAAATACTTATTAGCACCAAGAATGAGTTGGGACTCAGCAGTTCTCAGTCCACACTGGAAATAAGAATCCTGTTGGAGGTTTCTAAAATATACTGAAACCTCATTCAATCCCATGCTTGACTTGGTCAATTAAATCAGAATCTCTGGGGTGGCCCTGGGTACCCTTGAGGGTCACAAAGATGATCCGATGTAGATTCTGCTCTCCAGGAGGTTCTGGGCGGATTTGCCACAGATAATCCTAATGTAAAGTAGAAAGTGAAGGACGTGCAGACAGGGAGCCTTGGAAGTGTCCAGGTGGTAAGATTGTCTGTATCTCACAGACAACTGGGGTCAAAGCAAGGTGCTATGCTATTTTTAATTTTTATTTTATTTATTTATTTATTTATTTATTTATTTTTGAGACGGAGTTTTGCTCTTGTTGCCCAGGCTGGAGTGCAATGGCATGACCTCACACTCACCGGAACCTCCGCCTCACTGGTTCAGGCGATTCTCCTGCCTCAGCCTCCCGAGTAGCTGGGATTACGGGTGCACACCACCACACCCAGCTAATTTTGTATTTTTAGTAGAGATGGGGTTTCTCCATGTTGGTAAGGCTGGTCTTGAACTCCCAACTTCAGGTGATCCTCCCACTTTGCCTCCCAAAGAGCTGGGATTACAAGCGTGAGCCACTGTGCCCTGCCTGCTATCTATCTATCTATCTATCTATCTATCTATCTATCTATCTATCTATCTATCTATTTATCTATCTATCTATCTGTGTTTGAGACAGAGTCTCCCTCTTATTGTCCAGGCTGGAGTGCAGTTGCAGTGGCATGATCTTGGCTCACTGCAACCTCTGTCTCCCAGGTTCAAGCAATTCTCGTGCCTTAGCCTCCCCAGTAGCTGGGATTACAGGTGCATGCCACCATGCCCACCTAATTTTTGTATCTTTAGTAGAGACAGGGTTTCACCATGTTGGCCAGGCTGGTCTTGAACTCCTGACCTAAGATGGTCTGCCTGCCTTGGCCTTCCAAAGTGTTGGGATTACAGGCGTGAGCCACCACGCCCAGCCTGCTGTGCTCTTTCTTTTCAAGCATTTTTGCTTGATTTGGGATTTAAGAAAATGAAAGCTGTTGTGCTGATGTACAATTAGAAATGAAATCTCTCCAGGGTCAAAGATCATTGATAATTTTGCTAATATACATTTATACTTGTCTTATCAAATATTTTAAAATGTTTGTTGACAAATATACTTATTTATTTATTTGAGACAGGGTCTCCCTCTGTCGCCCAGGCTGGAGTGCAGTGCAGGCTGGAGAGCAGTGGCATGATCTCAACTCACTGCAACCTCCACTTCCATGGCTCAAGTGATCCTCGTGCCTCAGTTTCCTGAGTAGCTGGGACCACAGGCATGTGCCACCATGCCCAGCTGATTTTTGTATTTTTATTTGTAGAGATGGGGTTTCATCAGGTTGCCCAGACTGGTCTTGAACTCCTGGGCTCAATTGATCTGCCCACCTTGGCCTCCCAAACTGCTGGGATTACAGGTGTGAGCTGCCTGGCCCCAAATATACCTTTTTTTTTTTTTT
>NW_012103142.1:84364-86915 GCF_000951045.1 Mandrillus leucophaeus | reverse complement strand
AAAAAAAAAAAAAAAAGTTGGGTGTCGTCCCAGCTACTCTGGAGGCTGTGGTGGGAGGATTGCACCTTTGATGGGTGACAGAGTGAGACCCTGTCTCAAAAAAAAAAAGAGTTAAACTGTAAAACCTTTAGGTTTTGTTTATTTTAATTTTTTTTCTTTTAAATAAAGATGGGATCTTGCTATGTTGCCCAGGCTGGTCTCAAACTGCTGGGTTCAAGTGATCCTCCCACCTCAGCCTCCCAAGGTACTGGGATTACAGGTCTGAGCCACCCTGCCCAGCCAGGTTTTGTTTATTAATCCTGTGGATTTTTTTTTTTTTTTTTTTTTTTGAGATCAAGTTTTGCTCTTGTTGCCCAGGCTGGAGTGCAATGGCATGATGTCAGCTCACCGCAACCTCCACCTCCCAGGTTCAAGTGATTCTCCTGCCTCAGCTTCCCAAGTAGCTGGGACTACCAGCATGCACCACCATGCCCGGCTAATTTTGTATTTTTAGTAGAGATGGGGTTTCTTCAGTCTGGTCTCAAACTTCCAACCTCAGGTGATCTGCCTGCTTCGGCCTCCCAAAGTGCTGGGATTACAGGCATAAGCCACTGCACCCGGCCTGTGGATCTTTTTTTTTAGCAATTCAAAAGTATGTTTCTGGATTTTGACAAACTAAGGGAAATTGCATACTGTTTTTACTCTACTGAACAATTCCATGAAGCTGAGAACAGTTTAACCTTATAGGCCTCAGAAGCTAGGACTAAAAAGAACATACAGATAATAACAAGAAGAAAAAGATTATTTCTACCCGAAGGACCTAGACATTTCTGGGAAGAAACAGCAGTGAAAATGACCTTAAAGTACATAGAGTATTTAGATCACGGGTCTCCAATCTTTTGGCTTCCCTGGGCCACACTGGGAGAATAATTGTCTTGGACCACACATAAAATACACAAACACGATTGCTGATAAGCTAAAAAAAATTGTGAAAAAAAACTCATAACGTTTTAAGAAAGTTTATGAATTTGTGTTGGGCTGCATTCCAAGCCGTCCTTGGCCGCATGTGGCCCGTGGGCTGGAGGTTGGACAAGCTTGATAGATGTTTGGGAGAAAATGGGAAAGACATTGTAAACTGAAGGGACCTCATGACCAAAACAAAGAGATGCCCAATGATGACCACTTCTACTAGGCACAAGGAAGGGGTTCTATGTGGCTGGTTTGTAGGGTGCAGGAGAAGTCTGGAAGGGTGGGTTAGGGGCTGAATATTCAAATACCGTGAAAGCTGGGCTTTGTTCTGTAGGTGAGAGTGAACCATCAGAAGTTCTTTTGGAGGGCTGGTTGTTCTAAAAAGCCTGTTTGTTTTGTTTTGTTTTGTTTTGTTTTGTTTTTGAGACAGAGTCTCGCTCTGTCACCCACATTGGAGTGCAGTGGCGCGATCTCGGTTCTCTGCAAGCTCCGCCTCCTGGGTTCACGCCATTCTCCTGCCTCAGCCTCCCAAGTAGCTGGGACTACAGGCGCCCACCACCACGCCCGGCTAATTTTTTGTATTTTTTAGTAGAGATGGGGTTTCACCATGTTAGCCAGAATGGTCTCGATCTCCTAACTTCATGATCCACCCGCCTCGGCCTCCCAAAGTGCTAGGATTACAGGTGTAAGCCACCGTGCCCGGCCTAAAAAGCCTGTTTTTATTATGTACATATTTATTTTTTGAGACGGAGTTTCACTCTTGTCGCCCATGCTGAAGTGCAATGGGACAATCTTGGCTCACTGCAACCTCTGCCTCCTGGGTTCAGGCAATTCTCCTGCCTCAGCCCCCCAAGTAGTTGGGATTACAGACACCCGCAACCACACCCAGCTAACTTGTTTTTTGTATTTTTAGTAGAGATGGGGTTTCATCATGTTGGTCAGGCTGCTCTCGAACTCCTGACCTCAGGTAATCCACCCACCTCAGTCTCCCAAAGTGCTGGGATTACAGGTGTGAGCCACCATGCCCAGAAAAAACCTGTTATTTTACTTGATTCTTTTAAAAGACAAAGGTCAGATCTTTGGACTAGTGGGGAAAATACCCGATAAATGATTTTCCCAAGTTAACCAGCAAGTCCATGACAATGATGAAGGTAATGAAAACAGTAATAGCTAACATTTATCAAGAATTTTCTATATGCCAGGCCCTGTTCTAAGCACTTTATATGCATAATCTCACTTATTCCTCTCAACAACCATAGGCCGTAGGTTTTAATAATATCCCTATATTGCAGATGGAGAAATATGGGACACAAACCAGTTAAATAATTTGCCCAAGGACACACAGTGTATAAGAAGCAGAGCTAGAGGCCAGGCGTGGTGGCTCACACCTGTAATCCCAGCACTTTGGGAGACTGAGGCAGGCTTATCACCTGAGGTCGGGAGTTTGAGACCAGCCTGGCCAACATGGTGAAACCCTGTCTCTGCCAAAAACACAAAAATTAGCTGGGCATGGTGGCGGGCGCCTGTAATCCCAGCTACTCAGGAGGCTGAGGCAGGAGAATCACTTGAACCTGGGAGGCAGAGGTTGCAGTGAGCCAAGATC
>NW_012103142.1:80741-83435 GCF_000951045.1 Mandrillus leucophaeus | reverse complement strand
CTCCCAACCTCAGGTGATCCGCCCGCCTCAGCTTCCCGTCTGGTGTAACCAGCCACCGCGTCTGGCCCATATTTGGGATTTTTAAACAGGTAAATGATGGGATCAGACTTGTAGTCACCTTGTTTGGCTACAGTGTGAAGGAGGAGTTGAAGGAATAGGGAGATCAGACAGGAGGGCTGTTATAATTGTCTAAATGTACATTGATGAGAACCTGAGTTGGAAACAGATATGAGATCTGTTAGGTCCTGGTGGGGAAAGCACATAGCACATAATTTTTGACAATTTGCTTGTCTATCATTGGACTGTAGGCAATTTGAGGGTAGGGACTGCCTGTCTTGTTCACCATTCTGTCTTCTACCAGGATACCTTGAACATCTTCAGTGCTCAATAGTTGCTGAATGAGTAAATGAATCTGAGTAACTCCAAGGGTTTGCTTTTAGTGTCTGGTGAGCTTGGTGATCATTCATCAAAGACAGGGAAGATGGGCATTGGAGCAGGGTGGGGAATGTTGCAGAGATGCTATTGACTTGGGGTATGCTAAGTTAGGTGTAACTATAGCAAATATGTGTGTAGACTTACTGTGTTCCAGACAGTGTTCTAAGCACCCTTGATATTTAGGTGTCTCTATTATCTAAAATTGGGAACTGAATAGACTTGAGTAGCAAGAGGTATTAATGATTTAACCCTCACAACAACCTCATGAAGTAGGTACTATTATTATTATCAACTTTTAATTTTAGAGATTGGGAAGCTGAGCCATGGAAAAATGAAGTGGCCCAAGGCCATATAAATAAGCTGCAGAGGGGATTTGAACCAGGTCAGCCAGGCTCCAGGCACTTAGCCACTGCACTGTACTGCTTCAGTAGAGCATAGAGGTCTGTGCTCAGGTCTAGGCTATAGCTGTAACCTTCTAGAGTCAGTAAATGTTCTGTACAGCACCACAGGACTGACAGTCATGGCTCAATCATTGTCTTCACCCATACTCAAGAAAGGCCTGGTTCCTCAAGGGTGGTGCTTGGAGATAGAGTGGTTCAGGTTGTGTCAGAAGTGACCTCAGATTCTGCAGTCCCAAGCTTGAGTGTGCTATGTGTTCAGAGTAGGCTTCAAAGGCCATATACCCTCATTGCCCCTACTCACCACCCCTAGACCTCTCTGCTCACCCTCAGCCACACTAGGTGCCACTCAGTCGCAGAGCAAAAGGAATTTGCAGGGAGGGCTAGGAAATGGTGAGTATCAGAAAAGGTGTCCTCTGAGGGGTGGGTAAACTGCAGTTTAGTCCTCCCCAATAATGCATTTCTCTATGTTTTTCTCCTTCTTTTTCTCCCTCATGCCCCTCCCAACCCCTCATCTCCCTATCTTCCTCAGTGGTACTGACTGTCCTCACCCATACCCCTGCCCCTCGAGTGAGACTGGGACAAGATGCTCTGCTGGACTTGAGCTTTGCCTACATGCCCCCCACCTCTGAGGCCGCCTCATCTCTGGCTGCGGGTCCCCCTCCCTTTGGGCTAGAGTGGCGACGCCAGCACCTGGGTAAGGGACATCTGCTCCTGGCTGCAACTCCTGGGCTGAATGGCCAGATGCCAGCAGCCCAAGAAGGGGCCGTGGCATTTGCTGCTTGGGATGATGATGAGCCATGGGGCCCATGGACCGGAAATGGGACCTTCTGGCTGCCTAGAGTTCAACCCTTCCAGGAGGGCACCTATCTGGCCACCATACACCTGCCATACCTGCAAGGACAGGTCACCCTGGAGCTTGCTGTATACAGTGAGTTGGGGGACAGAGGTCTCCAAGGGTAGAGGGTGGGCACTGGATTGTGGGGACCATGATGGGGGAGGGATGATGGAGAAGAGGGTGCCTGGGTAAGTAAGTAGAGATAGAAACGGATTCCTGGGAGTCAGAGGGGTAATGGGAGGCTAGAGGGTTCTTGGGAATTTGAGGCGCTTTGGCATGGGTATTTCTGTGATGCACCAATGGAGAGACAGTGGGTTCCCCATTTCAGGAGAAGAAACCCAACCTTCTTTAGTTCTAAGGAAGCCAGAAGGCAAACTGAGGGTCTCTTAGGGAGGACAGTATGGACTGATTTCCCTATGCTCATTTCGTCCTCTTTCCCCAGAACCCCCCAAAGTGTCCCTGATGCCAGCAACCCTTGCATGGGCCGCCCCAGGGGAGGCACCCCAGGAGTTGCTCTGCCTTGTGTCCCACTTCTACCCTCCTGGGGGCCTGGAGGTGGAGTGGGAACTCCGGGGTGGCCCAGGGGGCCGCTCTCAGAAGGCCGAGGGGCAGAGGTGGCTCTCGGCCCTGCGCCACCATTCCGATGGCTCTGTCAGCCTCTCTGGGCACTTGCAGCCGCCTCCAGTCACCACTGAGCAGCATGGGGCACGCTATGCCTGTCGAATTCACCATCCCAGCCTGCCTGCCTCGGGGCGCAGCGCTGAGGTCACCCTGGAGGTAGCAGGTAAGAGCTGGGAGCTCCGCGGAGCCTGAGCCAGCCTTCGGGAAGACAGGAGCTCACTCTCATCCCTTCTGCCTGCCAGGTCTCTCAGGACCCTCCCTCGAGGACAGCATAGGCCTTTTCCTGTCTGCCTTTTTTCTGCTCGGGCTCTTCAAGGCACTGGGCTGGGCTGGTGAGTGTGAGCCCCACCCTGACCATGACCTGAGGCTGGTGGACTTTTCCCCGCTCTACTCCCAGAAGCC
>NW_012103142.1:75634-78256 GCF_000951045.1 Mandrillus leucophaeus | reverse complement strand
GCAGGGAGGGCTAGGAAATGGTGAGTATCAGAAAAGGTGTCCTCTGAGGGGTGGGTAAACTGCAGTTTAGTCCTCCCCAATAATGCATTTCTCTATGTTTTTCTCCTTCTTTTTCTCCCTCATGCCCCTCCCAACCCCTCATCTCCCTATCTTCCTCAGTGGTACTGACTGTCCTCACCCATACCCCTGCCCCTCGAGTGAGACTGGGACAAGATGCTCTGCTGGACTTGAGCTTTGCCTACATGCCCCCCACCTCTGAGGCCGCCTCATCTCTGGCTGCGGGTCCCCCTCCCTTTGGGCTAGAGTGGCGACGCCAGCACCTGGGTAAGGGACATCTGCTCCTGGCTGCAACTCCTGGGCTGAATGGCCAGATGCCAGCAGCCCAAGAAGGGGCCGTGGCATTTGCTGCTTGGGATGATGATGAGCCATGGGGCCCATGGACCGGAAATGGGACCTTCTGGCTGCCTAGAGTTCAACCCTTCCAGGAGGGCACCTATCTGGCCACCATACACCTGCCATACCTGCAAGGACAGGTCACCCTGGAGCTTGCTGTATACAGTGAGTTGGGGGACAGAGGTCTCCAAGGGTAGAGGGTGGGCACTGGATTGTGGGGACCATGATGGGGGAGGGATGATGGAGAAGAGGGTGCCTGGGTAAGTAAGTAGAGATAGAAACGGATTCCTGGGAGTCAGAGGGGTAATGGGAGGCTAGAGGGTTCTTGGGAATTTGAGGCGCTTTGGCATGGGTATTTCTGTGATGCACCAATGGAGAGACAGTGGGTTCCCCATTTCAGGAGAAGAAACCCAACCTTCTTTAGTTCTAAGGAAGCCAGAAGGCAAACTGAGGGTCTCTTAGGGAGGACAGTATGGACTGATTTCCCTATGCTCATTTCGTCCTCTTTCCCCAGAACCCCCCAAAGTGTCCCTGATGCCAGCAACCCTTGCATGGGCCGCCCCAGGGGAGGCACCCCAGGAGTTGCTCTGCCTTGTGTCCCACTTCTACCCTCCTGGGGGCCTGGAGGTGGAGTGGGAACTCCGGGGTGGCCCAGGGGGCCGCTCTCAGAAGGCCGAGGGGCAGAGGTGGCTCTCGGCCCTGCGCCACCATTCCGATGGCTCTGTCAGCCTCTCTGGGCACTTGCAGCCGCCTCCAGTCACCACTGAGCAGCATGGGGCACGCTATGCCTGTCGAATTCACCATCCCAGCCTGCCTGCCTCGGGGCGCAGCGCTGAGGTCACCCTGGAGGTAGCAGGTAAGAGCTGGGAGCTCCGCGGAGCCTGAGCCAGCCTTCGGGAAGACAGGAGCTCACTCTCATCCCTTCTGCCTGCCAGGTCTCTCAGGACCCTCCCTCGAGGACAGCATAGGCCTTTTCCTGTCTGCCTTTTTTCTGCTCGGGCTCTTCAAGGCACTGGGCTGGGCTGGTGAGTGTGAGCCCCACCCTGACCATGACCTGAGGCTGGTGGACTTTTCCCCGCTCTACTCCCAGAAGCCTGATACCCATCCCTCTGCCCTCCACCTGTACCACTCCGGCATCCCATCCCTTCTCAATCTTTTCCCACAGCTGTCTACCTGTCCACCTGCAAGGATTCAAAGAAGGTACATTGCTCCACCTCTCTGTATCTTTCCCTTGTCACTTTATCTCCTCATCCTATCTCAAAACCCATGGAGGGAGGCTGCTGGTGTGGTAGGCAGAACCTAGGCTTGGAATTCACGCTGATTTGGGTTAAAACCTGGCACTATATCCTAACTGTAGGACTCTTTGTGCATGCTACTTAATCTATATCTGTTTCCTTGGGTGTAGGGATTTTAAAAAGTTACTTAGGCAGTGCTGTCCAGTAGAAAGATAATGCAAGCCACATATGTAAATTTAAATAATCTAGTAGTCACATTAAAAAAAAAGCAGAAACAGATAAAATTAACTTAATAATATACCTTATTTAATCTAATAATTCTGGTCCCTTATCTGAAATGCTTGGGACTAGAAGTATTTTTGGATGTTGGATTTTTTTCAGGCTTTGGAATATTTGCATATATAATATCTTTGGGATCACACCCAAACCTAAACAAGAAATCATTTATGTTTCCTATACACATTATACACATGGCCTGAAGACTTTGTTTCCTTGTTTTTTTTTTTTTTTGAGACAGAGTCTCTGTCGCCCAGGCTGGGGTGCAATGGTGTGATCTCGGTTCATTGCAACCTCCACCTCCCGGGTTCAAACGATTATCCTGCCTCAGCCTCCCGAGTAGTTGGGATTACAGGCACCCACCACCACACCCGGCTAATTTTTGTATTTCTAGTAGAGACCAGGTTTCGCCATGTTAGTCAGGCTGGTCTCGAACTCCCGACCTCAGGTGAACCGCCCATGGCCTTGGCCTCCCGAAGCGTTGGGATTACAGGTGTGAATCACTGCACCCAGCCACAATATTTTTAATAATATATGTGATCCATCACATGAGGGCAGCTGTGGGATTTTCCACTTGTGGCATCATGTTGGCACTAAAAAAATTTCAGGTTTTAGAACATTTCAGATTTTAGATTTTTGGACCGGTGATACTCAACCTGTACATCCAAAACATTATTGCAACATGTAAACAATATAAGAAATTACAGGCTGTTGTGCA
>NW_012103142.1:29952-73759 GCF_000951045.1 Mandrillus leucophaeus | reverse complement strand
TTATGGCATTCACCTTCTTGAAGCTCTAGGACAGTGGTTCTCAAAATTTTTTCTCTCAGGACCTCTTAAAAATCATCAAGGACTCCAAAAAGCTTTTGGGTATGTGGGTTACAGCTATCAATATTTATGGTACTAGAACTTAAAACAGAAAAATTTAAAACACGAGAATACATAGGCACACATTCCATTCATTGTGGGAACCATGGTGTCAATACATATCATGTAGTTTCTGAAAAACTCCACTGTACACTCTTATAGAATGAAGAAGGCAAAAAACTTTTTTTGTTTTGTTTTTTTGAGACAGAGTCTCTCTCTGTCGCCCAGGCTGAAGTGCAGTGGCGAGATCTCAGCTCACTGCAAGCTCCGCCTCCCGGGTTCACACCATTCTGGTGCCTCAGCCTCCCGAGTATCTGGGACTACAGGCGCCCTCCACCATGCCTGGCTAAAATTTTGTATTTTTTAGTAGGGACAGGGTTTCACCGTGTTAGCCAGGATGGTCTCGATCTCCTGACCTCGTGATCCGCCCGCCTCAGCCTCCCTGTGTTGGGATTAGCGGCGTTTGCCACCGCGCTCGGTTGCAAATAACATCTTAATTTTGTTATAAAAAATAGTCATTCTCACCTACCCCCTGACATAGTCTCAGCGACCTGTAGGGCCGAGGTTACACTTGGAGAACCCGTGCTCTAGGGCCAAACCCATTCTTCTTGCCCTGGCCCACGTGTTCCCCCCACCGCCCCACACTGGAGCCACTGCCTAATTCTCCAGCCCAAGATGGTGCTCGCCAGCCCTCCTCTCAATGCTCATCACACACAGGGCTATTCCTTTCCTCCAATGAACCAACCGCCTCCCGCCCACCTCCAGTTCCCAGCCCTCTGTTCCCTTTGCCTGGTCCACCCTCGGCCTCCCTGGGTCGCAGACGAGGTCGGCCTCGTCATTCCCCGCAGACCGCCGCGCGTCCCTCTTGTGCGGTTCACCACAGTTGTATTTTAAGTGATCATGTGAGTCGTCGTTAAATGCCTGTCTCCCCGCGGATCATGGGCTCCTCGAGGACAGGGACCGGCCTGTCTGTCCACTGCTGTAACCCCGCGCCGGCATAGGGACGTAAGGCCCCACTGGAGGGCGCTCATCAAATAGCTGCTGGATATTGACGAAGGAAGCGGCGACGCAGCTCAGGGATCTCCGAGTCAGGACTGTCGGCCAGACCGACGGGGTAACACGTCTAATGGTGTGGGAATAAAGTTGTATTCCAGTGCTTCCAAACGGGCCTCTCATTCCAACCCCCTTCCAAGCAAAATGAATATTCCAGTCACCTCTGGTCCCTTCCAGTGACCTTGAACCCCTCAGAGTACGCCCCGTCGACACCGTTCGGGGTCGGGCGCCACTACTGGCGCATAAGATGCGCTCAAGCGGAGGGTACTCCAACCGCAAAGAGACGCCGAGCCAACAGGGATCCCTGCCTCGGCGCCGGAAGCCCCAAAGAGCCGAATCTGGAACCGGATGTGGCTGCTTCCTGCCCCGCCCCCTGCCGAGGGGGCGGGAACCGAGGGCCCTTCGGAAAACGCGGCCGGGATTTCGGTCAGCGGAGTTCGTGGGTTGTGGTGGGGAGCGTAATCCCGTGGGGATGGAGTGACCCGCTCTCTCTCCTCCTGAAACGCTTCCCGCGGGAGTTTTAGCCGTGTTATTGTTGGGGAAGGGAATGTCAAATTCTGCTCCTGCCTTCCCCCAGGGGCTGGAGACTGGAATCTTTATTCCAGTTCAGTGCGGAGCGACGTGGTCTCCAGAATCCCCGAGTGTAGAGGCGGAGGACAGTGGAGCTGGGGACTCGGGCGCCTGGGTCCTGGTCCCTGAGCGTCCGGCGCTCCCCTAGTCCGCGGCCCTGGCTCCTGTCCTCACTTCCTTCCCCTTTTGGCTCCTGCTCTCGGAGCGGGCGGACGCGGGGGGGAGCGGAAAGGGCGGAAGGGCCCGGGAGCCTAGCGGGAGGGGTTCAAGGGGGTACGGAAAAGCCGGGGAGGGGACTTGGTCCGGGGCCGGAGACCGACGGCAACAGCGGCCCAGGACCCACGCTGCCCCCACCCCTCCCGAGCAGGTCAGAGCCTGAGCACCCTGCGCGTCCCCGTACTCGTGACCCCCTCCTCCCCCAACTGCACCAAGGGCCACCCTATTTCACCCTTCTGTTGCCCCCCTCCCCCAGCCTTCCTGCAGAATTCCCTTCCGGTCTTCTTGACACCCACCCACGTCCCTTCCCTGCCCGGCTCCCCCGCGCCCACCTGACTCTCCACCCCCACCCCACCCCGTCTCTCCCCAGGCGCCCCCATGGCCCGACCCCGCTGATTCCTTCACTCGGCCATGCTCCCGCGGCCCCTGCGGCTGCTTTTGGACACGAGCCCCCCAGGGGGAGTCGTACTGAGCAGCTTCCGAAGCCGGGACCCCGATGAGGGTGGGGGCCCAGGTGGCCTGGTCGTGGGCGGGGGGCAGGAGGAAGAGGAGGAGGAAGAAGAAGAGGTGAGACGCGGGTGGTGGGAGGTAGGGGGCGGATGTATTTCTGAAGTCTCCACTTTTCTCTTGTCTCTGGGTCCCTACATCTCCTCCTCCTTGCCTCAGTTATTCTCGCACCTCCCTGGGCGTCGGCCCGTTTCTCTGCTGCGGGGAGTCCCGGCGTCTCTGTGGTTCTCTGTCAGTGTGACTCAGGACCTGCCCGCAGGAACCTGCCTGGAACTTCTGGCTGGCTGTCCCTGCGGGTCTCTGGCCCTCTGCCTCTGCCTGCCTGAGTGTGCCTACTTCTCTGAGCAGTCTTGTCTTGCCCCCTGTCTCCCTCCTTGTTTTTGTTTGGCGGGGAGGGGTTTGTTTCCACAGTAACCAGCTCCTCTGACTCTGGGATTGGGGAGGGAACCCTCAGATTTCGTGACCCCTCCTTCCCTCCCTCCCCTTTACACTCCCCCCCCCCCCATCCTGGGTAGAGGCAGGGAAGCCACGGTTCTGGGACCTGGAGGAACGATCCTAGGGTGGGTAGAGAGCGGTTACCTGTTTTCATTAGGGATTAATGGTGGTGGCCAGGAGCAGGATTTTAGGCCTCAGGAGGGGCCAGAATTTGGATTTGGGGCCCCGAGGCCCTGAACTCCTAGGTCCAGATCCTAAGTGAGGGCAGGTTGACTGGCAAGGCTGGTTTTTCGGGATCCGTCGGGGGAGGGACTGGGGCCACGTGACTCTCTGAGTCTACCGCCCCCCAGCCCCCATCATCCCACTTCCCCTTTTCCTTCCTGGACTGGGATTGGAGCTGCTACCTTCAGGGGTCCCTTAGGGCTGAGATAGTGGAGGCACTACCCGAGGGACCAGGGTGAAAGGGGGCCTGAGAAGGACTAAAGCTCTGGGCTGGTCTAGTCCTTGGCCGGGAGGGGCGGGGCATGCGGCAGTGCCTGAACTGAGGTTTCAGCTACTCCTAGTCTCTGCCTCTGACTTGCTGCCTCTCGCTTCCCTCTCCTGCTCTTTGTACCCTGCTTCTCTGTCGTGTGTGGGTTCAGCTCTGGGGGGAAAGGGCTTTGGGGGTCTCCAAAGGATCAGGATTCCTGTACTCCATCCACGCCTCCACTACAGCCCCTTCGACTCCACCGGGGCCCTGAGGCGACTGGGGTGGGGCTGTCTGGGCCCCAGTGGGGGAGACCTGGGGTCACCAGCTCCCCCCACCCTTCCTCGCACTCGCTGGTACTATGCCCTGCCACCACAGGTGAGGGGTATAGAGGGAGAAGCAGGGCCTGGGGTGAAGGCTGAGGGCAGTGGGGGGTGATATGGAACTGTCTGACTTCCCCTTCCTTGCTCCTGCAGGCCCCTGTGTCCGTCTGGGATGAGGAGGAGGATGGTGCCGTGTTTACCGTCACAAGCCGCCAATATCGACCTCTTGATCCCTTGGTGAGATCATGACTTTAGCTTCTCACCTCTGACTCTTCAGTTCCCTTCCTCTGGCTGACTTTCTGGCCAGAGTGCTAGGTTGGAGTTCTGGAGTCCTGGACTCCGCTATATGACATAGGCCAAGACTTTTGCCCTCTCTGAATATCAGAAAAATGAGGCTGGAACATCTCCTGGGTCTGGGATTGTCCTCAGAAATCTAGGGGCAGAGTGGGAGAAAGCGTTGGTGATCATCTCTTTGTGTCCTCCAGGTCCCTATGCCTCCCCCGCGTTCCTCCCGACGGCTCCGAGCTGGCACTCTGGAGGCCCTGGTCAGACACCTACTGGATACCCGGACATCAGGGACTGATGGGACTTTCATGTCAGCCTTCCTGGCCACCCACCGGGCCTTCACCTCGACGCCTGCCTTGCTAGGACTTATGGCTGACAGGTCAGAGTCATAAGGGACCCAGGGTCGTGGAGTGTCTGTCCAGATTTCCTAAAGTTCCAACATCCCACCAAAATAGTTAAGGCCACTGGGGGTTTGGGGAAAATGGACAGATAGATCCTCTTCTTCCCCTCAGGCTGGAAGCCCTTGAATCTCATCCTACCGGTGAACTAGAGAGGACAACAGAGTGAGTGACCCCTGTTTCTTAATCTCACAGTCCACTCTGCCCAGGCTGCAGCTTTACCTCTCACCCTTGGCTGATTCCCTTCTCCCAGGGTAGCCATCTCTGTGCTGTCAACCTGGCTGGCCTCTCACCCTGAGGATTTTGGCTCTGAGGCCAAGGGTCAGCTTGACCGGCTTGAGAGCTTCTTACTTCAGACAGGGTATGCAGCAGGGAAGGGTGTTGGGGGGGGCAGCGCTGACCTCATCCGCAACCTCCGGTCCCGGGTGGACCCTCAGGCCCCCGACCTTCCTAAGCCCCTGGCCCTCCCCGGCGATCCCCCTGCTGACCCCACGGATGTCCTGATGTTCCTCGCTGACCACTTGGCCGAACAGCTGACCCTGCTAGATGCGGTGAGACCCTGACCTTTGGCCCGTATGCCCCCTGACCCCTTACTAACCTCTCCTTGACTCCAGATCCTTTCCTTGCTTCCACCCTTTCCTGATCCAGCTCCTAGCCTCCTTCACCTACCATTTTGACTTTCCCTTTTTCCCTTTGGTTGTTACCCTTCAAACCCTGTGCCCCTCTGGTTCCTTGGCCACCTGAGATCCTCAGATCCCTAATATTGGAAGGCTGACCTCACTTGACTATGAACTTTAACCTCTTACCTCTACCCTGCAGGAGCTATTTCTCAATTTGATCCCCTCTCAGTGCCTGGGAGGCCTGTGGGGTCACAGAGACCGGCCAGGACATTCTCACCTCTGCCCATCTGTCCGAGCTACTGTCACACAGTTCAACAAGGTGGCAGGGGCAGTGGTTAGTTCTGTCCTGGGGGCTACCTCCACCGGAGAGGGACCTGGGGAGGTGACCATACGGCCACTCCGTCCCCCCCAGAGGGCCCGCCTCCTGGAGAAGTGGATCCGCGTGGCGGAGGTGAGAGAGAACATTGCCCCACGGTGGGTGGCCATGGCATGGAGAGGGCTCCCATAGCCTTAGCTCTCTTTGACCCCCACAGGAGTGCCGGCTGCTCCGAAACTTCTCTTCAGTTTATGCTGTGGTGTCAGCCCTGCAGTCCAGCCCCATCCACAGGCTTCGGGCAGCCTGGGGGGAAGCAACCAGGTGGGGAGGCTGAGGCATTGGACTGGGGTGGGGGTTCCTCAGAAGGCAGGGAAGAGGGGGTGACAGAGCCAGGCCTGTCCTCAAGGCCACTTTTCTCCCTCCCCCAGGGACAGCCTCAGAGTCTTTTCTAGCCTCTGCCAGATTTTCTCCGAGGAGGATAATTATTCCCAGAGTCGGGAGCTGCTCGTGCAGGTGAGAGCCTGGTTTGTGGCATTCCCCCCTCTCCCTGCTCCCTACTGCTCCCCCATGTCTCTTTATTTTGTCACCACCAGGAGGTAAAGTTGCAGTCTCCTTTGGAGCCACACTCCAAGAAGGCTCCGAGGTCTGGCTCCCGGGGTGGGGTGAGTGACTAGCTGGGTGGTGGGCTTGGGGGTTGTGATTATGAAGGGGTGAGGAGTATGTTTTGGGGGAGCAGCCTGAAGGATGGGTAAGGGAGGCACAGAGGGGTGAGGGGTGAGGAGAATGAAATCTGTTCTCTGAGGCAATGGGGAGGGCAAGTGCAGAGGGACGGAGGGCCCTCACATCAATGGCAGGCACGTCTGACCCTGACCCCTGACCTCAGGGTATAGTCCCATACCTTGGCACCTTCCTGAAGGACCTTGTGATGCTGGATGCAGCCTCCAAGGATGAGTTGGAGGTCAGTGGTGTGTGTGTGTGTGTGTCATGATGATGATGTAACAAGTGGGCTGCAGGGTCCGACAGATCCCCCCCTTGCAAGGGGCTGTAAGGCACAAATAGCTGAGTGTAGGACAAAGCCAGATCTATTTCTGTGCCAAGTCGCCTCAGTGGTCTGTAAGTGAGAAACTAGAAATAGCATCTACATTGATCTGTTATTATAAGGGTTAAATGAATTCGTATTTGTCAAGTGCTTAGAACATGCCTGAAACGTAAGCACATCTAGGTTTTGTGATGGGGTCCTGCTCTATTGCTAGAGTTTGTTAAATAAACAAATACTGAGACCTTGGGCAAGTTCCTTATCCTCTCTGGATGAGGAATCCTATCCAATTGGATACTATCCAGTCTTCTCATCTGCAAAGCAGACTAGTTGTCTACCTGAGATATTAAATTTCAAGGGTCAAGTGCAGTGCTTAGGCCATGATAGATTGAGGGGGAAGGCAGGGAGGGATGGAAGAGTCAGAGAGGCTAGAGGGAAGGGATTGTGAGTTGGATATGGCTGTGTGTGTTTAAGAGAGGGGATATTCTCTCTCTGTGGCCTGGAAGGTAGTGTTAGAACTTTCACCCCATCCCCATTTTCCTCGCAGAATGGATACATCAATTTTGACAAGCGGAGGAAGGTGAGTGGAGTGCCTGGGCTGGATGCTGGACTTCTCAATCCATGTTCCCGGAAGGGGAGGGGGGAAAGTCAGGTGTCCCTGAGTTTTGGCTCCTGCAGTTTGAGGGCTCCTTCCCAGGAGTTTGCAGTCCTTTCTGAGTTGCGACGGCTCCAGAATGAATGTCGTGGCTATAACCTCCAACCTGACCATGATATCCAGAGGTGGCTACAGGGGCTCCGGCCACTGACAGAGGCTCAGAGGTGACTGGAGGGTGAGGTTGGGACTCTAGGGCTCTGGCCAGGTGTGGGGGATTGGTGTCATGTCCTGAGCTCTGTCTTTTGCCCCCTAACCCAGCCATCGTGTATCCTGTGAGGTGGAGCCACCTGGTTCCAGTGACCCTCCTGCCCCACGGGTGCTTCGGCCAACATTGGTCATCTCGCAGTGGACAGAGTGAGAGATTCACTGGCTGGGGGATGGTTACTTGGAACTTCCACTTTTCTTCTGATCCTCCCAATCTCCTGCCACTGTAGGGTTCTGGGCTCTGTTGGGGTCCCTACCCCGCTTGTGTCCTGCGAGCGGCCCAGTATGGCGGGAGATGAGGTGCCTACAACTCCTGCTCCTCTGCTGACTCGGCTGGCCCAGGTGAGCTCTGCTCCTGACTCTGACCTTGACGCTGACCCTCACTCTGTAAATGTTTCTTCCTTAATCTCCCTGCCTTCATGCCAGTCCCATGTTGTTTATTCCTAGCACATGAAGTGGCCATCTGTCTCGTCACTAGACTCTGCCCTGGAAAGCAGTCCATCCCTGCACAGTCCAGCTGACCCCAGCCATCTCTCCCCACCAGCCTCCTCCCCTAGGCCTTCTCGAGGTCACCGCCGCTCAGCCTCCTGTGGCTCCCCGCTGAGTGGGGGTGCAGAAGGGGCCTCCGGGGGCACTGGATATGGGGGAGGGGGATCTGGGCCAGGGGCCTCTGATTGCCGAATCATCCGAGTCCAGATGGAGCTGGGGGAAGATGGCAGTGTCTATAAGAGCATTTTGGTGAGGGAGCCTTGGGATGGAGTTGGGGTGAAGGATGGTGTCTTGTTGGACTATAAATGTCTGAGGTTTGGGCAACCAAATGGAATTGAATGTAGTTTTAATTCTGACTTTTGGTTTTGGCAGTTGTTTTATTTATTTTTAATTTTATCTTGTAAACTCTGGTCTTCAATACAAGCTGAAATTTGTTTTATTTTGATGGCTATTTTGCATTAGTTGCTACACCTTAAACTTTTGGTGGCCATATTAAAATTTCAGAACCAACAGCAGTTTCCCCAAAGGCAAGCAGCTCTGTTTCACTGGGCACCATGTGGGCTGGCTTATGGGGTATAGGAAGCCACCGTATTGGGTTTCCCTGTTCCTTTTAAAGCCTTGGACACAAGTAACCTTTTGTGGTTGGGTTCAGTGGCTAAGGGTAGAAGGATGGGAATTCATGGCTGATTGATTGCTCTTTTGGTCTCCTGTCCTGCCAGGTGACAAGCCAGGACAAGGCTCCAAGTGTCATCAGTCGTGTCCTTAAGAAAAACAATCGTGACTCTGCAGTGGTTTCAGAGTATGAGCTGGTACAGCTGCTGCCAGGGGAGCGAGGTCAGAGGCCACGAGGGAAAGGCAGACTCGGGAGGAGAGTGGAGTGCTTCCACATCTGGGCGGCTGTGGGGGGAATGACTGTGCTTGTGCTTGACATCCATCCCCTGAACCTTCAGAGCTGACTATCCCAGCCTCGGCTAACGTATTCTACGCCATGGATGGAGCTTCACACGATTTCCTCCTGCGGCAGCGGCGAAGGTCCTCTGCTGCTACACCTGGCGTCACCAGTGGCCCGTCTGCCTCAGGAACTCCTCCGAGTGAGGGAGGAGGGGGCTCCTTTCCCAGGATCAAGGCCACAGGGAGGAAGATTGCACGGGCACTGTTCTGAGGAGGAAGCCCCGTTGGCTTACAGAAGTCATGGTGTTCATACCAGATGTGGGTAGCCATCCTGAATGGTGGCAGTTATATCACATTGAGACAGAAATTCAGAAAGGTAGCCAGCCATCCTGGGGCAGTGAAGTACCACTGGTTTACCAGACAGCTGAGAAATCCAGCCCTGTGGGAACTGGTGTCTTATAACCAAGTTGGATACCTGTGTGTAGCTTCCCACCTGTGTGTGCTTCCTACCTGTGCAGCACACAGGTAGTGCTGGAAAAAACGCATCAGTTTCTGATTCTTGGCCATATCCTAATATGCAAAGGGCTAAGCAAAGGCCTCAAGGCTCTGAGCCCCAGGGCAGAGGGAAATGGCAAAAAATAGGTCCTCGCAGGAGTTGTTCTTCCCACTCTGGGGGTTTCTATCACTGTGACAACACTAAGATAATAAACCAAAACACTACCTGAATTCTACTCCCCTGTCCTTGTAGTGCGTATGAACTGGCTGCTATGAGTGGGGGTGGGGAATTGGCTGAAGGTAGATGCCATGGAACAGGAAAGGGCACAATGTTTTCTATCCCCATGAACAGAGCAAAAAGTGAGTGAGGTATTGGTGAAAAAAGTTTCCTCAGAACAATTTTTCTTCAGTAACCTCTCTACCACTGGTCCCTTGCTGCAAATGTGTATAAAACAATTTTAGGACAAGGAAATGGCAGAACAACTTTATGGACAACATATAAACTTGGGAGGACTTATACACTACAAACCATTGCGTGCTGGGATTTTAAGTCAGTTTAAGCTACATTCAAGCAAATTCTAGGAAGACAGAGGCTGAAAAGTACCAATAGAGATGCCAGGGCTGCTGGCAAAGAGGGTAACCACATTTCATCCTGGGGCCTCAGGTTAGAGAACTGTGAATTCTTTTTCAATTGAACTGACATTCCTAGTAATACGCTATGTTGTAAATGCCCTTCCAAAATAATCATGCCAACCAAGATGAGGGAAAGTTAAGGGTTGTATATACAGGCAAGAAGTAGATTTGAGGACATTTAGGATTTCACTTTCAAGAAAGAAAGAACATCGTGCCACAAAGAAATTCCAAGTGCAAGAGTTTGAACCTGAGGGGGTAATACAGGTGGTGTGTGTGAAGGTGGAAGGGACTGTGGGGATATGACAGAAGCGCCTGGTCAGGAAACAGAGCCAGGTGTTTTTACATTTTATTAGCTACAGTATAGATGCTAGAGCTGCCTCATTCCCTCCCCTCCCCTCCCCCCACCAAGGGGTCAGGCCTTGCCAGGAGCCCCTGCCTTTGCCGCTTGGGCCCGCTGGAACTCCTGCTGCAGCTGAGCAAGGGTCTCCCTCTGTTGCTCTGACTGCCGCTCAAGATCCCGGAGCTGGGATTCATATCGCTTACTAAAGAGAGACAAGGGAGACAAGTAGAAAGGGAGAAATCAGTAGGACTTACTAAGGAGGGTGCTAAACGCAAGAAAGAGATAGGTGGAAAACTTGAGAAGGGGGGTTAAAAGGGAAGGAAGGGGTTGGAGGAACTGGAGGACTAGGGGCCACTATGGAGAGCTGTTCTGCAATGGTTCAACACCTCTACTCCAATGGTTCACTTGCATCACAGGGTGCAGCACACAGTGGTGGAATAAAGACTCACATTTCAGCTGTGATATAGTCCAGCCTCTTCCCTACTGTGGCCCGAGCCTCCCCCAGCTCCTGTTTGACTAGCACCGGACCCAGAAGTTTAAAGACCACGTTGGACCCATCCAGCAGGGCCAGTTCCTGATGGAGGGATGGGACATACGTGATCAGAACCATGGCTAGTACAGGTCCCTCCTCGCCCCACAAATCCCAGTCCCTCACCTCTTTCACGATATTATTTTCTGTTAGTTGTGCTTCAAGTTTCTGCCTCCCCGACATGGATTTACTCAAGTCTGGGGATAAGAGGAAAGGCAAGATTAGAAACATCAATCCTAGTCAGGTGGATATGGATCTGAGGAAGCAGAAAAAGATGGGGGCAGCAGGTCAGCGAATAGGGAAGAGTACTGAAGCGGGAAAGTCTCTGCACGCAAGGGCCCAGATGGGGCAACAAACCTTATCTCGGTAATGGCTTTGGGTTGTGAGTGCATTGGGCGAGGCCATACCGACCCTGCTCCCTTACCCTTCTGTAGCTGTTGATATTTCTCCACTTCTCCCTGCAGCTTCTTCTGGATCAGCTCCGCCATGGCGGGGATGAAAGCCTACGGGGAGCGAGACAAGGGCGCTGCGTCTCACTCTCTGGAAGGTACCTGAGCTCCCTTTTCTGATCTCGCCTGCGGAAATGATAGCACTCTTGAGAGGCAGCCCTGAGGGGCACCGCCACCTCCACCCCGTCCTCAGGATATGGTGGGCGAAACGCAAGACCGTAAGCCTCTCAACCGAAATCCTAACCTATTCACGTTCTGCTTTCAGTAGTAATAAACCCGGAAGTAAACGAGGAATGCCGGGAAAAGACTGCGCCGGAAGTTTCTTTCTGACCCTTGATGGGAAGTGTAGTTCTGACATGTTTAGCGAGTGGAGTTCTGCTACAAAGACTGGACTCACATATTTTTAGACAAGATGGGGAAACTAACCCGGAAAAAGAAACCGCACCGCTACTTAGCCCCTGGTCCCGGGCCTGCCTTTATTTTGTAAGTCACTCTTGCATAAGCTGCCGCTCCCGATAAGGTGCCAAGAGCTCTTCCGTCCCTCTAAGGAGAGCGTGCCCTCACTCAAGATGGCGCCTAGAGAGCTTCAGACCTGGTACGCTGCTGATTGGATGAAGGATAGAGGGCTTCCGG
The DNA here is from genome assembly GCF_000951045.1 of Mandrillus leucophaeus. Taxonomy (NCBI): domain Eukaryota; kingdom Metazoa; phylum Chordata; class Mammalia; order Primates; family Cercopithecidae; genus Mandrillus; species Mandrillus leucophaeus. The sequence goes on along the minus strand of NW_012103142.1, from coordinate 62,120 downwards.
GAGTTTTCAAGCCGACTGTGGGGCAGCTGAGAGGAGTTTTGCACGTGGATCGCCGTTCGGGTGGGCGAGATGGAGACAGCCCCCAAGCCGGGCAGGGATGTCCCGCCCAAGAAAGACAAACTTCAGACCAAGAGAAAGGTATCGGCCTCCCTGGGTGGGAAAGGAAGTTTTTTGCTGCGGGGTCGGGGGGGCGGGGCGTGGGTGCGGAGTATCAGAGTTCCTGATCTGCTTGTAGAAACCGCGGCGATACTGGGAGGAAGAGACCGTTCCGACCACAGACGGAGCTTCTCCAGGGCCTCCTTGTAACAAGAAGAATCGGGAGCTCTGTCCTCAGAGGCCAAAAAATGCTCACATATTAAAGAAGTCTCGGATCTCTAAGAAGCCTCAGGTCCCGAAGAAACCCCGAGAGTGGAAGAACCCGGAGTCCCAGCGGAGCTTGTCCGGGGTGAACGTGGAACCTAATGGGTGGCGAGGCAGGCCGCCTTGTGCTTTGAAAGGGTTGGGGTCAATCCAAGGCTGTCTACTAACTGCGTTCTCCTTTCCCCTAGGCCCAAGATCCATTCCCAGGCCCCGCCCCCGTCCCTGTGGGGGTGGTCCAGAAGTTCTGTCGCATTGACAAATCCCGAAAGGTGAGGTCCAGCCGGAGAGTTGGGAAGTGTTGGAGGCAGGGAGTGTCTGGGTGAGTTGAATGGAGGCTGGGCTAGGTAGCTCTCCTGTGACCCCACTTATCCTATGGTTCTTCTGCCACTCCTCCCCACCAACAATGTTATAGCTACCACGTTCTAAAGCCAAAACTCGAAGCCGACTTGAGGTGGCTGAAGCTGAGGAAGAGGAAACAAGTATCAAAGCTGCTCGTTCTGAGCTGCTGCTTGCTGAGGAACCGGGGTGAGTGGGCCCTAATCTGGACCCCCAATCCCTGCCTTATAGGACTGTCTTTTCTCGTTTTTATGTTGGTACACTTGCTTCATATTGGGAAACTTTATTGCTATCCTAACCCTTGCTTTCAGGTTTCTGGAAGGGGAGGATGGGGAAGACACAGCAAAGATATGCCAGGCTGACATTGTGGAGGCTGTGGACATTGCAAGTGCAGCCAAGGTGAGCCTGAGGAGGTAAAGGAACCAAGGGATTGATTGGTGGTGCAGGACAAGAGAGGAATGGGGGCTAGAAGAAGGCGTTCCTGCAGGGTACTCATTTTTTTTTTTTTTTTTCACTCTTCTCTTTCCCAGCACTTTGACTTGAATCTGAGGCAATTTGGGCCCTACAGACTAAACTACTCTCGAACTGGAAGGTAAGGTTGAATTCTAGTGACTCTTGAACTAAGATGTGTTTCCTTAACCACTTTAGCCATGCCCACTTCAGCCATTCGCAGTGTATGTTTGGGTTGTTGATGAGGGGAGGGTCCTTCGATTTGCTTGGGTGTGCGGGTGAGCACCTGCAGCAACATGTGTCTGCCCACCTGGAGATGGGGCTGGCATGGGGCAGACCTCAAGTCATCTGAGTCGGTGGTCCCCTGCCTTAACACCCTGCCTGCCCCTCACCTCCAACAGACACCTGGCTTTTGGAGGGCGCCGAGGTCATGTGGCTGCCCTTGATTGGGTAACAAAGAAGCTTATGTGCGAGATCAACGTCATGGAGGCAGTGCGGGACATCCGGTCAGTGGCCTCATTGTCAGCGGTCAGTAGGGGTGAGATAGTCCATCCTTGATTGAATGATAGCCTGTGACCTCATTTCCCAATTGAACCACTCTTCCTCTCCCCCAGGTTTCTCCATTCTGAGGCACTGCTTGCTGTTGCCCAGAACCGCTGGCTCCACATCTATGACAATCAGGGCATTGAGCTCCACTGTATCCGCCGGTGTGACCGAGTGACACGGCTTGAGTTTCTGCCCTTTCACTTCCTCCTGGCTACAGCTGTGAGTGGCCGTGGAGCGCAGGAACTGGGTGGCAGCCCTTGGGATGACCACTTCTCCTTTAGGACCCCAGGAGAGGGAATACAGAGGGCAATCAGGACTGGGTCATTCTCTCTGTCTCTCTCTTTCTCAGTCAGAAACAGGGTTTCTGACCTACCTGGATGTATCAGTGGGGAAGATCGTGGCAGCTCTGAATGCTCGAGCTGGGCGGCTCGATGTCATGAGTCAGAACCCTTACAATGCTGTCATCCATCTCGGACACAGCAATGGTCAGTACCTGGCTTAGTTTTGACTCTCCGACCATCCTGACTTGCGTTTCTTCTATATTTATACTTCATGAGTCTCTTAAAGTTACCCTTTTATTTCCCTTTTTTGTTATCTCTTGGTCTTGAGTTCCCATCTTTCCCAGGTTTAATAACCTTAGGGTCAGGTTTGTATTAGCAACTTTGGTTCTTCTTCTCTTCCAGGTACTGTGTCTTTATGGAGTCCAGCTATGAAGGAGCCACTGGCAAAGATTCTCTGTCATCGTGGTGGGGTCCGGGCTGTGGCAGTAGATTCTACAGGCACGTAAGTTACTGGTGGGATGAGGCGTTAGGTGGGCAGAAAGTTGTGGAAGGTAGTGTGCTTTAGGAGCACAGACTCTAAAGCCAGGATGCCCAGGTTTAAATCACAATGTTACCACTGATGGGCCTTGTAAGTATGGGCATATGGCATAACCTTTGTGTGCCACAGTTTTCTCACCCCAAAAATGGAAATATGAGTGTCTAGTTCAAGGGTCCACAAACTTTTTCTGTAAAGAGTCAGATAGTAAATATTTTATGATTTGCTGATAAGAAGTAAAATCAAAGGGTACTGTGTAGGTATTTAAATACCAAGAGAAAACAAATTATCACAATTTTTTTTTTTTGAGATGGAGTCTCACTCTGACGCCCAGGCTGGAGTGCAATGGCGCAATGTCAGCTCACTGCAACCTCCGCCTCTTAGGTTCAAGTGATTCTCCTGCCTTGGCCTCCCAAAGAGCTGGGACTACAGACACCTAGCACAACGCCTGGCTAATTTTTGTATCTTTAATAGAGACAGGGTTTCACCATGTTGGTCAGGCTGGTCTCGAATTCCTGACCTCAAGTGATCTGCCCGCCTCAGCCTCCCAAAGTGCTGGGATTACAGGCGTGAGCCACTGTGCCTGACCTTTTTTTTTTTTAATCTTTTGAGAGAGATGTAGTCTTGCTCTATCTCCCAGGCTGGAGTGCAGTGGCGTGATCTCAGCTCACTGCAACCTCTGCCTCCTGGGTTCAAGTGACTCTTCTGCCTCAGTCTCCCAAGTAGTTGGGATTACAGGCACCTGCCGTTATGACCAGCTAATTTTTGCATTTTTTTGTAAAGACGGGGTTTTACTATGTTGGCCAGGCTGGTCTTGAACTCCTGACTTCAGGTGATCTGCCCGCCTCGGCTTCCCAAAGTGCTGGGATTACAGCTGTGAGCCACTGCACCCGGCCCACACATTTTTAAGTTATAAAATTAAACATAATATGGCCAGGTGCAATGGCTCACGCCTGTAATCCCAGCACTTTGGAGGCTGAGGCGGGTGGATCACCTGAGGTCAGGAGTTCGAGACTAGCCTGGCCAACATGGCAAAACCCTGTCTCTACTAAAAATCCACAAAATTAGCTGGGTGTTGTGACAGGGGCCTGTAATCCCTGCAACTTGGGAGGCTGAGGCAGAAGAATCGCTTGAACCTGGGAGGCAGAGGTTGCAGTGAGCCGAGATTGTGCCATTGTACTCCAACCTGGGCAACAAGAGCAAAACTCCGTCTCAAAAAAAAAAAAAAAAAAAAAAGTTAAACATAATATGAGGCTGGACACAGTAGCTCATGCCTGTAATCTTAACACTTTGGTAGGCTGAGGTGGGCAGATCTCTTGAGCCCAGAAGTTCGAAACCAGCCTGGGTGACATGGCAAAACTCTGTCTCTACAAAGATAAAAAATTAGCCGGGTGTGGTGGTGCATGCCTGTAGTCCCAGCTACTCAGGAGGCTCAGGTGGGAGGATCACCTCAGCACAGGAGGTTAAGGCTGCAGTGAGCTGTGATCATCCCACTGTACTCTTCCATCGGCAACAGAGGGAGACCCTGTCTTAAAAAATAATAATAAATATGATATTTGTGGGATACAGATCTACTAATGGGAAGAACTGAATTTCTCTTTTTGAGGATAACATTTTGCCTAGTTCATGTACAAAGTTAGTGTTCCAAATGATCAAACTTGACTGTAGATACTCATGTTCATGCTGATCTGTAGAGATTTCATGTATTTCATCTTTGAAAACATCTTTTCACACAGGTAATGATAGGTGATATGTGAGGTGCTCAAAATGCTGTGAAGCACTTATGATTGTGTCACTGTGACTTGTAGCGTACAAAGCAGGAGTGCAAATCAGGATGCCGTAGTCTCTGTCATGACCACTAGGCTGTGTGTTGTAGAGCAAAAGCAGCCACGGTGTAAATAAATAGTGAGTGACCATGTTCCAATAAAACTTTATTTGTGGATATTGGAATTTGAATTTCATACAGTTTTCACAGTCTCAAAATATTCTTTTGATTTTTTTTCAACCACTTAAAAATGTAAAAACCATTCTTGGCTTGTGGGCTATACAGAACTAGATGATGGGCCAGGTTTGGCCCATGGGCAGTAGTTTACCAAGCCCTAGTTTAAAGCCCTTATAAAAGCTGTTGTAGACATTAAGATGAGTTAAGGCATATAGTTTAGCACAGTGCTTAGCAAATAGGGAGCGCTGTATTCATCATTGTCATTCAAGATGATCGTTCTCTCCAGGTCTGGCTGATGTGAGGGTAGAGGCGGTGTCTGCTTTGGATTTCTGCTGTTCCTGAGAGAGTATCTGCATTTTCCACAGCTGTTCTCTCTGATTTGTATTTTTCTCTGATTCCTTTCGTCAGGTATTCACTGGGCATCTGCTGTGGGCGGGGCTCTGTGCTGAAGTTCTGGAGATAAAAGGATGAATCATTGAGCCTGCCTTGGTGTGGTGCTCCAGTTACCCTTTGGGTATAAAAACTTGTGGCTATGGTTTTTTTTTTTTTTTTGAGACAGAGTCTCACTCTGTCACCCAGGCTGGAGTGCAGTGGCACAATCTCACTGCATCCTCTGTCCCCGGGGGTTCAAGTGATTGTCCTGCCTCAGCCTCCTGAGTAGCTGGGATTACATGCACCCGCCACCACGCCCGGTTAATTTTTAAATTTTTAGTAGAGACGGGGTTTCACCATCTTGGCCAGGCTGGTCTTGAACTCCTGACATTGTGATCCACCTGCTTCAGCCTCCCAAAGTGCTGGGATTACAGGCATGAGCCACTGTACCCGGCCATGGCTATGGTTTTTGAGAATGACTGGCCAGGTGATGCATTTATTTATTTATTATTATTTTTCGAGATGGAGTCTTGATCTGTCACCCAGGCTGGAGTGCAGGGGCACGATCTCGGTTCACTGCAACCTTCGCCTCCTAGGCTCAAGTGATTCTTCTGCCTCAGCCTCTGAGTAGCTGGGACTACAGGTGTGTGCCACTGCGCGCAGCTAATTTTTGTATTTTTAATAGAGATGGAATTTCACTATGTTGGCCAGGCTGGTCTCGAACTCCTGACCTTGTGATCCGCCCATCTGGTCTCCCAAAGTGCTGGGATTATAGGCCTGAGCCACTGCTCCTGGCCTCTGTGATTGTATCTTTGTGAACAAGTGATTTGGTTCTGCCCTTTTTACTCCATATCTATACCAGCCTGGCTCTAGGAGAGTCGGAAGGCCTGCCCAAGGGTTTCTGCCCTTTCTGGGCCACTGGGCCAAAGCTGTAGCTTGCCTTCCATGGGCTACCTGGGTCAGCCACTCCTCTGCTTAGCGCTTAATCACTAGTTAGCTGAGGCCTGAAGTTTAATCAACACCTTGATGCTGAACAGCTCTGGTCCTTGTGATCTTCAGCCCATCCCTGCTTTTCTCTGGTCCTCAGGAGCTTGTCAGATAGGCCACGGGGACTCCAGCGATGAAGCCGACCATCTTTCATAAGAGGTGTTCTGGTAGCCTGCATTAGGATTGGATTGGGTTGACTTCTCAGAGCCGAACTGCTGCTTGCAAGTTTAGTAGTACAGTAGTATGGCCCAGACTCCCATCTGGCACTCTATGGGAACCCAGGGGATCCCATAGATGGGTATATGGAGGGGAGAAGAGCCAGCATGCATCCTTGAGTTGTTAGTTCACCAAAGGATGTGACCCTGTGTTCCAGGAGCGCTCGGTAATTCCTGGTTTGCACTGATGGCCTTTCTCTGTGGTAAAGTCAGGGCCCTGATTATCTTGTCGGAAGTATCCAGTTGGGCCTCCCTTGGGCTCCATCACTGTGCAAGTCTCTGCTCATAAAAACTCTTCAGTTCCCTTCTTCTGGGTTCACAGCCAAGGCAAAAGAGAGTCCTTGGCCTCTTGGCAAACATACATCCCCTACCTGGCTGGTTCCCCTTCAGCTTCCCTCTTTAAGGAATAACTTGAACATAGAAACTCCAACCTCACCTGTAATCTCAGCACTTTGGGAGGCAGAGGAGGTCATTTGAGGTCATTTGAGGCCAGGAGTTCAAGACCAGCATGGCCAACATGGCGAAACCCCGACTCTACTAAAAACGCAAAAATTAGCCATGGTGGCGCATGCCTGTAATCTCAGCTACTTGGGAGGCTGAGGCACGAGAATCACTTGAACCAGGGAGGCAGAGGCTGCGGTGAGCCAAGGTCATGCCACTGCACTCCAGCTTGGGCAACAGAGTGAGACCCTGTCTCAAAAAAAGAAAATTCCAACTTCTGAAAGTAAACAACTTATGCAGTACATGATTCCTGGAGAGGATTTGGTCCCAACCTTCCCTCCCTCCTTCCAGGGAAAGCACACAGAGGGGCAGGCCAAGGGATACTTCACCACTTTCTGAGTAGGTCTTCTCAAGTCCTTGGAGCCTTCAGTTTGTGTTTGTTATTGACAGAGAGCAACGTTGGGATTGTGAGCTGTGGGTCCTCGGTCTGACTTTAAAGAAACCCCACAAATTTTCCGCTCCTGATTTTCCTGACCATGTTTCCCACCAATCCTGCTAACATAACCTCTGCTTCCCTCTCAGTCTCCACACTCTGGTGTTAATGCATTTGAACCTGCTGTGTATCTCTTTCCTGTACTTTTTTGAGAATTACCTAGAATGGGTCAAATCCCACCTTTCCCATGAAGCCTTTCTGACCACTGCCGATGCTCTTTCCCCTTGCTGGGCTGTGTGCTGCATGTGTGTACAGGGTGACATCACCTTTAGGTGCAGCCTGTCGTGTGGGTGCTCCTTTTGACTCCCGTGTCTTGAGAGGGCTGTGTGGTGTTAGCAGAGGAGAGGCAGATGCTAAAGAGATAGGCCTGACCATCCACTGACCTAGCTTTCCTTTCTCTGAGCTTGTTTCCTCACCTCTTAAAGGGAAATAAAAATCGTAAGAGTTGTGTGCAGCTTAACCAAGAGGATGCCTGTGGAGTGTTCAGGGTGATGGTAGTGGTTATTGCTATTAATCTTTTTCTCCCCAGCCAGACTTGATGCCTGGACTTGGCCACAGCTTGCTTGGTAAACCCATTTACTGACAGATTAATTGATGCCTCTTTTCTCACCAGGTACATGGCCACCTCTGGCCTAGACCACCAGCTGAAGATCTTTGACTTGAGAGGGACCTACCAGCCTCTGAGCACTCGGACCCTGCCCCATGGAGCAGGGCACCTGGCCTTCTCCCAGAGGGGACTGCTGGTGGCGGGAATGGGTGACGTTGTCAACATCTGGGCAGGGCAGGGCAAGGCCAGCCCACCCTCCCTTGAACAGCCCTACCTCACCCACCGGCTCTCAGGCCCTGTGCATGGTCTTCAGTTCTGCCCCTTTGAAGATGTGCTAGGGGTGGGGCACAGTGGGGGCATCACCAGCATGCTGGTCCCTGGTGAGTGGGCCAGGGATGGGGCTTGAAGTGAATGAACTCTGGGTGGAAGTTTGGGCCTGAGACATCCAGGAGCTGGGGGATGGGTTGGGCTGGAGCTGTTGGACTTAGGTCTTTCCTTACGGCTCCATGCTCCTCCCTCCCTCCCTTCAGGGGCCGGTGAGCCCAACTTTGATGGCCTGGAGAGTAATCCTTACAGAAGCCGGAAGCAACGCCAGGAGTGGGAGGTGAAGGCCCTGCTAGAGAAGGTGAGGCTCCCCTGCTGGAGAGGGTGAGGTTCCCCTCTGCTGGAGAGGGTCAGGCTCCCCCCTCCTGGAGAGGGTGAGGTTCCCCCTTCCTGGAGAAGGTCAGGTTCCCCCTGCTGGAGAGGGTGAGGTTCCCCCCTGCTGGAGAGGTCAGGGTTCCCCCTGGCGGAGAGGGTGAGATTGCCCCTGTTGGAGAAGGTGAGGTTCCCCCGCTGGTTGGTGTGCAGCATGGTTGTGAGGCCCCTGCTGCTGGGGAAGGTATGCATGTGGTTTTGGGTTGGAGGTAGAGAAAGCTATCCTGAGGTCTCATGCTGGGGGTCCTGGGTAGAGGGGTTCAGCAGCCTTCCTGGCTTCCCTTTTTGGTGCTACCCTCCTGTGGCTCCTTGCTGAGTCCTATCCCTCTGTGAAACCCTCAGGTACCTGCAGAGCTTATTTGTCTTGACCCACGAGCCCTGGCCGAGGTGGATGTCATCTCTCTGGAGCAGGGAAAGAAGGAGCGGATAGAGAGGCTGGTATGGAGCAGGCCCCTGAATGCCCAGGCCTGTCTTCTCCCCCACATCCTCTCCCCACCATGGCTTGTCCCCAGAAGTGTGGCCAGCAGGTGGGTGCTGCCAGTTCCCTAACTCCGACCGAGGCTGTAACAGATTTGACTCCTGTCCCCTCCCTCAGGGCTACGACCCGGAGGCTAAGGCTCCCTTCCAGCCAAAGCCAAAGCAGAAGGGCCGCAGCTCCACAGCAAGCCTGGTGAAGAGGAAGAGGAAGGTCATGGATGAGGAACACAGGGTAGATGAGTATTGGGATGGGCCGGGCCTTCCACAGGCTGCACCCTCCTGCTTGTGTCTCTGCCCTTGTCAGCCTGCCACTTCTCACTGTCCCTGTGTCCTCCCCCTCTCCGGTCCCCAGGACAAGGTCCGGCAGAGCCTTCAGCAGCAGCAGCAGCAGCAGCAGCAGCAGAAGGAAGCGAAGGCCAAGTCCACGGGGGCCCGGCCATCTGCCCTGGACAGATTTGTGTGCTGAGCCAGACTCCAGGGTTGCCTGGGAACAGTCTCTCCCCAAGATCACCTGTAGGGAAAAGAGTGTTCCCTGGAACAAGGAGGTGGGGCACTGTGGTCCTTTCCCCAACTGGGGGTGGACAGCTGGCTCCTGGGGTGGGTTGGTATTAAAGAGGAAAGCGATTTTTTGGATCATGTGTCTGGATCATCTTGTGGACCTGTTCCCCTCCCCCTTGCCCAGCATGAGGCCATTCTAGGATCAGAGGAGTCAGTGTCCTGCCTCTACCCCCACCCCCATACCTTGTGGCTGCTGTGGCCTTAGCTTTGCCTTTTAGGGGCCTTCCTCCTCAGAGAGGCTGTCCTCTCTCCCATGTCCCTGGAGATGTCCTTCCCATGAAGCAGGGTCTGGCAGCCTCTGGGGTCTCCAGGTTTGTGGTGTTCTGGGGGTCCTGGTGAAGACCACACTGCACTCGAAGAGGTGGAGAGAAGTTTATTGAGGAGCTTGACAGCCCTCTTCTGCCCTAGCTTGAGAGAACAGCTGCAGCATTTTTTTCTTTTTCTCTTCCTGATGACCATCTTTCAGGCTGGCGGGCCAGGCCCCTGGGTGTCTCCCATATCCCTGTCTTTAGTGAGACTGAGGATCTGGTATGAGGAAACAGATCAGCTCCAGCCAGTGAGGGCCCCTGCGTTGGGCCTGGGAGAGAGAAGGTCCTGTTCCTGCCTTTCCTGTGGCCCCAGGCACTCTCAGCTGTGAAGCCAGGCTATTGCTCGACACCGCAGGATGCCCAGGACTCCCTGGAACCAGGAGCAAAAGGGCGCAGTCCTTTCCCCGTCAGAGCCACCCACCAGCTTCCAGGCTTCCTGCATCTTCCAGGGGTCCAGCCTGTGGGACGTCAGCAGGAATTTCCCATAGCAGCACCGGTCTAGTGGGTAGTGGGTGGCACCAGCCAGCTTGACACACTGTGTTGGGGCAAGGCCTCCTCTTCGGGCACTTACCCCCACAAAGACATCCTCTAACGGGAGAGGGGGTGCCCGGCTAGCTACCTTGAGAATAAGCTGCACAGCAGACGCTGACAACACATACCCCGTGCCTGAGGCATAGGGTGGGAAGGGGCCCCAGGTGTGAGGCCACTGCTCCTCTGATACACGGTGCCTGCCCCCTGGTGTCCGAGAGGGGTTTACTCGCCAGTGCACCCGGCCCAGGTACAGAAGAGGCACTTCCTCGCTGTGCAAGGCCTGGCCTCCTTCCTGCTGTTCATTTCCAACCTCAGCCTCTCTCTGGGGTTCCGTGCTTCTCTCCCATTGCTCCCAACGGCCCCCTCGCAAGACCAGCTCTGATACCAGTTCGGGGACGTTGACGTACACATCATCGTCCGTCTTGAGGACGTATCGGGCCATGGGGCAGTGTTTCTCAGCCCAGTTCAGCCCACTGAGGGTCTTGAGGGTGAGGTTGCGGTAGGAGTCCTGGAAGGCGGCCTGCAAGATATCCCCCTGGGCTGCTGACTCCGAGGCCAGGTCGTTCCCCTGGGAGCCCCACACGGGGTGCTGTGCGTTCGGCTCTCCCAGCAGGAATAGCGTCTGTACCCTGAGTCCCCGGGCCTCGCGCAGCCCGCCCCACGAGGCCCGAATGGCGTTTCTCTGGTTCAGGTTTTCCGGAGCCGTGCACACCAGGATGAGCAGGAAGGGAGGAGCCCCGGGACCACCGCAAGCTTCCTGGTTGGGGATCAAGAGGCGGGGCAGGGCCAGGGGCGGCCCCGGTGAGGCGGGGGCTGGTAGCAGGGAGGCTAGTGAGAGGCTCAGCAGCTCCTCCCCCAACCCCGAAGGCCCGAAGAGGGTCCAGACGATCACCAGCAGCAGAGCGGTGAGGAGCAGACGCCGGAAGAGCCTGAGCGGCATGGTGCGGCGCACTCCAAGGGTAATCCGGAGAGCCAAGGGCGGAGACTAGCTCCCCGGGCCTGGGTCAAGGCGGGGATTTAACCGACCACACCTGGGATGCGGAGGGCGGAGCGCGCGACCGGGACCAGCGCACCCTGGGGGTCGGTGGAAGGCGGTGCGGACCGCGGTCGAGGCATGCTGCGGGGGTGGCTACCTTGTTGTCGCGGCCTCGCCGGCAGCAAGCTCCGCTCCATGGCTGGCCGACTGCGGCACTCACGGCCCCTCCCCCGCCTCGCCCCGGCGGCCGGCCTGCCACCCGCTTCCGCGCTGCGCGCTCCCATCCCCGCCGGAAGCGGCGTCGGAGCAGCGCGGCAGGGCGCGGAAACCCGGGCGGGTGGAGTGACACCAAACGGAGCGAGACCGGTCTGTCCAGCCACTCCCCATCCCAACCCACCCACGTATTCCACCAGGGGGACCACACCCTACATAACCAACGTCTGTGTTTTTGCCTTTGTTGCTTTGGTCACAGCCCCAAAGATTTTCTCTTATAACTAGATGACCCCTTTTTTAAAAACAAAACAAAAAAAACCCAGAGTGACTAAGACCTGCAAACTCACCTGAACTGCAGCTGTCTAGGCTCAGCTACCCACTCCACAACCATGCTGCACACCAACCCCAGGGGACTGGTCTCTAAACTGGTCTGGGTCACCCCCTCGAGGCTGGGAATTGTTTTCCCCTCACATTTCTCTTTACAGAGAGGGACATCACTAGCTACACATAGGGAGACTGAGGGGTCTGCAGCATCACCACTGCTAAAACCAGTAGCACTGTGTGGGCAACTGAGTAGGGCAGCTCTAAATGGAAAAGGGACCCAGCACTTTAACATTCCCTATTAGAATGGACAGAAAGGACAGGAAGCCATAGATATATAAACTATTTATTAACAGACAAGGCCTACAGACTTATTTCTTCTTGGACACACCCACGGTGCGGCCACGGCGGCCAGTGGTCTTGGTGTGCTGGCCTCGGACACGAAGGCTGCAGGTAAAAAGAGAAGGGTCATAGGTCATACACAGCACAAAGAAAAGGTTGGGGAAAAGGAAGAGCGAGTAGGAAGAATGCTGTGAGTCGAGGTAGGCAGTGAGATGAGACCTCCACTCACCCCCAGAAGTGGCGCAGCCCTCTATGGGCCCGAATCTTCTTCAGTCGCTCCAGGTCTTCACGGAGCTTGTTGTCCAGACCATTGGCTAGGACCTGGATTCAGAGGAGGCGGCAAGGGATGTTTTATCCCCTGACCACCTATGCCCAATTCTATCAGGACCCTCCACCCTTCCTCTAATCCTGCCCTCATTTCAGTACACACCTGGCTATATTTTCCATCCTTTACATCCTTCTGTCTGTTCAAGAACCAGTCTGGGATCTTGTACTGGCGTGGATTCTGCATAATGGTGATCACACGTTCCACCTGGCAGGCAGGACAAGGTCAGATCTACATGGCCCCCTTTCTGAGGCTGACCCCACCCCCAGCCCCCTTCCTTGTCCTCACCTCATCCTCAGTGAGTTCTCCCGCCCTCTTGGTGAGGTCAATGTCTGCTTTCCTCAACACCACATGAGCATATCTTCGGCCCACACCCTGAATGAAGTGAGGGTTTTCGGAATTAGGGTTCAATCTGATTTTTAAATTCCTTTATAGCCTCATTATTCAAAAAGCTTACAAAGGTAGGATCTGCAATAATCTATTTTGCAATCCCCTAGGTCACCCTTTCCTCACCCACCTTTCCAGATATAAACCATTTGATAGAAGGTTAACTTTGGGCCGCACGCAGTGGCTCACGCCTGTAATCCTAGCACTTTGGGAGGCCCAGGTGGGTGGATGACTTTGAGGGCAGGAGTTTGAAACCAGCCTGGCCAACATGGTGAAACCCTACTAAAAATACAAAAAAAATTAGCCGAGCATGGTGGTGGGCGCCTGTAATCCCAGCTACTTGGGAGGCTGTGGCAGAATTGCTTGAACCTGGGAGGCAGAGGTCACAGCAAGCCGAGATCACACCACCACACTCAAACCTGGGCGAGAGAGAGAGACCCCATCTCCAAAAAAAAAAAAAAAGGTTACTTTGTTCAGGGGCACGGACTGAATCATGAACATAGAATTTAGTGTTATAGACAACCCTTTGAAAGCAGGCAGTATCTTTTTTTTTTCTCCTCATTGCTCAGCATATGTATTTGTCACTAAGTGCCTTCTGATTCTTGCATTTAGGAGAAGAAGGGGCCTGCCTCTCCAAACTAATGCAGTAAACCAGAGTCTTATGAGTTACAGGATTTGATTAAGGTACTTGGGCTGTCAGTTCCTCAGAATCTCTAAGGCAAATCACTGTATCCCTATAATCAAAGTATTCCAAGATCACAAACTGAATTTTGTCAGTGCCCAGAACTGACCGCCCAAGTGATTATAAAAAAACCCTAATGCTTACATTGGTAGCATCATATCAACACCAGCACTAGCACCCATGCTATCTAAACTCATGAACCAAAGTGATTTGGAGAGTGAAGGATGAACTGAATAGTAAGCCCTGCCCCTCATTTTGTCCAACTAGAACCTCAGAATGTGGCCCTATTTGGAAATAAGGTCTTCACAGAAATAATTAGGTAAAATGAAGTTATCTTTGATTAGGGTGGGCTCTAGATCCAATGACAAATCATAAGAGAGACATGAAGAGGACCATGAGATGACAGCAACAGATTGGAGTAATGCAGTTACAAGCCAAGGAACACTAAGGATTACTGACAACCACCAGAAGATAGGAAGAGGCAAGGTTCTTAAGTGCCCCCAGCGCCGTAAGTAATTTTCTTAGTTTATATGAACTTGTTATAGTAGGCCCCAGGAAACTAAAACAAATGGCAGTTCCTCTCTGCAAGAGAGAGAGATCAAGGGTTGGCTTCACAGTGGCTCATGCCTGTAATTCCAGCACTCTGGGAGGCTGAAGGTGGAGGATCACTGAGCCCAGGAGTTCCAGACCAGCTTGGACAACACAGCAAGATCCAGATTAGCCAGACATGGTGGTGGTGCACACTTATAGCCTCAACTACTTGGGAAGTTGAGGCAGAAGGATTGACTTGAGCCCTGGAGGTGAAGGCTGCAGTGAATGGTGATTCCGCCACTCCAGCCTTTCAAAAAATAAATGTGGCTGGGCACAGTGGCTCAAGCCTGTAATCCCAGCACTTTGGGAGGCTAAGGTGGGTGGATCACCTGAGGTCAGAAGTTTAAGACCAGCCTGACCAACATGGTGAAACCCCCTCTCTTCTAAAAATACAAAAATTAGCTGGGCGTGTGCCTGTAATCTCAGCTACTTGGGAGGCTGAAGTTGCAGTGAGATGAGATCACGCCACTGCACTCCAGCCTGGGCGATGGGGCGAGACTCTGTTTCAGAATAAATAAATAAACGTGACCAAGGGTCAAATTATTAGGTTTATTCAGAAGACAGCAGGGTCTTTCAAATATATATATTTATTTATTTATTAAATGACGAGGTTTCACCGTGTTGGCCAGGCTGGTCTTGAATTCCTGACCTCAGGGGATCCACCCACTTCAGCCTCTGAAAGTGAGCCACTGCACTCAGCCTCAAATTTAATTATATGTTTACAAATGAATATTTACTTCAAAATGAGAGTGGGAAGACAGATAGATAAAATGAGATTTCTAATCTTAGTTAGAATAACTTTCATCCATGAAGGTTATTCTCTATTACACTTCTGAATGGTGCACCTCTACTTAAGCCTCACAGCAAGTATCTAAGTACAGTATTTCACACTGCCTTCCTTATTAGTTTCACAGAGCACCCAACAGAAGGAATTTTCCTCTACACATTCCTTAAACCAGCCAACAGTATCCCTACTACTATCCATTCGCTAACGTCGCCTAAGTATCTACCATGCAACAGAAGCCAAGAACTGTAAGACAGGCCTAGCCCTGCACCCATGAAGTGGACACATACTGGTAGGCTATTTCCACAACTAACTACAAATTCTGACTTAAGAAAAAAAAAAAAAGAACGTGTGTATCTAGAAAGCCAGGAGTTTATTAGGTTTGTGGAGAGAAATACCCAAGTGAAATAATTATTCTTGCATTCACTGATTTGATTCTTAAAAGCCGAAGAGAGAGATGTACTCCTTCACACTTTAACAGGAGTGTCAACTCTGACATATGAGTAAATGTCCTGCTCATACTTCTTCCACCCTCCATCTACAAGTTTCTTCACACTTTTTATCTGTTGGCATTTTTACTCATCCCTCAAGATGCCCAATAATCCTCCAATTCTGAGGGAATATAAATTTCACAGGAAGGGTTGCTGTTATGATGGCGGGGTGGGTAAAGAAACCGAATCTAGAAGGATCTCACGGTTCAGGAAAATCTTAGCGAATTCGGGTGAGCAACTATACCTCCTTCCCACTCCCCCGGGTGAAATGTTTTGGCTTGACCTTAGACCACTCTCTTGGCTTTAATCACTTATTTTCTGTGGTAAATGTGGTAAGTGCTAAAGGGGTTAGTCTCTCCCTAAACCACTTTCTTTTCTTAATCCAGCAGTCAAGGTGCCCTGGATGAGACTCAAGTCTCCCCAACCTTGCTTCATTTTTGCTCATGTCTTCACAACCCAATTCTCATTTACATTCCCTATTCCTTACCCTACTTTACTTACCTTAATGGCAGTGATGGCAAAGGCTATTTTCCGCCGCCCATCGATATTGGTGTTGAGTACTCGCAAAATATGCTGGAACTTTTCAGGGATCACTAGAGACTGGTTTAAAAAGTACGGGGGAGAAATTAGACACAGTAAACTATCAAACAGTACGGTTGATAAGGCAAACGAACTTCATACAAAACGGTTAAGCCTGTCACACAAGTGGCAAAGGCACCCGATCCCCACCCCTAAGGTTTTCACACCACACAGCAAACTCCTCAGTCCTGCAGAGTAGGTACATGAAGCGTTCAAGCTTGGGAAAATGCAACCTTTGGAGAGAGGAGGCAGGTCTCCTGCCCATTCCCAAAAGTGCGTGGCGGAAGCCAGAGTTCCCCATATACGCCCAAGCCTTAGGCAGCTTCCGTGCGCCAGAGCAGTGACCCTTCCTCGGGCCCGCTCTCCGGAACTGGAAATCTTTGGTGTCCCTTTCCAGGGGCGCGATCCAAGGCTTCATACGGAAAGTCTCAGGCCCTCAGGACAGGGCGTTTCCAGAACCCCAACAGCTGGCTTTCCTTGCCCGAGTTGCGATGTCGCTGGATCACGGCACGGATTCCAGGCTTACCATGGCGGCAGCACAAGTGGCGGCGTGTAGGCCTCCTGTGGAAGAGAGAGCGGAAGTGACGCGGTATCATTATATAGCTTTCAGGAGGAAGAGGCGGAGCGATCTAGGAGAAGTGCTTCCGGAAACTGTTTCAGCCTGACCTAGCTGGACTTAGGAGAGTATGGCTTGGGTACCACAACTTCCGGTGCGCCTTTCTTTACAGTTCGTAAAGTTCATAGGTTTAAGAGAAGCGAAGGTTCCGGGCTAGTTTGTGCTTCAGACTTCCACATTTCCGTTTAGAGTTGGGTGAAGTGGTTAGAACTGAAAGGGAACAGCTGGAGTCAAACAATTTAACTCAAATATCTGGGAACGATTTCGCGCTGAGGAAGACCCTTTGGGACTTGTAGCTCCACTCCGGGGAACAGACTCGCCGGCCTGACAGTTGCCGGGAGTGAGGCTGCGGGGAATGGCCGCCGCTGCGACCATGGCGGCTGCCGCCCGGGAACTGGTGTTGCGGGCTGGGACGTCAGACATGGAGGAGGAAGAGGGCCCGCTGGTGAGAGCGCGGAACTGTTTCTCCTCCGTAGTCCCGGTGCTCCTAGCTTCAGAAAGACCTGAGCTGGATTTAGGCACAAGGGTGGGAACTTGGCTGCTACCTGTGATATTACCTGTTTGACTCCCCGTACCCTTCCCTGTGATCAGACCCGACCCTGAGCGGGACCCTCGTGGCTGAAACTCATATTCTGGGGCACAATTTCAACTTCGCTCCACATTTTGGGGTAGAGTCAAGAAGTAATATAGTGTAAAGGTTAAGAACATGGACTCTGGAGCCAGACTGCCTGGGTTCTAATTCCATCTCTGCCACTTACACGCTGTGTTCCCTTGGGCAAGTTAACCCGCTTTTCTGTGCCATCATTTCTCAGACCTATAAGATGAGGAAGATAGAACCTACTGTATACATCGTTGTTAGGATTAGATGAATGAGTATGTTTAAGATTGCATCTCGCACGCAGGTAAACACTATGTATTTTGACATTTCTAGAAAGCCTGGGGTTCCCCAGAGGTGTGATAGAACATCCAAGATGGCAGGAGCCTGAGGGTCCTAAATTTAAGTGCAAGTTCAGCTCCATCCTCTGCAATTCCTAGCTTTCCTCATTAGGTCATCTCCACTGTCTTGTCTTTTACTTTTTTTTTTTTTTTTCTTGAGACGGTTCTCCCTGTGTTACCCAGGTTGACCTTGAACTCCTGATCTCCTCAGACAGTCTTCCAGTCTCAGCTTCTAAGTAGTTGGGACTATAAGGAGCCCGCCACCATGCTGGGCTAACTCCACTGTCTCATTGGATCGTCTCATTCCTTGTCGTATTCCTTACCCATCAACACAAAATAGGAGAGTGGGTGCAATGTGAGACTTAGAATTTTTCAAAGCGGTACCTGTGGCTTCCAGCAAAAGCACCTCCTTCTCACTTGAAGGACTGGGGATATCCAATTACATTTTCTCTTTCTGTCTTTCACTGTATCCTACTCCCATTAACTTATTCCTTTCCAGGCGGGTGGTGCCGGGCTCCAGGAATCACTGCAACTTGGGGAGCTGGATATCACTTCTGATGAGTTCATCCTGGATGAAGTGGATGGTAAGTGATGGCGTGGAGTGGGTGCAGTACCTGTAATCTGAGAGGCATGGGAGCTGGAAGGAATAAGGTAGGGATTGGTGTGCAGATACTCAATGTGGGGAGAGGGAGCTGTGGAGCTGAACCCTTACGATAAACTTCTATTTCCAGTTCACATTCAGGCAAATCTGGAGGATGAGTTAGTAAAGGAAGCTCTTAAAACGGTGAGGATTTCCCCTATACTAATCTGCCCTTCTATCTACTCTCCCCCAAAAGGAAAAACAACAGTTTTTTGCTTTTGTTATATCAGCCTGGTATCTGATCCTTTAGTCCTTCACTGATTCTGTTACAGTGTCCCTTTACTGAGACTTTTTTCTGACCTGTCATCTTTATGTCCTCCCAGGGTGTAGATCTTCGTCACTATTCAAAACAAGTTGAACTGGAGCTGCAGCAGATTGAACAGAAATCCATTCGGGATTGTATCCTCCAGCAGAGGGAAGGGGCGGTGCTATTGATATGGGGATTTTGTGGTGTGTGGTACAGATGTCTCAGCTGGGGTCAACATCTGTGAGGTTTCTGTCACTTCAGAGAGCAATTGGAGAGGTACTACAAATCTGAGGCTCTCCCATTTTCACCATGAGGCCCCTTGACTTTTTATGGGTCAGATATTCAAGAGAGTGAGAATATAGCATCTCTGCACAACCAGATCACAGCCTGTGATGCTGTCCTGGAGGTTAGTAATCCTGAACTGTGACCCCTAACAGCTGCTCTGAACCAGATCATGGACTCTGGTGCCATTTTTAGGTCATCAGCCTTAAGATGGGGACAAGTTAGGGTCATTTTCAAGATGACTTCAGGAGCCTTTTTTGTTATTGCTGCCATATTTAATGTTATTTCCTGGTAATCTGGGGTATCTCATCCTCTGCCACCCTCATGGACTGATGAATACTGAGGACTTCACAGAGAGGCTTTGGTGGCCCACTTATCTCCTACAAACCCTATAGCACTCCAGCAACATCTTCTACCTTCCCTACAGCGAATGGAGCAGATGTTGGGAGCTTTTCAGAGTGACCTCAGCTCCATCAGCTCTGAGATCCGGACACTGCAGGAACAGTCAGGAGCCATGAACATTCGACTTCGAAATCGCCAGGCAGTTCGGGGGAAACTTGGGGAGCTTGTTGATGGTCTGGTTGTGCCTTCTGCTCTGGTCACGTGAGTTACCGGTTTGAAGGGTCATGATGTCCATGGCGGGTGAATGGGCTGGGGTGACCTACCTTATTTACCATATGGGTCTACTGGCTCCAGATTAAGTGCTTTTTAGAAATTAGTAGCCAGGTTAACCACCATTTCTTTAGGCATGCATTAGGCATCAAAGATTAAGATTAAGAATGATGTAAGATCAGGTGTATAGGGGGAAGGTCCAGGAATAGAAAACTTTATACTTGTGTCCTGACTATATGGTACAATGCAAGGTGGTAGAGATGATAGGAGCTGGAGGTAAGGAGTGTGGTCTGGGTCTGGTTTAGGGATGTCTGGGTTTCCCTTGTAACTTATCCCACCCCTTCCTGCTACCCAGGGCGATTCTGGAGGCTCCAGTGACAGAGCCCAGGTTCTTGGAGCAGCTACAGGAGCTGGATGCCAAGGCAGCTGCAGTCAGAGAGCAGGAAGCTAGAGGCACAGCAGCCTGCGCGGATGTCAGAGGCGTGCTCGATCGGCTCCGGGTCAAGGTGGGAAGTAGGGATGGATACCCTGGAGGCTACTAGAAGCAGCCCTCCCAAGATCTTCACTATGGATTTCCTTGGCAGAGCTCACTGTAGCCTGTCTCCAAGAACTTCACCCTGCCTTTTCTGGGCAGCCCCATTCTTGCCTCTCTGGGTTTCCTTGAAAATCTTGAGAAATACCAAAGAGATATGCACCACTTTTCAACCTATGTTTACCATTTGTTGCTTCCCCCAATTCCTCTCATACAGCAAAAAGGTTGCAGCTTCATGCTCTGTGCTTGGTTCCCCACATCTAGGCAGTGATGAAGATCCGAGAGTTTATCCTCCAGAAGATTTATTCCTTCAGGAAACCAATGACCAACTATCAGATCCCCCAGACGGCCCTGCTGAAGTACAGGTCACAACCCCAAGGAAGTGCATGGGATGGCCTTTGAGCTTTTGAGCAGCCTAATGTGGGCATCTGGTTTCCTGGGAGACAGGTAGACTGACATGTTCCTGACCTCCTAGGTTCTTCTATCAGTTTCTGCTGGGCAATGAACGAGCAACAGCAAAGGAAATCAGGGATGAATACGTGGAGACGCTGAGCAAGATCTACCTGTCTTACTACCGCTCTTACCTGGGGCGGCTCATGAAGGTGCAGGTAAGGTCAGGAGGGAGAGGCATTCCTGGGCACGTGGACTGGGAGGAGGGGACATCCCTGGGCAAGGAATATTTTATTGTGTTGTCGGAAGAGATGGTTATCAGTTCTCTTTTCTGTTTTCTTAGTATGAGGAAGTTGCTGAGAAAGATGATCTAATGGGCGTGGAAGATACAGCGAAGAAAGATATCCTAGTCCTGGGGAACCCTCATGCCAGGTCTTGAGAGTGGGAGGACTTTCGGCTGCAGCCACCAAGGCACTGTTCCTTACCTTTTCCTATGGGACTGAAACCTTTTAGAATGTGATGAAAGCTATAGCCTCCCTCCTAAGAAAGATGCACATGTCATTTTGACACATAGTTTTGCATATGATTGCAGGAGGTGGGGAGACACCCTGAAGTCCGTTCACAGATGTCATCACGTGGGGCCCTAGTACTGGGAAAGAGGGCTGACTAGGCCATGTCTCGCCGTCTAGGGTCCCTGCAGATAGTGAGTCTTTGGGCCCAGTTATGGTCTCATTGTTTTCCCTGACTCTGACCCATCTTACGATTCTTCTCAAAGCCATCACTCCGCAGCAGGAACACCATTTTCACCCTAGGAACCCGTGGCTCTGTCATCTCCCCCACTGAACTTGAGGCCCCCATCCTGGTGCCTCACACAGCCCAGCGCGGAGAGCAGAGGGTATGAGGAGGAACAAGCTTCAGTCATGAAAGAGACTCTGAGATGGAGGGAGGGAAGGCCAGACCTCAGGGCAGAGCTTCCCAACCTGCAGGCCCTGTCTCGATCCCCTTAGACTTGGGAGTGGCCTTCTCCAATCACTCCAGCCTGCTGTGATGTGAAAAGAGCTGGGAACCATTGACTAAAGGGCATGCAGAGGGGAGAGACTGGATGAGGGGAATGACGGTCAGAGGCAGGTGTTGAGGTGGATGCAGGAGTAGCAACAGCAGGTGGGTGTAGGCCCTTTTTGTACCCCTATGTTCCCCCACCTTTTCAGTGCCCATTCAGCTTGCTCTTTGACAGCCTGGACCTAGATGGATGCCAAGGGTCTGCCCAGCTCTTATTACCCAGGTTTACTGATTTTGCAGCCATATCCATGGGAAGTCAGTGTTGGGGTCCATCCCTTCTGTGTTTCTTCTTTACTTCTCCTCTCCCAGTATCCATTTGAGGCCCTCTTCCGCAGCCAGCACTACGCCCTCCTAGACAATTCCTGCCGCGAATACCTTTTCATCTGTGAATTTTTTGTTGTGTCTGGCCCGGCTGCACATGACCTGTTCCATGCTGTCATGGGCCGTACACTCAGCATGACCCTGGTAAGATTCCTATTTCCTGTACTATTCAACACCTTTGTCCCCAGTCTTCATCAGCAGCATAGTGGGGTCATGACTGTGGTAGAACTGAAATCAGGATCACCTCATTCTAAAATGTCTAAGCCTTGGCTGGGCACGGTAGCGCACGCCCATAATCCCAGCATTTTGGGAGTCTGAGGCAGTAGGATTGCCTGAGCTCAGGAGTTTGAGACCAGCCTGGCCTGTCTATAAAAAATAAAAAATTAGCCAGCTATGTGTTGATGTATGCCTGTGGTCCTAGCTACTTGAGATGCTGAGGTGGAAGGATTGCTTGAGCCCAGGAGGTCAAGGCTGCAGTGAGCCATGCACTCCAGAGTGAGACCTGTCTCTTAAAACAAAAAAAAGAAAAGCTGGGCACAGTGGCTCACACCTGTAATCCCAGCACTTTGGGAGGCTGAGGCGGGAGGATCTGTGAGTTCGAGACTAGCCTGACCAACATGGTGAAACCCCATCTCCACTAAAAATACAAAAATTAGTCGGGCGTGCGCAGCCTGTAATCCTAGCTAATCAGGAGGCCGAGGCAGGAGAATTGCTTGAACCTAGGAGGGGGAGGTTGCAGTGAGCCAAGACTGCGCCACTGCACTCCAGCCTGGGTGACAGAGCAAGACTCCATCTCAAAAAAAAAAATGTCTAAGCCTTGTTACTTAGACTTGTCACAGTGTTACTTCCCATGAAATCCTCAGAGTGTAGGGTCCCTGAGACTCCCCCTGCTGCTGCCCCACAATCAGGCAATAGCACGTGAAAACTGAGGGTCCTCCAAACCCCTGACCCAAGCTCAGCCTGGAACTCTGCTGTGATAGGCTTGTGATCGTAGATCCTGCTGCAGCCAGGTGCAGTGGTTTACACCTGTAATCCCGGTACTTTGGGAGACCAAGGCAGGAAGATTGCTTGAGGCCAGGAGTTCAAGACCAGCCTGGGCAACATGGCAAGACCTTGTCTTGACAAAAAATTTAAAAATAAGCCAGGCATGGTGGTACACACCCATGGTCCCAGCTACTTGGCAGGCTGAGGTGGGAACATCACTTGAGCCCAGATGTTTGAGGCTGCAGTGAACTGTGATTGTACCATTGCAATCTAGCCTAGGTGACAAAGCAAGAACCTGTCTCTAAAGTCAAAAACGCCGGGCGCAGTGGCTCACAGCTGTAATCCCAGCACTTTAGGAGGCTGAGGTGGGCGGATCACCTGAGGTCAGGAGTTCGAGACCAGCTTGGCCAACATGGTGAAACCCCATCTTTACTAAAAATACAAAAATTAGTCAGGTGTGGTGGCAGGCGCCTGTAATTCCAGCTACTCAGGAGGCTAAGGCAGGAGAATCGCTTGAACCTGGGAGGCAGGCGGAGGTTGCAGTGAGCTGCGATTGCGCCACTGCATTCCAGCTTGGGCGACAAGGGCGACAAGAGCGAAACTCCATCTCAAAAAAACAACAACAAAAAAAGCCAAAAACATAGATCCTGGTGGGTAAGGCAGTAGGACCACCCGGGTGGCAGTGGACAGGAAAGCAGGGGGCAGTTGCATTTTACCTCTCCCTTCTGTCCTATCCAGTGCATCATCCCCATAGAAACACATGCGTTTGTTCATAGTCACTGAGGAAAACAAACTGACATTCTCTTTTAATCCTCTGCTTGTTCCCCAATCACATAGAAACACCTGGAGTCCTATCTCGCTGACTGCTACGATGCCATTGCTGTTTTTCTTTGTATCCACATTGTTCTCCGGTTCCGTAACATTGCAGCAAAGAGGGATGTTCCTGCTCTGGACAGGTCACTGAATTCTGGTCCTTGATGCCCAACAGGCCACAAACTCTCTTGGTCTTGCATGACTCTGCCCTGACCTTAGACTTCTACTGACCTGGTATCATTAACCTTTATTCCCATTGATTTGCTCCAGAGGCAGTACTGCTGCTTTTTGACTCACCTTTCTCCAACCACTGCCCCCCCATCCCCACAACTAACTGTTGACCATTAAACTGAATGGTGCCCCACTCCCTCCCATCCCTCTCCAACATTCCTTGCCGGCTGACCTCAGATTCTGATTAAGCCCACAGGTACTGGGAACAGGTGCTTGCCTTGCTATGGCCACGGTTTGAGCTGATCCTGGAGATGAATGTCCAGAGCGTCCGAAGCACTGACCCCCAGCGCCTAGGGGGGTTGGATACACGGCCCCACTATGTGAGGGAGGGCAAGGGTAACAAAGGGTTCTTGAAAGGCAGGGCTCTAAGCATCATTGTGGGGGTTGGCCACGGTCACAGTTGTGTCATGGGCCACGCTATGAGCAGGCATTCTGGGAGGGTGATAAAACTCATGGTGAGTGGTGCACTGTGGGTAGGAGGGACTGGAGGTGGAGTCACATCACATGGTGGCGGGTTGACCAAGGGAGTTGGGAGGTGGTGGTGGTTGGGCCAGGAGGTGGGTGTGACTTTCCTTCCCACTCTGTCCTAGATCACACGCCGCTATGCAGAGTTCTCCTCCGCTCTTGTCAGCATCAACCAGACAATTCCCAATGAACGGACCATGCAATTGCTGGGACAGCTGCAGGTAAGGGTCAGACAGGAGAGACTTACCAGCAGCAGGGCTGCTGCCAGTGGGTGGAGGCTGAGGAGGAGCCAGAGGGGGGCCTGATGGCCTTGCTTTCTGGTGTCACCTCTTCCTCTCTGCCTTTTCAGGTGGAGGTGGAGAATTTTGTCCTTCGAGTGGCAGCCGAGTTCTCCTCAAGGAAGGAGCAGCTTGTGTTTCTGATCAACAACTATGACATGATGCTGGGTGTGCTGATGGTAATAGGTGCTCCTTCTCCTTGTCTTCCTACCCAGAAAATTTGGTTTCCCCCACTGCTTTGTTAGCTCTGTGAGGGCAGAGATGATGCCTGTCTTGTTCAGCGTTTTACTCTTGGAGTCTGGCACAGTGTCCAGCTTAGTACAATAAGTGTGGAATGAAGGGGACATCCTGAAGTGAAGGACTGCTTTCCCCAAACTTGACATTTCCCTTTGTCTTCCCTTAGGAGCGGGCTGCAGATGACAGCAAAGAGGTTGAGAGCTTCCAGCAGCTGCTCAATGCTCGGACACAGGTAGGGGTGTGGGGAAAAGGGAAGGGACAGCTTTGTGTGCTGTTTTCAGCTCCTGTGTGTTTGTGTGTATGTGTGTGTGTGTAGGGAGTGGCATAATGGACCTCAGGTACATGGAATTACTGTAACTCTTGATCCACAACATACTGTCATTATTGGTCTACTTTATTTTATTTTGTCTTTGGTTTTGCTTTTTTTTTTTTTTTTTCCTTTTTTGAGGCAGAGTCTCGCTGTGTCACCCAGGCTGGAGTGCAGTGGCATGAACATGGCTTACTGCAGCCTCGACAGCCTGGGCTTAAGCGATCCTCCCACCTTAGCCCCTGGGTAGCTGGGACCACAGGCATGAGCCACCATGCCTAGCTAATTTTCTATTTTTAGAATGAATTTTATTTTTTTCTTTATCCATCCCCTCAAGCACTTATCCTTTGTGTTATAAACAATCCAGTTACACTCTAAGTTATTTTAAAATGTACAATTAAGTTATAATTGACTATAGTCACCCTGTTGTGCTGTCAAATAGTAGGTCTTATTCATTCTTCCTATTTTTGTTTGTACCCATTAATCATCCCCAGCCTTCCACTAGCCTTCCCAGCCTCTGGTAGCCATCCTACTCTCTTCGTACATGAGTACATGAGTTCAATTGTTTTGATTTTTAGATCCCACAAATAAGTGAGAACACATGACATTTGTCTTTCTGTGCCTGGCTTACTTCACTTAATATAATGATCTCCAATTCTATGCATGTTGTTGCAAATGACTGAGTCTCATTATTTTTTATGGCTGAATAGTGCTCCATTGTGTACATGTCCCACGTTTTCTTTACCCATTCATCTGCTTGCTGATGGACACTTAGGTTGCTTCCAAATCTTAGCTATTGTGAACAATACTGCAACAAACATGGGAGTGCAGATACCTCTTCAATGTATTGATGTCCTTTCTTTTGGGTATATATCCAGCAGTGGGATTGCTGGATCATATGGTAGCTCTACTTTTAGTTTTCTGAGCAACCTTCAAACTGTTCTCCAAAGTGTTTGTACTAATTTACATTCCCACCAACAGTGTATAAGGGTTCCCTTTTCTCCACATCCTTGCCAGCATTGTTATTGCCTGTCTTTCGGATAAAAGCCATTCTGACTAGAGTGAGATGAGATCTCACTATAGTTTTAATTTGCATTTCTCTGATGATAGTGATGGTGAGCCCCTTTTCATATATGCCTGTTTGCCATTTGTATTCTTTTGAAAAATGTCTGTTCAAATCTTTTGCCCATTTTTTAATAGGATTATTAGACTTTGTCATGTAGTGTTGTTTGAGCCCCTTATATATGCTGGTTATGAATCCCTTGGCAGATGGGTAGTTTGCAAATATTCGTTGTCTCTTCACTTTGTTATTTCTTTCGCTGTGTGTGCAGAAGCTTTTTTTTTTTTTTTTTTGACACGGAGTTTAGCTCTTATTGCCCAGGCTGGAGTGCGATGGTGCGATCTTGGCTCACCGCAACCTCCGCCTCCTAGGTTCAAGCAATTTTCCTGCCTCAGCGTCCCAAGTAGCTGGGATTACAGGTATGTGCCACCATGCCTGGCTAATTTTGTATTTTTAGTAGAGACGGGGTTTCACCATGTTGGTCAGGCTGGTCTCAAACTCCTGACCTCAGGTGATCCGCCCACCTCCATCTCCCGAAGTGCTGGGATTACAGTGTGAGCCACCGTGCCCAGCTGTGCAGAAGCTTTTTAATTTGATGTGATCCCATTTGGCCATTTTTGCTTTGGTTGCCTGTGCTTGTGGGGTATGGCTCAAGAAATTTTTGCCCAGACCAATGTCTTGGAGATTTTCCCCAGTGTTTTCTTGTAGTAGTTTCATAGTTTGGTCTTAGATTTAAGTTTTTAATCCATTTGAATTGGTTTTCATATGTGGCGAGAGATAGGGGTATAGTTTCATTCTTCTGTGTAATGGATAGCCAGTTTTCCCAGCACCATTTATTGAAGAGACTATCTCTTTTCTTTTTTTTTCCTCAGACAGAGTCTTGCTCTGTTACCTAGGCTGGAGTGCAGTGGTGCAGTATTGGCTTACTGCAACCTCCGCCTCCTTGGTTCAAGTGATTCTCCTGCCTTGGCCTCCTGAATAGTTGGGATTACAGATGCCTGCCACCACGCCAGGCTAGTTTTTGTATTTTTAGTAGAGGTGGGGTTTCACCATGTTGGCCAGGCTTGTCTTGAACTCCTGACTTCAAGTGATCCTCCCGCCTCGGCCTCCCAAGTGCTGAGATTACAGGCATGAGCCACCGTGCCTGACCAAGAGACTATCTTTTCCCCAGTGTATGTTCTTGGCACTTTTATCAAAAATGAATTCACTGTAGGTGTGTGCGGGCTAATTTTTTAATTTTGTAAAGACAGTGTCTTGCCATGTTGCCTGGACTGTTCTTGAATTACTGCCCTCAAGTGAAAAATCTAATGATTCTTTTGGTTTTTTTGTTTGTTTGTTTTTTTAGAGACGGAGTCTCGCTCTGTCTCCCACACTGGAGTGCAGCGATACGATCTCAGCTCACTGCAACCTCTGCCTCCCAGGTTAAGTGATTCTCCTGCCTCAGCCTCTTAGTAGCTGGGACTACAGGTGCGTGCCACCATGCCCAGCTAATTTTTGTATTTTTAGTAGAGATGGGGTTTCACCATGTTGGCCAGGCTGGTCGTGAACTCCTCACCTCAGGTGATTCACCCGCCTTAGCCTCCCAAAGTGCTGGGATTACAGGCGTGAGCCCCTGCACCCGGCCCAGATTCTGTTTTTAATGACACTGAAAAACAGAATGAATTTTTGTTTTGGCATATATATAGCTCTACTTTTAAAAGCAAGAACACACACACAAAAGAGGGCAAAAAGCAGGAGTACAATAAATGCAACGTTTAGATCAACGAGTACCTGTGCATGAGAGGCACAGTGATAGTTTCAGGAGGATTTCATAGTTTGATAGTGGCTTTTGCCAAGCTGCTACTTCTTGGATTGTGTGGTGTGTTCGTGGGTGTTTATATCATTAAAAAACAAAACAGCCACTGCACTGGGTTGTTTTATTTTTTAATGATATAAACACTGATGAGACAAGGCAAGAAAACGGCAAGGCAAAAAAAAAAAAAAAAAAAAGGTTCAAATTTGAATGTGAATATGTGAGAATGGTCCCCAAAGAAACAAAGGCGAGAGGACCACTTGAAATCCAGGAGTTCGAGGTTACAGCAAGCTGTGATCATGCCATTGTAGTCTACCCTTGGCAACAGAGCAAGACCCTGTCTCAAACAGCAAAACAAAAATCCCCAGAATCACAGGATTTTTTTCATGCATAATTTTTCTAATATTGTCATGTTATTGCATATGGCTATAGCTCATTCTTTTTCACTGCCATATATGACTTGTGTGATTAAACATATTCTATAAATGGATTGTTTCCAGTTTCTTGCTTCTGTGAGCATTGTTTTATGAATAATCATGTCTTTTAGCACACATAGATACTGATTATCTTCATCAGAAGTTTCTCTTGGGTATAAACCTAGGACAGTATTTTTGCTGTTTATAAGATAGGCAGTATTAGTCTTTATAAGACAATGATAAATTGTTTTCCTAAGTAGTTCCTTCTTACCAGCAATACGTAAGAATTCCTTCTGAGCCACATTTTCTCCAACATGTGGTATTATCAGATCTTTGCCATTTTTTTCTTTTTTTTTTTTAAGAGACCAGAGATGCTGCTAAAGATGCTTGGGATCAGAAATGTTTCAGATTTTGAGTTTTTTTGGATTTTGGAGACTTTCATTATTTTTACTGGTTAGCATCTGTAGTCTGAAAATCTGAAATCTGAGATGCTCCAAAGAGCATTACCTTTGAGCATCATATTGATACTCAAAAACTTCCGAATTTTGGAGCATTTTGGATTTTAGATTATTGGATTAGGGATACTCAACCTGTATTTCAGTGGGTCTTTATTTGTAATTTCCTGATTACTAATAACACTGAGTATCACTTCAAATGTTTAGTAACTATATGTAGGGGTTCAGTCAGGCTGGTGGGAAAAATATTAGTTATGATAGCCACAAACCCTCTTCGAAGGCCTGAGAGTTTGCATAACTTCAGTAATAGATATGGTTGAAGGCGACCTGATCTTTACCTTTAGTTAAATAAATTAGAGTAATAACAAAGGAATGTGGGGAAGTTAGCTAGCTAGCTTGTTTACTCATGTGGTCTTAAGACTAACCTTTCATGTACCGCAGGTGCTTAACTGCTTTCTACTCAGGAAGTCCACAGTGTCAGTTACCCTGTAGTGGTGTTGACTCAAGTCTTTGTCAATTAATCTTTACTGAATAAATGAGAGTCTCACTAGCTGGTCAGGGCCGCCATCGCAACTGTTTGCAGTACTCTACAGGGAGTTTGTAAGCAGCCTGGACACACTCAGCTGGACTGGCAAAGCAGAATATCTGTGTCAGTATACTTCATTCATCCTTCGCCGGGTCAGGGGTCTGCAAGGGACAGACTCCCCGCAGCTCGTGCTCTGTGTGAGGAGCATCACCACAACTATACCATTTTTTTTTTCCTGTAGAATGGCTGTCATAGCATTTGACCTTTTAAAAATCGGGTTGTGGCTGGGCATGGTGGCTCACACCTGTAATCCCAGCACTTTGGGAGGCTGAGGCGGATGGATCAGTTGAGGCCAGTAATTCAAGACCAGCCTGGCCAACATGGCAGAACCCTGTCTCTACTAGAAGTACAAAAATTAACCAGGCATGGTGGCACATGCCTGTAGTCCCAGCTCCTCAAGGGCGCTGAACCTGGGAGGTGAAGGTTGCAGTGAGTCAAGATTATGCCACTGAACTCCAGCCTCAGTTACAGAGCATGACTCTCTCAAAAAATAAAGAAAAAAATAAGTCTGCTGGTATTTTTTTATTTATAAGACTTCTTTGTATCATCTACATACTAATCTTGTTGATTATATATAGGTTACAGATTATCTTTTAGTATGTATCTTTTTTTTTTTTTGGTGAGATGAGGGTCTTTCTATGTTGCCCAGGCACCTGGGCTGAAGAGATCCTTGCACCTCTTTTTTTTTTTTTTTTTTAAGACGGAGTTTCACTCTTGTTGCCCAGGCTGGAGTGCAATGGCATGATCTCGGCTCACTGCAACCTCCGCCTCCCAGCTTCAAGCAATTATCCTGTCTCAGCCTCCTGAGTAGCTGGGATTACAGGCGTGTGCTACCATGCCTGGCTAATTTTTGTATATTTAGTAGAGATGGGGTTTTGCCATGTTGGCCAGGCCGGTCTTGAATTCCCGACCTCAGGTGATCCATCCACTTCAGCCTCCCAAAGTGCTGGGATTACAGGCATGAGCCACCACGTCCAACCTTTGTTTTTTTAATGTTGCTTTTTGATGAAAGAAATTTATAATTTTAATGTGATTGAATTTATCTGTCTTTCATTTTTATGTCTTTGTTTTTAGTAACAGTCTTGCTCTGTCACCCAAGCTGGAATGCAGTAGTGTGATCATGTCTCACTGTAGCCTCAACCAGCTGGGCTCAGGCAACCCTCCTGCCTCAGACTCCCAAGTAACTGGGTCTATAGGTGTGTGCCATATGCCCAGCTAATTTTTGTTGTTGTTGTTGTTTTGTAGAGACAGAGTCTCACTATGTTGCCCAGACTGGTCTCAAACTCCTGGCCTCAAGTGATCTTCCCGCATCAGCCTCCCAAAGTGCTGGGCTTACAGCCACTATCCATCTCACCTGTGGCTCATGCCTGTAATCCCAGCACTTTGGGAGGCCGAGCGGGGGTGGATTATGAGGTCAAGGGATCGAGACCATCCTGGCCAACATGGTGAAACCCCGTCTCGAGTAAAAACACAAAAAAATTAGTTGGGTGTGGTGGCGCGCACCTGTAGTCCCAGCTACTCATGAGGCTGAGGCAGGAGAATCACTTGAACCAGGGAGGTGGAGGTTGCAGTGAGCCAAGATTGTGCCACTGCTCTCCAGACTGGTGACAGAGTGAGACTCCATCTCAAAAAAAAAAAGAAATTCCTTATTACTCCAAGGCCAGAAAAATATTATACTACATTTTCTTCTTAATATTGTAGAATTTTGGTTGGGTGCAGTGGCTGAAGACTGTAATCCCAACACTTTGGGAGGCCAAGGCAGGAAGATTGCTTGAAGCCAGGAGTTTGAGACCAGCCTAGACAGTATAGTGAGACCTCATCTCTATAAAAAATTTAAAAAAAAAAAAAATAGCCAAGCATAGTGGCACACACCTGTAGTCTGTGCTACTCAGGTAGCTGAGGTGGGAGGATCACTTGAGCCTGGGAGGTCGAGGCTGCAGTGAGCCCTGTTTGCGCTGCTGCACTCCAGCCTGGGCAACAGAGCGAGACCTTGTCTCAAAAAAATATAATAATAAAATTAGAGAATAAGCAAATATATATATAGAATTTTGTTGTTACCTTTAAGTCTGAAATTTACTTGGAATTAATTTTTGTGTATGATGTGAGGTAGGGATCTATTTCATTTTTTTATGTGGGTGGTTGGCCCAGAACCATTTATAGAAAATCTTTTCTTTTTTTTTCTTTTTTTTTTTTTTTTTTTTAGAGTCTCACTCTGTCACCCAGGCTGGAGTGCAGGGCCACAATCTCAGCTCACTGAAACCTCTGTCTCCTGGGTTCAAGTGATTCTCCTGCCTCAGCCTCCTGAGTAGCTAGGATTACAGACATGTGCCACCATGCCCAGCTAGTTTTTGTATTTTTAGTAGAGATGGGGTTTCACCATGTTGGCCAGGCTGGTCTCGACAAGTTTTCACATTTTAAAAAGTCTTTAATGATTTTGATTAGAATTACATTGTTTATAGATTAATTTGGAAGAATTGATACTTTATGATTTTTTTTTTTTTTGAGACAGGTTGGAGTGCAGTGGCACAATCATAGCTCACTGCAGCCTTGAACTCCTGGGCTCAAGAGCTCCTCCTGTCTCAGCCTACTGAGTAGTTAGGACTAGAGGCACACAGCACCACACTTGCCTTTTTAAAAAACATTTTTAAATTAAAAAATTTTTTTTTAAATTTTCTGTGAGAATACAAAATTTAAAAATTTAATTTTTTATAGTGTCTCACTATGCTGGGATTACAGACCTGAGCCACTCCACCTGGCCTCCTTCTCCAATTTTTAAGATAGTCTTTTAATGTCTTTTGATAACCTTTTTAAATTTTCAGCACAAAGACACTGTAAGTCATTTGCCATATTTTTAGTTGGGCATAATATGTATGTTTAGTCCTACTAGGAATAAATATTTTCTAATCTTTTGTCTTTAATGTCTTATGTTTCTGATTTCTTATTCTATTGGCTAATACTCCCAGGATGATGTTTAGAAGCTGAATAGAAAGGCGATAGTGAG
Organism: Mandrillus leucophaeus; assembly: GCF_000951045.1. Lineage (NCBI taxonomy): Eukaryota > Metazoa > Chordata > Mammalia > Primates > Cercopithecidae > Mandrillus > Mandrillus leucophaeus. The sequence goes on along the minus strand of NW_012103142.1, from coordinate 30,094 downwards.
CCGGGCGCGGAGGCTCAAGCCTGTAATCCCAGCACTTTGGGAGGCTGAGATGGGCGGATCACAAGGTCAGGAGATCGAGACCATCCTTGCTAACACCGTGAAACCCCGTCTCTACTAAAAAATACAAAAAACTAGCCGGGCG
>NW_012103142.1:27975-29356 GCF_000951045.1 Mandrillus leucophaeus | reverse complement strand
GTGAGCCACCATGCCCAGCTGAGATCCCATTTCTTTAAAAAAAAAAAAAAAGAAAAGAAAAAAAAGAGAAATAGCCAGGCGTAGTGGCATGCACCTGTAGTTCTAGCTGCTTGGGAGGCTGAGGCGGGATAATTGCAGGAGATTAAGGCACCCACAAAGATGCACTTAAACCAGTTGTTTCTGCTGAGAGCAACTGGGATTTGTCACTAGATTTGCCAGGTATAGAGAGAAACTGGGCAGCTGCCATCAATGCTTTTAGTCCTTTTTTGGTCGGCTGCTGCTTGATACTATGTAGGAAAGATTGTTAAAGCCCAGTGCACTGTTTCCCTCTGGTCACTCCTCTGCTATCAATCTGTTGTCTTTTGTGTAATAGAAAGCTTAAAGTTCATCCAAGTCGAGACCAGTACTCCCATAGGAATATAATGCATGCCACAAATGTGAGCCACTTAAATAATTTTAAATTTTCTAGAAGCTGCATTAAAAAGTAAAGAGAAACAAATGTGAGCCACGTAAATAATTTTAAATTTTCTAGAAGCTATGTAAATAATTTTAAATTTTCTAGAAGCTACACTAAAAAGTAAGGAGAAACAAATGTGAGCCACTTAAATAATTTTAACTTTTCTAGAAGCTACATTAGAAAGGAGAAACAGATGAAATAATTTTTTAAAACACTACATCCAAAATACTATTATTTCAACATATAATCAATAAAAAATAGTACTGAGGCCAGCACGGTGGCTCACACCTATAATCCCAGCACAGGCCAAGACAGGGAGGATCGCTTGAGCCCAGGAGTTTGAGACCAGCCTGGACAACATGGTGAAACCCCATCTCTACAAAAAATACAAAAAAAATTAGTGGGGCGTGTTGGCACATGCCTGTTAGTCCCAGCTACTCAGGAGGCTGAGGTGGGATAATGACTGAACCAGGAAAGTCGAGGTTGTAGTGAGCTGTGATTGTGCCACTGCACTCCAGCCTGGGTGACAGAGCAAGACCCTGTTTCAAAAAAAAAAAAAAAAAAAGATACACTTAAAATTTAATCCCATATGAAGTCTTCAAAATCAGGTGGATATATCATGCTTACAACACATGTGATTTATGGCTACTGCATAGCAGGGGTTATCACTGTTAGTTCAACTTTTCTTTGGCAGTCCAGTCCCTGTGCCCCACACTACACTGCTGCACTGTTATTGTATATGTGTGTGTGATTGCATTTAGACAACTGTAATAGGTTGAATTTGGTTATTTAATCTCTATCCAAAATCACATCACAGTGATGCCTTGATTATAGAAAGATCTTTCCTTGCAGCATATCTCCCTAGTCTCATATTAGTTATCTGACACCCTCAGTGTATATAAGTGAATATTTTGAGGGAAGAAT
>NW_012103142.1:18455-27770 GCF_000951045.1 Mandrillus leucophaeus | reverse complement strand
GTTAGCCAGGATGGTCTCGATCTCCTGACCTTGTGATCCGCCCGTCTCGGCCTCCCAAAGTGCTGGGATTACAGGCTTGAGCCACCGCACCCGGCTATGGGAAATTTCAATATGCTGTTAGAAAAGCATAGTGAACCCCCCGGCACCATCAGCCATCAGTGATATTCTGTGTATAACAATTCATGGACAGTTTTGTTTCATCTGTACCAACACCTATTGCTTATCCTCCTTCTGTGTCCCCCAGTTACTTTAGATTAAATCTTATACATTATCACTTCATCTGTATCAGAATGTTTTTCTTTTTTATTAAGAAAATTATTTTTGAGATCGGGCCTTGCTGTAGTGCCCAGGCTGGAGTGCAGTGGCATGATATGGCTCCCTGCAGCCTCGAACTCCTGGGCTCAAGTGATCCTCCCACCTTAGCGTCCTAAGTAACTGGGACTACAGGTGTGTGCCACCACAACTGGTAACAGAATGGTTTTAAAAACTACATTATCACACTTAAAAAAAATTATCTTATTTAAAATAACTACCATTCAGATTTCCCCAGTTATTTCATAAATGATTTTTTTTTTTTTTTTTGAGACAAGAGTTGCACTCTTGTTGCCCCCAGGTTGGAGTTCAATGGCCCGATCTCAGCACACTGCAACATCTGCCTCCCGGGTTCAAGCAATTCTTCTGCCTCAGTCTCCCAAGTAGCTGGGATTATAGGCACCCATCACCACGCCCTTTTTTGTATTTTTAGTAGAGACAGGATTTCACCATGTTGACCAGGTTGGTCTCAAACTCCTGACCTCAGGTGATCTACTCGCCTCGGCCTCCCAAAATGCTGGGATTACAGGCATGAGCCACTGTGCCCGGCCTTCATAAATGATTTTTATGGTTCAAATCAGGATCCATGTAAAGTCCATATATGTGTCTTTTTTTAATCTATAGATTTCCCTTCCATCTTAACCCCCTCTCCTCTGCAATTTATTTGTGGAAGAAACTGAGTTATTGAGTCATTTGTCATCTAGAATGATGTACAGTTTAGATTTTGCTGACTGCATTCCATGGTGTGGCCAAACTGTTCCTCTGTCTGGTGTGTTTCTCATAAATGTATAATTAGATGGAAAGGTTTGATCAGATTTAAATTAGTTTTTTTTTTTTCTACAGGGATATTTGAGAGGTAGTGGTATGCATTTCCATCAGGAAGCGCATAATGTCTTCTTGGCTCTCTTTGTGATGTTAGTAGCCATCAATTTCAGTGCCTAGATACATTAATTAGATTTCTGTTATCTCCTACTATCTCAGAATTTTCCATCTTCTGTCTGCTACATTCTGAGTCCTTTCTTCAGTTATAAATTCTAGTTCATTGTATAATTCTTGTTAATCTGTTGACTTTCTAAAATTCGCTTTTCATATCTAAAAAATTTCCTTTTTTCAAGTCTGTTCATTCCTAATAGTTCTTACTAATTGGTCATTTTTACATCCTTAACTTTTTCTTTTCTTTTTTTTTGAGACAGAGTCTTGCTCTTTCATCCAGGCTGGAGTGCAGTGGCGCAATCTCAGCTTACTGCAACCTCCGCCTCCCGAGTTCAAGCGGTTCTCCTGCCTCAGTCTCCCGAATAGCTGGGATTATAGGCATCCACCACCATGCCCAGCTAATTTTTGTATTTTTAGTAGAGACGGGGTTTCATCATGTTGGCCAGGCTAGTCTTGAACTCCTGACCTCAGGTGATCTGCCCGCCTCAGCCTCCCAAAGTGCTGGGATTACAGGTGTGAGCCACCGTGCCTGGCCTATCCTTAACTTCTGACATTGCAAACAGTGCAACTGCTATCTGTATCTGATAGTTCTAAGGTCAGCAGCTATTGCTTATTGTGTCTGCTGACTCTCTTGGTAGCTGCCCTTCTTTTGTGTCTAGTTATCTTTGAGTTCATTGTTTGATCTTAACCAGGGGAATTGTATGGGCCAAAATTAGGATTGAGGATATTTTTCTCCATAGAGAATTTTCCTTAACTTCTGCAGCAGCTGAAAGATGCCATTCACACGGATCTACATTAGTCATGATGCCAGAATTGGGCAAATCTGCTGACACCGGGACACCTGTGTATATGTGTTTGTCTTTCCAGGAATTCATTGAAGAGTTGCTGTCTCCCCCTTTTGGGGGTTTAGTGGCATTTGTGAAGGAGGCTGAGGCTTTGATTGAGCGTGGACAGGCTGAGCGACTTCGAGGGGAAGAAGGTATGAGGAAAATGCGGTAATGATGGGATCAGTGGTAAGGGAAGTGGAAAAGAAAAATGAAAGGATGCAGATTACATGGTGGGGGAATAAAGTATGAAAGACTGGATTGAGAGAATACCAGAAAAGAGGGTTTGATGGTAAGGATGGCTATACCTTGGGGAGAACTTAGTGGAGTTGAAGATTAGCCAGATCCGTCTCTGACACTCTCTTTCCTCCTGCTATTAGCCCGGGTAACTCAGCTGATCCGTGGCTTTGGTAGTTCCTGGAAATCCTCAGTGGAATCTCTGAGTCAGGATGTAATGCGGAGTTTCACCAACTTCAGAAATGGCACCAGTATCATTCAGGTGACCTGCAAGTCCCAGCCCCCACTCAGATACCCCATCATTTATTATTTTCTCCCATCATTTTGCTGGGCTCAGCATCATCTAAGTTACCCTTGGTCTTCAGTTACTAGCCGTGCCCAAAGTGCTGGATGAGCCCTAATCTGATTCTTTTTTTTTTTTTTTTTTGAGAGAGTCTAGCTATGTTGTCCAGGCTGGAGTGCAGTGGCACGATCTGGGCTCACCTCCACCTCCACCTCCACCTCCACCTCCCGGGTTCAAGTGATTTTCCTGCCTCAGCCTCCCAATTAGCTGGGATTACAGGCACCTGCCACCACACCCAACTAATTTTTGTATTTTTTAGTAGAGATGGGGTTTCACTGTGTTGGCCAGGCTGGTCTCGAATTCCTGACCTCGTGATCTGCCCGCCATGGCCTCCCACAGTGCTGGGATTACAAGTGTGAGCCACTGCGCCTGGCTGCCTAACCTGATTCTTAATCATCACTATTAGCACCACTTTACAGTTTGATCCCTCAATGACTTTCTTTGACCAGGGAGCGCTGACCCAGCTGATCCAGGTCTATCATCGCTTCCACCGGGTGCTGTCCCAGCCGCAGCTCCGAGCCCTGCCTGCCCGGGCTGAGCTCATCAACATTCACCACCTTATGGTGGAGCTCAAGAAGCATAAGCCCAACTTCTGATGTGCCGGAAACCACCCTGAGATCTGCCAGTCATCTCCATGGACTTCTGCACCCCATTCCATACCCTTCTTCACCTGGGGGTCCCCCTTCCAGTTTTCCCCTTGCCTCCCAGGCCTTGATATGGCTTACCTGCCTTCCCTCCCAGCACCTTGCCCAACAGGATAAGCTGGATCTCCTTGGCCGTCTGAATTTCCCAGTGTCTTCAGGTTTCCCAAGACCACTTCCCTGTGGGCTTCCAAAATGGCCTTTATCATTTCTCCAGTCTGTCACCCTCTTTTCCTGCTCCCGTACACCCAAGGCTTGTTTCTTCCCCTGTAAAAACCTTCACTGCGTTAATCTCTGGTTCACTCAACTAGTCACCATGTCTTGAGGCATGAAGCCTCAGCTCTTGGAATTGCTGGCAAGGGGTGACTGCCTCTGTCATTGTGTTTTTCAAAGTGATTTCTTTTCCGTAGTTTTTTGACCTAAGATCTCAGCAATTTGAACACTAACCCCTCCCCTCCTGGCTCAAGAATTAATCCCAAGTCAGTATGCAGAAAATAAATATTTAATATGACATGACACTTCTCCCATTTCTTCTTCCTCCTGAAGGCCTTAAGGTGGCCCCATCTCTAGAGTGACCTTTCCTTTCTGACTGCTTCCTGGGCTTATATCCCTTATGGCAGGTGTAACCTCTAACCTCTAGCTACTTCCAGGCCAGAGGAGGAAGGTGGCCCCTGGCTAAAGCAGATGCTGCAAGGGCTGAGAACCAGGCCGCGCAGCCCCAGACACTATCTCGAGGGCTCCCTTCGGACAAGCCCAAGCTGACTCTGGAATCCCTCCTCTGTAGCAGCTCCGTAGCTCCTCTGGTTGTGGCTGTCACAGTCCCTTGCCTCGTGGCTGCAGCAGCCAACCCACACCGTTGGGGCAGGGATAGACCGGGCGAAATTCATCCATGTCATCTATTTGTTTGACTTGGAGACTTCCTGCTGCCCATGCCTATACGCTTCGTTTGACCTTAGGCTCTAGACTGGAGAGACACAGGGATCCCTTTAAGGCCTAAGAAGAGAGGTGCAGTTAAGGAAAAACGGTAATTTGGGGATGTTTCCTGTCTCCTCCACCCCCACGGCCTAAACATTCCCTTCCCAGGTCCCTGGAGAGTGGTGGAAAGAAAGCGGATTCTACTCCCCGCCTTAGGCCCTCCGGATGCGGGTCTAGACCGCTGGCGACGGGAGGTGTCTTGAGTGAGTCTGTGACTGCCAAGCACACCCGCCGCGGTGCGGAGGCTGCTGCGTGCTGAGGCTGAGAGCGGGTCCGGCTCCGGGTTCTCCTAATTGGCGGACGCCGGAGGTGGCGTGGTAAGGCAGAAAGGAGCGGGATCTCAGCTCTCGCCTTTTCAGGGTTCCGCCCCATATCTGAGAGCCGCTCTCTGATTGGCTTGGGAAACCGTATCTCAGCGTTTTGGCCTAGCGACTTTGAAAGTGTTTGCGCCTGAGACCGAAGTGCACAGGAGGGCGAGCACAGGGGGAGAGGATTGGAGAATCAGCGACTCCTGATTGGCCAGACGTGTCTTGAGGGCGGGGCCAGAACTGCGTCCTTAAGTGACCTCGCACTTGCCCCGCTCACCCGCTCCGCGTTATTCAGGGTTTACACCGCCTGACTCACTGCGCTATGCGTTCCCTCACACCTGCTGGATGCCAGGCGGCGGTGTGCCAGGCTCTGAGGGGCCGCGAGCTCACCCCAGACGCCAGCCCCGGGAATCCTCTGCTCCTCCACTTTCCCTTCCCGCTGCTGCTTTCTTGCCCACCCACTCCCAGGTGTCACTCTTGGGGCATCCAGATGTTCTGGCATTTGACCTGACTCCAGCCTAAGCGCGAGGACGGGAGAAAGGCCAAGGGTATGAGATTTGGGACAGGAGAGGCATTTAGCTACTCTGACAAAGAGCGTGGGTTCCCAAAGAAAGGGTCCCCAGATACCCCGCAGGGGAGACTGTCGAGACAGACGGCTTTAGTCAACTAATGCTCGCATGCGGGGAGGGCTGTGCAGGCAGCCACCACGGTTCTTCGCAGCCTTCATTCTTTCCTTCCCCTGTCCGTCGCAGAACCCAAATCCTCAGAGCTGACCGAAAAGCGCGTGTTGTTGAAGTCGCTGAGGGGCAAAAACGCGGAATGTGAGCCGTGGGGCGAAGGGACAGCTCTGGAGGCTCGAGATTCCGGAACCCGGTGGGCATTCAAGTGATACTGGAGCACGCAGTTTTCAGGGACATTAAGCTTGCCCCGGGGGTCCACTGGAACCTTCTGACCCAACGGTTTCTCTGGACAGGGTGATCCAGAACAGACGATGAAGAGACAGACTAGCGTGAAAGGGAGCAGCGATGCCTACACTGACCTCCGGAGGGCAGCATGATCAAGGGAAGGAGCTGTTCACGCTCCGCTCAAACCCCCGCGCAGCCTCTGCGGCTTACTCCCGCTTCCCTAGGCGGCGAGGTTCCACCCCCACCACCGCCGGCCCCCGCTGCCCTCTTCGCGCTGAAGCTGCGGAGGATCTTTTTCTTCAGCCCAAAATCCTCTGCTCTGTGGTTTAAGATTCCCAGGCTTAAACTCGTAGCTGCTGGAGTCATCACTCCTCAAACTTCTCCCACACTTGTTTTGCTGATGACGGACACAGGGGCCTCACAGACTCAGAAGCATCTGCAATCATTCCGAAGGACAGAACTGTGTCATTATCCTCTTTCCCCCTGCTAATCTCTGAGAACAGTGTCTGTATATGGCACAGGGGTCCCTAGTGTCATATAGAAGGACTTGGAGATGTCCTCATGGGCTGTAGCGGCCCCCAGTGCTATTCAGGGATCTCTGTCCTTTAAAGAAATATCATTTCCCTTTATTTCTCTACCTTTGTGCCCTCACCTCGCCCGGAATTGTTTCCTTAAACTGGGCTTTCTGGGAAACGTTTACTTCGTGTTCAACAGCAAAGTCTCGGCATAAGGCGAGGGCGGCAGGGGACGGTGGGGCGGGAGTTTGTTCGCTTTGGCATTAATTTCAGAGCTGCTGAACGTGGACAAAAGAGAGAAGGAACATTCTCCTTTCTTCCATTCCTGTAAATATGGGCCCACCTACCCTCCACTTAAGAAGGTGGCTTTTCTGATTTTAAGACAACAGGCAGCCGGGCGAGGTGGCTGACACCTGGGATCCCAGAACTTTGGGAGGCCGAGGCAGGATGATCCCTTGAGGCAAGGAGTTCGATACCAGCCTGGCCAGCATTGCAAAAACCCATCTCTACTAAAAATACAAAAATTGGCTGGGCGTGGTGGTGCCTGCCTATAATCCCAGCTACTAGGGTGGCTGAGTCAGGAGAATCACTTGAACCCGGGAGGTGGAGGTTGTAATGAGCCGAGATGGCCACTGCACTCCAGCCTGGGTGACAGTGAGACTCTGTCTCAAAAAAATAAATAAAAATAAAAGTAAAATAAAATAAATAAATAATAATAAAAAGATATAAATTAACTGAGCTTTAAAATAAAGTAGTCAGATGCCCAGGGTGGTGGCTTATGCCTGTAATCCCTTTGGAAGGCAGAGGCCAGAGGATCTTGAGTGCAGGAGTTTGAGACTAGCCCGGGCAACATAGGGAGACCCCATCTCTACAAAAAAAAAAAAAAAAAAAAAAAAAGCTAAGCATGGTGGCCCATGCCTGTGGTCCCAACTACTTGTGAGGCTGAGGCAGGAGGATTGCTTGAGAAGAGGAGTTAGAGATTGCAGTGACCTATGATTGCACTACTGCACTCCATCCTGGGTGACAGAGTGAGACCCTATCTCTTTAAAAAAAAAAATTTAAAAAGTAGACTTAGTGTGAAGATTCAAGAAAAGAAAGAGAAAGCAAGCAAAACTTTAAGGAGAGGAGAATCGAAATTGGCTGTCTTCATCCTGGACATAATGAACACACCAATTCATGTTACATACTAGAGTTAACTAAGTGTTTTCAGAAGCAGTTGCCATTAAACCAACATAGTTATTGAAGCTCTGCTCTGTGTTCTGTGATAGGCACTGTGGATTCAGCAGAGACTAAATCAAAGTCCTTGATCTCAGAGGACATATTTCATCTAATTCACATATCAGCCTTATGAGGAGGTGTTCTTCCTGTTTCAGGTAATGAGCTTGAATTTCAAATAATGAGCTCAAAACCATATAGGCACTCAGTGGCTGAAACTTCTGTGCCCACATTCAGCTTTTGTTCTGTGACTCCAGGCTGGGAGTCATGGAGCTGAGGAGGCAGCCGGTTGTAGAGAAGCAACAGATTAATAAGTAATAGTAAATTATTGAAAGGATATTTACAGAACTGAAGGAAAAGCTGAACAGGTGGTCTTTGGAAAGGACAGAAGCCAGGATAGTTCCAGCGTCCAGGCAGCAGACACCAATAGTCAATGCTTCTACTTTGGGTCAAGAGAGAGAACTCCAATAGGCTTAGGGTGGGTCAGGTGCTCACACTCCTCTAAGGAAGGGGAGGGTCCCTTGAAGAATAGTACCATAGACTACCCAATGTTGGAGGATAATGGCCCCAACGCAAAAATGGGATCCTGTTACCAGACGAATGGGATACAGATGCCAGGTAGCAAAATCCAACAAATGTACACGTGCCAAAATCCCAACTCCATCACTAAGAGCCACGCAATCCTCTGAATATCAATTAGATTAATTGACACTCTTTTTCCTCTTGCTACTGTGGTACATGCAGTAGTTACCTTTATTCTTCACTTTGTTTTCTCATAAGACTAACCAAGGAGTTTTTTAAAATAAAGAAATAAAAGCAAAATTGCTTATTGTCTTATTCTATTCATTGGCAAACTAGTAACATTAAATAAACTCCAGACAGAGCCGCTGGAGAAGAATCAAGTACAATTTAGTAGAAATAACACCGTATGTGTGAGGGTGAGTGTGTGTGTGTGTGATGGAAAAAACTTTGTCCTGCCCATACTGTAAGTCATGACCATGCCCCTCTCAGCAGAAGTTTATTTTTTTGGAAGAAGTTTGGAAGAAGTTTATCTCATTTGGAAGAAGTTTATAAGAACGTAGCTTAAAAAAAATCGTGTGATTTTGGAGCAAGGTCAAGCCTTTGCTATTGCTTCCACATTTTGTTTTATTTATTTGTTTACTTTTTAGTTTTTTGGGGGTTTTGTTTGTGTTTTTGAGACAAGGTCTCGCTCTGTTGCCCAGGCTGGAGGGCAGAGGCACCATCTCGGCTCACTGCAACCTCCGCCTCCCGGGTTCAAGCGATTCCCCTGGCTTAGCCTCCTGTGTAGCTGGGATTACTGGCACACATCACCACATCCAGCTATTTTTTGTATTTTTAGCAGACACAGGGTTTTGCCATGTTGGCCGGGCTGGTCTCGAACTCCTGATCTCATGTGATCCGCCCTCCTCGGCCTCCCAAAGTGCTAGGATTACAGGCATGAGCCATTACGTCCAGCTAGTTTTTAGTTTTTTGAGACAAAGTCTTGCTCAGCCCCCCCAGGCTGGAATGCAGTGGCATGATCACCGTTTACTGCAGCCTTGACCTCATGGACTTAAGCAATCCACCCACCTCAGCCTCTGGGATAGCTGGGACTACAGTCATGTGCCATCACGCCTGGCTAATTTCTGTAGTTTTTGGTAAATGAGGTTTCACCATGTTGTCCAGGCTGGTCTTGAACTCCTGAGCTCAAGTGATCTCCTACCTTGGCCTCCCAAAGTGTTGGAATTACAGGCATAAGCCACTGACCCAGTCTGTTTTATTAATTTAGTTAAAAATATATGAAAAGAGACCCTATGCGGTGGCTCACGCCTATAATCCCAGCACTTTGGGAGGCTGAGACGGGTGGATCACCTGAGGTTTTGGAGTTCAAGACCAGCCTGACCAACATGGAGAAACCCCATCTCTACTAAAAATATAAAAAATCAGTCAGGCATGGTGGTGCATGCCTGTAACCCCAGTTACTTGAGAGGCTGAGGCAGGAGAATCGCCCTAACCCAGGGGAGGTTGTGGTGAGCTGAGATTGCACCATTGCACTCCAGCCTGGCAACAAGAGTGAAACTCCATCTCAAAAAGAAAAGGAAAAAAA
>NW_012103142.1:16664-18405 GCF_000951045.1 Mandrillus leucophaeus | reverse complement strand
TAAAACACATATGAAAAGGCCAGGTATGGTGGCTCATGCCTGTAATCCTAGCACTTTGGGAGGCTGAGGCGGGTGGGTCACCTGAGGTCAGGAGTTCGAGACCAGCCTGGCCAACATGACGAAACCCTATCTCTACTCAAAATACAAAAATTAGCCAGGCATGGTGGTGCATGCCTGATATCCCAACTACTTGGGAAGCTGAGGCAGAAGAATCGCTTGAACTCGGGGGCAGAAGTTGGCAGTGAGCCAAGATCACACCATTTCACTCCAGTCTGGGCACAAGAGCAAGACACTCTCACACTCTCTCTCTCTCTCTCTCTCTCTCTCTCTATATATATATATATATGAAAAGCAGGCAGGGCATGGTGATCCACGCCTATAATCCTAGCACTTTGGGAGGCTTAGGTGGGCAGATCAGTTGAGCACAGGAGTTGGAGACCAGCCTGAGCAACATGGTGAAAGTCTGTCTCTACCGAAAATACAAAAATTAGCTGGGCGGGGTGGTGCGTGCCAGTAATCCCAGCTACTCCGGAGGCTGAGGCAGGAGGATCGCTTGGGAAGGCAGAGGTTGCAGTGAGCCGAGATGACACCACTAGACTCCAGTCCGGGTGACAGAGCAAGACACTGTCTCAAAAAATAAAAAGAAAAAAGAAAAGAAATCACCTGCCTTATGAAGAAACAGTTGGTAACAGATATAAGATACAGAATGTACAGCCCCTGGTATAGAATAAGTCCTTAGAAATGTTAGTTCCTCTCTGTCCCTGTGTGACATGAAGGGAATTCCAAAGCCAGTACCACTTCCTGGTGGCTTCCCTCACTTAACTGCTGTGTACCCCATTGCAAAAGCATGTCTCCCAGGTTCCTGATACCACATCCCATGTCCTCTGCCTTTGGGGCTCTCATAGGATAAAGTGTCATTTTCTGTATGAGCTAGAAAAGAATCTTCCAAACAAACGTCTGCCTTGGGAATGATGATATAACTGAACTGAAAGGACAATTAGTTTTCGTCCCCAGACCAACCCAACCTTCAGGACTGGGGACTCATTTGATGCTCCCATTCAAACAATTGGAGAACATTGTCTCTGAGTACCGGGGCTTTTTAGCATCTTTTCTCCAAATGTTACATCCTTAGGGGCTTTGAATAGTAGAAGAGCCTACAATAGTGGTTCAGATGGAAGCATGCAGGCACGTGGAGAGTTTCCACTCCCTGATCCCTGAGACCAACCTTAGGGTGGAAAAGAGGCTGCTGGGGAGGTTGGCTCTGAATGTCAACCTAAGGGCTTGTGGGCAGGGGCAACATGTTGACCTGGCTTCCTTTCCACTCTGAGACATCACTGGCTCTCATGCAGAGCTTTTCTTTTCTTTTCTTTCTTTTTCTTTTTTTTTTCTTTTTTTTTAGACGGAGTTTCACTCCTGTTGCCCAGGCTAGAGTGCAATGGCACAATCTCGGCCCACCACAACCGCCACCTCCCCAGTCCAAGCGATTCTCCTGCCTCAGCCTCCCGAGTAGCTGGGATTACAGGCATACGCCACCATGCCCAGCTAATTTTGTATTTTTAGTAGAGACAGGGTTTCTCCTTGTTGGTCAGGCTTGTCTCGAACTCCTGACCTCAGGTGATCCACCTGCCTTGGCCTCCCAAAGTGCTGGGATTACGAGCGTGAGCTACTGCGCCTGGACTTTCAGTTTTTTCTTTCTTTCTTTCCCTCCTTCCTTCCTTCCTTCCTCCCTCCCTCCCTCCCT
>NW_012103142.1:8080-15164 GCF_000951045.1 Mandrillus leucophaeus | reverse complement strand
ACGGGGTTTCACCATGTTGGCCAGGCTGGTCTTGAACTCCTGATCTCAGGTGATCCTCCCGCTTCGGCCTCCCAAAATGCTAGGATTACAGGTGTGCGCCACCGCGCCCAGCCTAAAGCCAACTTTTTATTGATGCTGCGCACCAACAATTATAAAACAATGTTAGTGACAAAATACCCCTTGTGGTGTAGCCTCCTCCCACCACTCCACCCTGCTTGGTATACCACTGCACACAGGGGAGTTTAACTATTTCCAGTTTACACACACACGCGTGCGCGCGCGCGCACACACACACACACACACACCCTTTGAAACTTCCTTCTCTCCTCCTCAACTCCCCCAGCCCATGTCACTGTACTCAGGGTGGGATCTGCAGCGCTGCTGGGCCAGTATCCCCGAAGGTGAGTCCAGCCCTCTCCCTGTAAGCTCCTTGGCCTCCGGATGGTCTCATTAATAGTCCAGGATGTGCCCTGCAAACTTGGCGTCTATAGGCAGGTCTCAGCTCTTCTTAACGCCTCTGGGCTTGAACCCCTTGGCAACTGCATTTGACAGTACATGATTCCCATCCCTCATCTCCAGATTTTCCATCCTTCAAGAAAACTCTGGATTTCCTGGTCACGCCAAGGCTTAATGAACTGGCCTGGCAGCTTCTCTGGTCCTCAAGATTCCTTTTCTTGCCTTACTTTCTGAAGACTTCTAGTAGTTTTACTTGAAAGTGTCACTGTCTCCATTTTTCTGCAGTTCTTTTTTCTGTAGCCCCAGGGACTGCAGGGAGCTGACACCTCATCTGAGCTGCTAGAATTGAGGTGAGAAAGGAGGTTCCTAAGTGCAGAAATGTGTTTTCTCCTCTCAGCCACCACTAAGGGCCTTGGATGTGATTGAGTCAGACCTCCCCTGCACAGTCTCCCTTTGGATTACCTCAAGATAAACCAATTTGTGACTTTAATTACATCTGCAAAGTCCCTTCCCAGCAGCACCTAATCTAAAGTGTGATTCAATGAGTGAAAGAGGGTGTGCTAGCAATCAGGTAGGGAAGTGATTCCAAGGGTCCCTAGACTCCACATTCCCAACGGCAAAATGTGACGTTGTTACATTCTGACAAGTGAACTCTCCTCCCAAATTCATTGCCTGAGTTGATGCAGATGAATTCAGCCATGCCTTTGGGTTTGGCATCTGAGAAGTGTCTGTGACTTGGGAAGAGTGGTCAGAATGGCAGGTGATGGGAAGAGATCACATTTCAGCTGGTGGAGAGTGAAAGGACAGCCAACATCTTGCTCCTTCTGAAGCACAGACATACTGGAGATTGAAAGTGTCTATTGGCCTCACAGGCACTGAGGAAAGCCTCCCATCCTCTCAGATTTTCCTCCTTTTTCCTGAGGTCCCCTGAACCTGATAGTCTATAATCTTATTCCATGTCTGGGCCAACAAACTACCTTCCATGGAGGATTTGAATATAATAATCAGTTTCCTCTGCATTCCTCCAGAACACAGAATCCACACCATCCACGAGTCTACCAAACAAAAGCTTCCTCATTGGTCTCAATGTTGAGCACTCAAAGTTCTCTGAGCTCATTTAGCACCAACCCATCATCCTTAAAATCCACAGGATGGGCGGGGTGCAGTGACCCATGCCTTTGATTACAACACCTTGGGAGGCCAAGGGGCAGATCTCTTGAGCCCAAGAGTTCAAGACCGGCCTGGGCAACATGGTGAGAACCATCTCTACAAAAAAAAAAATTTTTTTTTTTTTGGAACAGAGTCTCACTCTGTCGCCCAGGCTGGAGTACAGTGGTGCGATCCCAGCTCACTGCAACTTCTGCTTCCAGGGTTCAAGCGATTCTCTGCCTCAGCCTCTCCAGTAGCTGGGATTGCAGGCATCCTCCACCATGCCCAGTTAATTTTTGTATTTTTAGTAGAGACAGGGTTTCACCATGTTGACTAGGCTGGTCTCGGACTCCTGACCTTGTGATCCACCCATCTCAGCCTCCCAAAGTACTGGGATTACAGGTGTGAGTCACCACACCCGGCCTACAATAATTTTTTAAAAAAATTAGCCAGGAATGGTGGTGCACACCTGTGGTCCCAGCTACTTGGGAAACTGAGGTAGGAGGATTCCTTGAGCCCAGGAGGTTGAGGCTGCACAGTGAGCTGTGATCACGCCACTGCACTCCAGCCTGAGCAATAATGAGACCTTATCTCAGAAAACAAAAAAACAACCAAAAATATCCATAGGATGAAACATATGTTTGATTATGACAACTTGCTCATGGCACCTTCTGAATGGCCCAACTCCCTCACAGATCCCCAGACCAACTGTTTTTGTTGCAGAGACAGCTTCTTGTAACCTCTTTTTTTTTTTTTTTTTTTTTTTCTTGGAGATGGAATTTCACTCTTATTGCCCAGGCTGGAGTGCAATGACATGATCTTGGCTCACTGCAACCTCTGCCTCCAGGGTTCAAATGATTCTCCTGCCTCAGCCTCCTGAGTAGCTGGAATTACGGGTGTGCACAACCACACCCGGCTAATTTTTGTGTTTTTAGTAGGGACAGTGTTTTGCCATGTTGGCCAGGCTGGTCTCGAACTCCTGGCCTCAGGTGATCCACCCGCCTCAGCTTCCCAAAGTGCTGGGATTACAGGCGTGAGCTACTGCACCCGGCCTACAGCCTCTAATTTTATTTTCATCCAAAAACTTTAATGGAAGACCCACGGATTCCCTCTTCAAGTAACAGCAAAGCCCATCTCCTTTAAGATTTCTTTGATCATCTTTGTAAAGCTTGACCTTAAAGTCTTCTAAGGATTTCTCCTCGAGGCAAACCAGATAGATATACATTTGTATTTCTGTCTTCTTCAACATGAAATTATCCTTATTCCATTTTTCTTTTATCTCCCCTTTTTTTAGGATCAGTGGGTTTGGGGGGTTTTCTTTGCAGAAGTTCTACATTCCTAGCATTGACATCTTGTACATTTGCAGGAGAGCTAGATGCCCACCATTAGAAAAGCCACACTTGGCTGGGTATGTAGCAATGAAACCTTTAGTGGCCTTGGGAAACCACCCCTTCTTGTCCAGATCCCACTCACTGTGGGAGTCAGTTGGCTGCAGCCCTAAATAACCCATTTGCCACTGAGATCTTCTTATCTGTTGCAGTCCTTGGTGTCTCCATATAATTTTTGCATTCACAACTGCTCATCAAGTCATCATTGTCATCCACTTCATGTTTGCTACCTAGTCAGGGGCAGGGTTCAGGTAATCAAAGAGGCTGCTCTGCTGGGCCTGCAAGGCTCCACCAAGTGTGTCTGAGGCAACAGCCCAAGCACTGTTGTAAACATTTGCATTAGTCCGTTCTCACACTGCTATAAAGAAATACCTGAGACTGGGTAATTTATAAAGAAAAGAGGTTGCCGGGCACGGTGGCTCATGCCTGTAATCCCAGCACTTTGGGAGGCTGAGGTGAGTGGATCACTTGAGGTCAGGAGTTTGAGACCAGCCTGGCCAAATATGGCAAAACCCTATCTCTACTAAGAATACAAAAATTAGCCAGGCATGGTGGCGCAGGCCTGTAATCCCAGTTACTTGGGAGGCTGAAGCAGGAGAATCACTTGAACCAGGGAGGCAGAGGTTGCAGTGAGCCAAGATCATGCCATTGCACTCCAGCCTGGGTGACAGAGCAAGACTCCGTCTCAGAGAAAAAAAAAAAAAAAAAGAAGATGTTTGTTGGGCACAGTGGCTCATGCTTGTGATCCTAGCAGCACTTTGGGAGGCCGAGGCAGGAGGATCAATCACTTGAGCTCAAGAGTTTGAGACCAGCCTGGGCAACATGGCAAAAAACCGTCTCTATAAAAAATACAAAACTTAGCTGGGTATGGTGGCATGTGCTTGTGGTTCTAGCTACTTGGGGAGCTGAGGTGGGAGAATTGCTTCAGACCAGAAGGTTGAGGCTGCAGTGAGCTGTGACTGCACCACTGCCTGGGCGACAGAGCAAGACCCTATCTCAAAAAAAAAGAGGTTTAATTGGCTCATGGTTCTGCAGGCTGTACAGGAAGCATGATGCTGGCATCTGCTTGGCTTCTGGGGAGGTCTCCAGAAACTTACAATTATGGCAGAAGGCAAAGGGGGAGCGAAGCTTCTCACATGGCAGGAGCAAGAGAGAGAGGGAGGAGGTGCAGCACACTTTTAAACAACCAGAGCTCACCAGAACTAACTATCATGGGAACAGCACCAGGGGGATGGTGCTAAACCATTCGTGAAAATCCACTGCCACAATCCAGCTACCTCTCACCAGGCCCCACCTCCAACATTGGGACTACAATTCAACATGAGATTTGGTGGGGACACAGATCCAAACCGTATCAACATTTAAAACATTGCATCTTTGAATTGTCACAGCAACCCTGTGAAGTGGGTACTAGTGTTATCCACATTTTGCAGAAGAGGAAACTGATGCCCAGAGACCTTGCCAAGGTTATAGACAGGACAGCTAGTGCATGACAAAGCTGGAGTTGGAATGCAGCCAGTTCTGCTTTAGTAGCCACTTTCTTGCCTGCCTTTCTATTGTTCTTTATTTCTTTATCTTTTCTTTCTTTCTCTCTCTTTCTCTCCTTCCTTCCTTCCTTTTCTTTCTTTTTTCTTTTCTTTTTTTTTTTTTGAGACAGGGTCTGACTCTGTTGCTCAGGCTGGAATGTGGTGGTGCCATCTTGGCTCACTGCAACCTCCACCTTCTGGGCTCAAGGCATTCTCCCCCCTAAGCTTCCCAAGTAGCTGGGATTACAGGTGTGCACCACCACACCTGGCTAATACTTGTATTTTTTTTTTAGTAGAGATGGGGTTTCGCCATGTTGGCCAGGCTGGTCTTGTACTCCTGGCCTCCCAAAGTGCTAGGATCAGGCATGAGCTATTGGACCCCGCTTGAAGCTACAATCTTTTTTTTTTTTTTTTAATGAGCGATCTCAGCTCACTGCAACCTCCGCCTCCTGGGTTCAAGCAATTCTCCTGCCTCAGCCTCTTGAGTAGCTGGGATTACAGGCACCTGCCACAACTCCTGGCTGTTTTTCTATTTTTAGTAGAGACGGGGCTTAACCATATGGGCCAGGCTGGTCTCAAGCAATCCGCCTGCCTTGGCCTTCCAAAGTGCTGGGATACAGGCATGAGCCACTACACCCGGCCAGGCCACATTCTTAAACACCACTTTTTACAGCTTCCTAGAAACTAAATGGGTGAAATCCAGCCTGCCTCCTGTCCTTGTTTTTATCATTTCATAGTGAAAACATAAAACTCCCAAGCCCACCTACTCTATTGCACTGTGTCTCCATGACACTCTGTACTTTCTGGATCTGACTCAGCCCTCCACTTGCCCCCTCCCTAACCTGCCTGTGCCCTCTAATAAACTGCAGCCCTCTCCTCTTACCCTTAGCTTCTCCTTGGAGCATTCCTTCCACTTCCTGGCGTTAAGTGAAATTTAACTCTCCCTTGAGGGCACTACCTCCTCTGCAGGCTTCTGAAATGAGAGTTGTTGATTTTCTTACAGCTGAGGGTGCTCTCCTGGCTTCAGATTGCTGCCTCCAGACTACTCCCCCCCTAGCCCCCAACTCTAGCTTAAAATAACCCTCTGCCTTCCAGGCTCAGCAATTAGGCTAAACTTTCCTCTTCCTTTCTCACTGCTACTGTCTGCCAGAGCCCTCCACCTCACTCAGGGGAACGCTGGCCTAGCTGACGTCTAAGTCTTTGCATTGAGTGCTTCCTCAGGGTGACTTCGTTGTCCACCTGGAGGATCCATTCCCTACCTCACCTCTCAATAACCTGGGCACTTGATCCCAAGAACCTTCTCCTCTCCAACTCGGCCACACATTCTCATTGTCACACCCTGGACCTTATCACCTGAAGGAGCCCCTCCTTGAGAATCAGTCAAGCAGCCTGCTCTTAACCCCCACCTCCTAACCTTCTGTCCATCAGTCTGTCTGCCCTCCTCGCAACCAATTTTCAGTCTCCTAAGACCTTCGGATCAATGATGCTTTTCTTCTTCCAGCTTATGAGCCCCTCCCTATTCAGTTCAACTCCACGACCCTTCATTTCAACACCTCTCTGGACAATATCGCCAACTCCCCTTCCCCTCTGTATTTTCATCCTTTGTATCCAAGTGGCAAAACCCCAACCCTGGATGAGCCCAGTGATCTGTTTTCTTCAGGATTTTACTCTGATAGCCAAGAACTGTTGGTGGTGGTGGTGGAAATCACACAACCAGGAAATGGTTCCCACTCCTCACTCATGATCATGAACTCTAAGGAGGCTCCCAGAATTGTTTAGTGGCCCAACCACATCACCCTGGTCAATGGCTACGTTAAACTTCCCTGGTCCTTGGACCTCTGAGGCTCTTCTGTCTCTCACCTCACGCTCACTTGATGACCTCCCTCTTATGTCACAGAGAAAACCAAAGTCATCAGAGGTGAGCTCCCTCAACCATCTGTCACCAGATCCACACCCCTCCAAGAGGAACATAATGCATGCAGCGTGTATACCTTGATTTGATCCTGATTTGAAATATATGTATAGGCTGGATGCAGTGGCTCACGCCTGTAATTCCAGCACTTTGCTTGAGCTCAGGAGTTCAAGGAGGGTGGATTACTTAAGCTCAGGATTTCAAGACCCACCTGGGCAACAGAGAAAAACCCTGTCTCTACAAAATAAAAATACAAAAATTAGTCAGGTGTGGTGGGTCACATCTAAATAGAAGTTCCAGCTACTTAGGAGGCTGAGGTGGGAGGATCACTTGAGCCTGGGAGGCGGAGGTTGTAGTGAACTTTGATTGCACTGCTGCACTCTGGCCTGGGTGACAGTGAGACCCAGTCAAAAAAGAAAGAAGGAAAGAAAGGAAGGAAAGAAAGATTGAGAGAGAGAGGGAGGAAGGAAGGAAGGAAGGAAAGAAGGAAGGAAAAAGAGAGGAAAGGAAGGAAAGAAATGGAAAAGAAAGACGTTTTGAAGAAGACATATAGAAGACATTTTGAGGCTAACTGGGGAATATTTGAGCATATTCTGCTATCAGACGAAGTGAAGGGGTGATCGTTATTTTCTAATTTTTTTTTTTTTTTTTTT
>NW_012103142.1:4542-6260 GCF_000951045.1 Mandrillus leucophaeus | reverse complement strand
GGCTCACTGCAACCTCCGCCTCCTGGGTTCAAGTGATTCTCCTGCCTCAGCCTCCGGAGTAGCTGGGATTACAGATGCGTGCCACCACACCTGGCTAATTTTTTGTATTTCTAGTAGAGACAGGGTTTCACCATGTTGGCCAGGTTGGTCTCAAACTCCTGACCTCAGGTGATCCACCCGCCTCAGCTTCCCGAAGTGCTGGGATTACAGGTGTGAGCCACAGTGCCCAGCTTAATTTAGCATATTTGAAACAGAAGTCATGATCTTCCCCCAGAAGCAGTATCATCCTCAGATCTGAACCACAGGGGCCCTGCCCTGGCCCACATACTTTAGGGGGATTCACCTATCACAAACAACCTATCACACACATTTATTACACATGACACCTGGGCACCTCTGTCACTGATCTGCTCTCAGTGCTGGCACGGCACAACCTGAAATCTTACACATCTCCTCTTGTAATTAACGCCGTTCAAGCCCTGGGGAACGGTGACTTCTGCAATCTCTTGCCCTGTATCCTGGAAACAAAAGATGACTATAGCCCAATTCTGTGAAAGTCTGAGGTTGTGCCTCTGCCTGGATTCTGAAGCACATACTGCTTTGGAGTATAGGGAGGATTTAAGCAATGGAAACACGTAAGTGAAAGAAAACACACCTTAACCAGCTTGTTAAATATTGCCTCTCCAATAGTGTGATAAAGTATCATTTCCCAGTAGTGTTGAGTACAGTTTTTCTTGTTGCTCTTTGTTTTAGAGGTATGGATGTATGTTGTGCTGCATTTACAACAGTTGCAAAGGATAGCTGAGGAACATGTTGCTGTATTAAACAATCCTTATTACTCTTAAATTTGTATGCATGCAGTGGGAGGGGTGGTGAGGGATAAAAAAAAAAAACTACACATTTACAGTGTACACTCCTCCAGTGATGGGGACACCAAAATCTCAGAAATCACCACTAAATAACTTATTCATGTAACCGAACACCACCTGTTCCCCAAAAGCCTATTGCAAATAAAAATTGAATACATGTAGGTCTAGATATAACTCGTGTGAAGTATGATATTGATTCTCTATGTTGTAATAGATGGACATTGAATACGAGATTATGAATACAGTCATCTTCAGTATTCACCAGGGATTGATTCCAAAACCCTCACTGATGCTCAAATCCCTTGTATAAAATGGCATAGTATTTGCATAAAACCTATGCACATTCTTCCATATACTTTAAATAATCTCTAGGTTATCTATAGTACCTGTCCGGAGCTGTGCGCCCCGGCCATAGCAAATAATAATTAATGATTAAACGCCCGAGCTCTATTCCTTTCCACCTTCTACCTCCTCCCTAGATTTGTTGTTTCTCTTTTGTATCAATACCTCATAAAAGATGGCGCTCTTCCTGCTTTTTCTTCACCTGTTTTTCCTCCCCGCACAGCGAAAATTGTTACTTTGTAGCGCAGGCACCATCCTGCGCCCGGGGAAAATTACCAACTGACAGCGCAGGCGCAACATGACCTCCGACCAGAGAAACCAATACCTACCTAGCCACACCCTCCGCGATGAGATCATCTCCGCCTCTGGCCCAACCCCTTCCCCTCCAAGTGTATATAAGGCATTGCATTACCACCATTAAACGAGACTTGATCAGAGCACTGTCTCGTCTCCATTTCTCGTGTCTCTTGTTCCCCAAATTCCCACTCCCTCCTCCAGGGCCTGCTT
>NW_012103142.1:0-1837 GCF_000951045.1 Mandrillus leucophaeus | reverse complement strand
TTTTTGTATTTTTATTAGAGATGGGGTTTCACCATGTTGGCCAGGATGGTCTCTATCTCTTGACCTTGTGATCCTCCTGCCTCGGCCTCCCAAAGTGCTGGGATTACAGGTGTGAGCCACCATGCCTGGCTGTGATCATTATTTTCTTAGCTGTGATTATGTATTGTGGTTATGAAATCTCCTTATTTTTGGGAGATGCATGCTGAGGTACTTGGGTGTGAAGCACATGCTTTCCTATACTTCCACATGGTCCAAGAATGTTTTAGTAGTCGCTTAACAATTTCTATGTTTAAAAAAAAAAAGCGGCAGGGGGGGAGCCGAGCACAGTGGGTCACGCCTGTAATCAATCCCAGCACTTTGGGAGGCTGAGGCAGGCGGATCACCTGAGGTTGGGAGTTCAAGACCAGCCTGACCAACACGGGAAACCCCATCTAAACTAAAAATACAAAATTAGCTGGGCATGGTGGCACATGCCTGTAATCATAGCTACTCGGGAAGCTGAGGCAGGAGAATCGCTTGAACCCAGGAGGCAGTGTTTGCGGTGAGCCGAGATCATGCCATTGCACTCCAGCCTGGGCAACAAGAGTGAAACTCCATCTCAAAACACCAAACAAAAAACAAACCCACAAAAACATATATAGGCCTGGCACCGTGGCTCATGTCTGTAATCCCAGAACTTTGGGAGGCCAAAGCAACAGGACCCCCTCAGTCCAGTTTGAGACCAGCTAGGCAACAAGGCGAGACCCTGTCTCTACAAAAAATTTAAAAATTAGCCCGGCATGGTGCCATGCACCTGTGGCCCCAGCTACCTGAGAGGCTGAGGTGGGAGGATGGCTTGAGCCCAAGAGTTTGAAGCTGAGATGAGCTATGATCAGGTCACTGCACTCCACCCTGTGTGATGAAGTGAGACCCTCTCTTGAAAAAAAAAAAAAAAGAACCATATATATATATATATATGTTTGTATATATGTAATATGTAAATATTTGTATATATCTATAAATAACAATTGTTAAATCTAGTAAAATGATGGACATACAAACAATATTGTATTATATTTTCAAGTTTTCTGTACGTTTGAAATTTTTCATAATAAAAAACTGGGCAAAATTCTGTCACTTCCACTTACTGCTCGACCCTTTCAGGCTGGTGTTTATCTCTACCTTGCTGCTACTCAAATGTTTTTTTGCAATGAACTTTATGTCATTAAGTCCATTGTTTCGTTTTCTTCTTACTTGAACTGCCACTAGTAGCTGACGTTGCTGGCCCGTTCTTTCTTGGAACACTGTCGTTTTTTGGCCTCCAGGACTTGGCATCTTCTGGCTTCCTCCTATCCCTCCCCTGGCTGCTCTTCCACCCCTCAGCTGGCCCACTCTGCCTTTGACTGAAATTACCTGGTCACAATGGAGGTCATCAAGAGAGGTTGGTCCTGGACCTTCCTCTTCTCATACTACCCTTTCCTTCCAGGGGATCACATCTGTCCTATGGCTTCAGTTCCTATTAGCTGGTTACTCTCAAATTTATCTCTTTCCTCAAATCTCCAGATTTGACCACCTTCCTGCCTGGCATCCCTACTTGGATGTCCCAAAGGTAGGTACTACTAGCTTTTTTTTTTTTTTTTTTTTTGAGACAGAGTTTCCCTCTTGTTGGCCAGGCTGGAGTGCAGTGGCAAGACCTTGGCTCACTGCAACCTCCGCCTCCTGGGTTCAAGTGATTCTCCTGCCTCAGCCTCCGGAGTAGCTGGGATTACAGATGCGTGCCACCACACCTGGCTAATTTTTTGTATTTCTAGTAGAGACAGGGTTTCACCATGTTGGCCAGGTTGGTCTCAAACTCCTG